>NW_006921654.1:3223406-3247952 GCF_000298275.1 Orycteropus afer afer
GCATTGTAAATTTTGGTCAATGTCATGAGACAAAGTATATGTGAACTGCTGTATGAAAAGTGAATTTACTCTGTAAATCTTCACCCAAATCCTAATAATAAAAAAAAAAAACCCTCAAAATCATTTGGAAAAAAAAAAAGGGGGCATGGGACGAGATTTGCTAGTCTGATAGAGCCTGGTGGAAGCCCTGAGACTATGGTCCCTACCTGCCCTTCAGGTCTGGAATTGAACCTACACCTTTGGCTTCAGTCAAATAAAAGACAGGCATATGAGTTGAACATGTACCTGAGGTAGACACACTCATTGGAGAGAACAATCATGGGACAAAGAAGGGCTGTTTATGCACAGGGAGACAGTTCAGGGGGCAGGTGTGCATGGAGGATGGACACAGGGAAGAGGTAACTATCCGGAGGAAGTGGGAGGGAAGCTGTTGCATTGGGGTAAATTGTAGTCAATGTCATGAGACAAAGTGTATGTGAACTGTTATATGGAAAGTGAATTTGCTCTATAAATATTCACCCAAATCACAATACAAAACAAAACAAAAAATGGACTATTAAGAAAAAAACTGCTTTATTCTATGCGGATATGTATGTATTTCACGTGGATGTGTGCTTTGTGTGTGTATGAGAGTGAAGGTTAAAGACTGTTTCCCTAGTTTTAATTAGCCAATATACTCTGCTTTAAAATATAATTTTTAAAAACGGATAATGCATAATTTTTAAATATATGTGTCTTGAAATCAAAACCCACAAGCACATATCACCATATATTCCCTTTTGTGTTCTTTATTTCTGTTTTCTTATACTGCTTTCTAATAAATGGCTACTCTACACAGCAAAATAAGATAAAGTTTGCCACATTAGTAGTATTAATACAAGATGCCTATTCACTAGTTAAGTGCTTAAAAACATCCACAGCAAAGGGCAAGTTCTAATTTTCAAAGTATTGACAACTGTAAAATTATATTTCAAATTATGAAAATAATTTTAAGTCTATCCCCAAGAACAAAAGCATCTAAAAAATAAAGCAGTTATGAAGTGCTTTCAGAAATGTGGTGAATAGATGCAACCTGTCATGAACAAGGCTTCAAAATTCTCTACCTGTATTCTCACAGAAAAAAAGAAAAAGGATGCTTCAGTAATAGGAAGAACCTATCCCACTTACAGGTTTGATTCACTCTACTCCACAGAACTGCACTGTAAATTCAAATTCAGATTTCAACAAGAAAACTAGCTGACCATTACTTTTACCTGGGCTAGAAAATGTTACTACTAAAGGTCTTTTTGAAATCTAAATGTTGTTATTATTTGCCATCAAATCTGACCCAACTCATACCAACCCCTCCTTGCGTTTTCGAGGCAGTATCACTACAGAAGTAGATTGCCCAACCTTCCTTCCGGGGAGTGGCTGGTGGGTTTGAACAGCCAGCCTTCTGGTTAGCAGTCAAGTACCTTAGACACTACGCTACCAGAGCTCCCATATGAAATCTAAATATCACCCCCCAGATATCAGATACGACATTTTTCCGTGTAAACCTTGGCAGAGCTGAAAAACTCCCCACTAAATCACTGACTGTAGATGTCCAACTAGAATTATACGTAGCAGAAATTTTCCTCATAAGTTAGAGAAGGGTTATTGTTGTTGGGGGCTATGAGTAATTTTCAACTCACAGCGATCCCATCTGGAGAGAGGGTAAATACACAAGTACATGTAATATAATTTTCTGTTGTAATGGTTTAAATGGAAATAATAGTCAATCAGGTCCAAAAAAACAAGCTGTACCCACATGTACCAGGAATAAGTTCACTTCACAATATTAATTCTCCCAAACTCAAAACACTAGAGCAGGCTTTTACCTTAAATCCTCCTCACTTCATTTAGTTTACCCCAAAACCAAATCAAACGCACTGCTATCCAGTCGTTTCGGACTCATAACGACCTGCATTGGGTTTCTGAGGCTGTAAATCTTTACCAAAGTAGATGGCCCTGTCTTCCTTCCCTGGAGAGATTGGTGGGTTTGAAACGTTGACCCTCCAGTTAGCAGTCAAGTGCCTTACCCACTTTGCCACCAGAGCTCCTTAGTTTACAAAGATAAACCAATAATCTTTCCAAGTTGGGAAGACTATTTGTTTCCTCAGTTTCTGCTCCTTAATACCCACCACGGCCAGAATCAACTAAATTGCTGGCAGAACTCCTTTGGAAACATATAGATACGCCCTCAGGGTCTTCTAGTCCAAAATTCTCAAACTCCTGGGACCAGGCGATGGTTAAATACACTCACTAATCCAGCTCCACCTGACGACTCACCAGCAGCAGGTGTGGCCCAGCAATCCGCCCACTTAACATGCCTCGCCCCCTCAGGTATTTCGGAACACGGGGCCCCCTACAGTTTGAGACGTGATCTCACCAGTGACTCTCAACCGTGCCACACATCAGAATCACCTGGGAGCTTTTAAAACACTCAAGTGTGCCTTCTAAAATTCAGTCGGGGTCGAGAACTGCCAGGTTCTAAACGTCTGACTAAATGGCTGGTGACCATTCTTTTCCCATCAGCTGTCTGGAGCACTGCGGTCTGTCGGTCGGGGTTTGCTGCCTCCTCAGAAAGCTCGTTCTTCCCTCAAGCTCAAAAGATCACCTCAGGGGCGTAACGGGGGGAACCGCTAGGCGGCCCTGCATCCTAGCCTCTGTGAGGACAGAGCTGGGCCAATTGGCCAACGGCAGACCCCCCTCCACAGGAAGCTACTGACAAGCTAAAGCCTGGTCTAGTGGCGGGGCTGAGGCAAGAACCAAAACTGCAGGCACCTGAGATCTAGTTGCCTTTACCTTCAACCGGAACGCGATGGGCTCCTTCCCATTCACCCTTGCCGCCTACCTACCTCGACGCCTGACCCTGTTTCCCGCAAAGCCAGCCGGGCTGCTTCCGGGCTGCTTCGGGCTACTTCCGCTGGGCCGAATTTACCGCAGCCCGCTGTGCCCCTACGCGGAATCTGACGGTCGGTCACCTCCCCAGTTCCGAAGAGTATAGATAGAAAGTGTGTGGCTTTGGAGTTAAGTGAAAGAAGGTGAAAAAAATCCTCTAATCCCACCGCCCCGGGTTTTTAGGGCTTCCATTCCTGAACCCCCAGGGGTTGGGAGAACAGTATCTGGGTAAACGGTGCTCATGGTGCTCCTCTCCAAACCTTCCCTTCCCTCTTTATTGGATTATGTGCTTGCTCCACACGGTTCCTTTCCGATGGGCATCTCATTGAAGGGCACTCACTTATCCAGGCCCCCACCTCACCGCCCTGATCCACTTCCCTTCTAGACCAAACATCTCAAATGGAGCCAACACCCAGCTATGCTTAGTGGTCCTGTCCCTTGCCTCCTCATTGGAGATGAAAGTGAGATACTGAGAGAGAGAGAGAGTGTGTGTGTGTGTGTGTGTGTGGTGTTAGTGGTTCCAGCTCAAAGAACAGCCAAGGGTTTTTAACTCTTCAAGGTCCAAGAAAACCAAATCCCTGTGAAGTATGCTCTTGGTATGTCTAATACAGGTCCTTACTTGGGGAAAAACAGGCTTCAGACTGATGCAGCCATATTAGAAGCATTAACTTGCTGAAAGCCTAGTGACATGTTCCTTTGCCATAAATAAATCAAGCTATCCCCTCCCCTCTGGATTTTCACTGTTCATCATTCCATTTCAGATATACTGATGAATGCTATCAGTCCAATGTGACTGACTGCTCTTTAAAATGAAATTTAAAGTTTAATATGGATGGAAAGACCCCATAAAATTTCAAGAAGCATGTGGCAAAATCTAAGTCAAAATAATGCCACATACAGAGGGACTGCCTTGTATTCTGATAAACCAAAAGATCCCTGGTTCAAACTTAGTAGACGTTCCGTGGCAGAAAGATGTAGCAGTTTTTGCTTTCCTAAAAACTTACAGCCTTGGAAACCCTACGGGACAGTTCAACTTTGTCTTACAGAGTCACTATGAGTTGGAATTAAATCAATGACAGTGGGTATTGAGATAGTTCTATAATGCCCATGGCTAAAATCTGTACATGGCTTAAACTCATTACTTAATATTGTAAGAAAAAAAAAAGTCAAACTATTTCTAAAGAAACCCAAGAGATTCTATAAGCTACTGTGAAAAAGCAAGTCAATTAGTTTTGATATTCAACATAGACATATGTAGGATGATGTATGGGAGTACACCGTACACCCACAGTATATATATATATATATATATATATATATATATATATATATAGGTTTACCAGATGATATTTCTAAATACATATTTGTATGTGCTGCAAATATATTCATGTATATAGCAAAGCATGGGGGGGGGGGCAAAGTATGAAAACTTCTCATCCATAACTGAACCCCTTGAGGGACTGAGTCTCTGGGCTTGGGGGCTTAGGACCATAGTCGCAGGGGGCATCCTGGTCAATTGGCATAAAATAGTTCACAAAGACAATGTTCTGCATCCTACAGGCAGACCTCAGAAGTACTGCAGGTTTGGTTCTGGAACACTGCAATAAAGGGAATATTGCAATAAAGTGAGTCATAAATATTTTTGGTTTCCCAGTACATATAAAAGTTATGTTTACACTATAATGTAGGCAATAGCATCTTGAAAAAGTTGGAAATATTGTGAGAATTATCAAAATGTGACACAGAGACACAAACTGAGCACACCCTGTTGGAATAACGGTGCTGAAAGACTTGCTCAATGCAGGGTTGCCTCACAACTTCCATTTGTAAAAAGCACATTATCTGCAAAGTGCAATAAAGTTAAGCACAATAAAACGAGGTATGCCTGTACTTCTTGAGTACTGACTAGGGTCTTAAAAGTTTGCTAGCAGCTATCTAGGGAGCCCTGGTGGCATCATGCCTAAGGCATGTGACATCTAATTAGAAGACTGGCGTTTCAAACCCACCAGCCAGTCCTCAGAAGGAAGACTGGGCAACCTACTTCTGTAGTGATACTGCTTTGGAAACCCAAAGAGGGGTCACTATGAGTTGGATCTGACTCAACAGCATTGAATTTGGCCTTTTTTTAAGCAACCATCTAAGATCAAACTATTATTCTCTCTCCATCTGGAGCAAAGTAGATTGAAAAAAATCAAAGACTCAGGGAAACAGTTAGTCCAAAGGACTACCACATGAACCATAGCTTCCACTAGCCTGAGACCAGAAGCAGCAGATGGTGCCTGATTACCACTACTGACTGCTCTGATCAGCATCACAATAGAAGGTCCTGAACAAAGTAAAATGTAGAACAAAATTCAAAATCATGAAACAGACCAATGGAGACTGGTGGAACCCTAAGACTATGGCCCTTAGATACCCTTCAAACCCGGAACTGAACCCACCCCTCAGGGATGACCATTCAATCAATCAGCCAAACGACAGGCCTATAAAGTGAACAAAAACACCTACAAGAACGTGCTCCTCACAACAGTCAATCACATGACACCAAAAGGGCAGCATTTGCCCAAAAACAAAGTTCAGAAGGCAGGAAAGGGCAGAGAACAAGGACAATGGAAATGGGGAGCCCAAGGAGGAAGTGGAGAGTTGTTACACTGGGGGGATTGCAACTAATGTCACAAAACAAAATGCGTATAAATTGTTGAATGGGAAACTAATGTGCTCTGTAAACTCTCATCCAAATAAAATATATATTTTTAAAAGGAATAGTTTTCATTCTCTGGGAAAATGACTGCTTTTCTTCCCTACCTCCCTCCACTCCTTCAAAGAGGCAAGACTACATTGTTATAAATGAGAAAGATGTTTATTATGAAAATGGCTTAACAGCTCTCCTTTTTCAGAATTGTACAGACTAGAGCATAGCCTCAAGGCAATTAGTTTAAATCATTAACACTCCTCATATGGCGCTTCGTCTACAACTGGAAAGTTGCTGAAGTCTGTGACATACCATTATAAATGTAAGTGTTATTAAAAATGACAAATTGTTTGGTGATTATTTTAATAACCTCTTGAGCAGCAGCTCCTGCAAGGAAAAAGGAGAAAAACAAATCTTTGAAAAGGGTAAATTTCAAGTATTATATAAAGATTCAATCTTATAAAGAAAATTTTTCCTTTCCCAAAGCAAAGGTGTTTAAAAGTAATCCACAACGGATATGGTTTACTGAGCCATATCAAAATGAAGGACTATGGGAAATGAGTCACAGGGTATGGAGTTTCTATTAAGGGTGACGAAAAAATATGGAAATGGATAGTAAGGCTGGTTACACAACATGGTGAATGTAATGAATGCCACTGAATTGTACACCTACAAATAGTTAAAATGGCAAATATTTTGTTACAGACATTTTACATAATCTTAAAAAAATGAAAAACTACAATTTTTTATAACTACGTTTTAAAAGGAAATAAATTTTGTTCTATATATTCAGACAATGGAATATTATACCACACCAAAAAACCAAACCAAACTCACTGCCGTTGAGTCGGCTCCGACTCAGCGACCCTTCCTTGGGTTTCTGAGGCGGTATCACTATGGAAGTAGATTGCCCAACCTTGCTTCTGAGGAGTGGCTGGTGGGTGTGAACTGCCAGCCTTTTGGTTAGCAGTCAAATACCTTAGGCAGTATGCCACCAGAGCTCCTATTGTACCACACAGTTAAAAAAAAAAGTGCTTGTAATGATGATTTAGAAAGATCAGCAAGAGATATTAAACAAACAAAGCAAAGTGCAAAACAGTAGTATGATCTGATGATTGTACTTTTTTCCCAAAGGACATCCTTCTGGAGTATTTCAATTTTGCCTTGTGCCTATTTTACTTTTATAATAAAAGAGGAGTAATAGTATTTTAAGTAGCTCTGGTGGTATAATAGGTAAGTAAGTGCTTAGCTGCTAACCAAAGGGTTGGTGGTTCAAACCTACCAGCAGCACCGTGAGAGAAAGACCTGGCAATCTGCTCCTGTAAAGAGCACAGCCTAGACAACCCTATGTGGCAGTTCCACTCTGTCACATGGAGTCACTATCAGTTGAAATCGACTTGACAGCATCAAACAACAACAAAGGTATTCTTACAAATATTTGCAATTATGAAAGGATCAGTATTAAATACGGACAGGCCACTGTAACTACTCAAAACAAAAAGAAAAAAATTATCATTAAACAAGGTTCATTTTGTATAACCTAAAGTTATACCTTTCACTAACACTGATTCAATAAACATTTGAGCCTCTACTATGTACCAGATACAGTTCTAGGTACTAGTTCTGTTTCTCTACAGAAGAGAACAAAATCTCTGCCCTCATGTATCTCACTTTTTAGTAGTGAGAGACAGATAATTTACAAATAAGTGAAATGTATAATATGTCAAATGGCTTTAAGTGCCAGAGAGAAGAAGGGGGAGGACTAAAGTACAAGAGGAGGGATTCAATTTTAAATAGGGGAGTCAGGGATGACCTCATAGAAAAGATAACATTTAAGCAAAGACCTGCAGGAAGTGAGGGTATAGCTGTGCATAATGATTACAGAACATACAAAAGCAAAATGTTTCATTTCTTTGCTACAGACAAGTTTAAAGGAGCCCTGGTGGCATAGTGGCTAAATGCTTTGCTGCTAACTGAAAGGTCAGGGTTTTGAACCCACTAACCCCCTCTACAAGAGAATAATGTGACACTCCCATAAAGATTCCCAAACCTACTCACATCAAGTTGATTCTGACTCATAACGACCCTATAACACAGAGTAGAACTGCCCCATAGGGTTTCCGAAGCTGTAAATCTTTGTGTGTATATGTGTGTGTCCACCTTCTAGTTAGTGGTTTACTCTCCCTTCCCCTTCCACCCCTGGTAGCCATCAAGGAATGTTTCTTTTTTTGTGAAATCCTTTTCTTGACAATTTATAATAGTGGTTTCATATAATATTTGTCCTTTTGTGACTGACTTATTTTACTCAGCAAAATGTCCTCTGAGTTCATTCATGTTACAAGGTGTTTCAGCTTCATCATTGCTCTTTAACATTGCATAGTATTCCACTGTGTGTATGTACCACAGTTTGTGGGAGCTCTGGTAGCATAGTGCCTAAGGTACTTGACTGCTAACCAGAAGGCTGGTGGTTCAAACCCACCAACCACTCCTCAGAAGGAAGGTTGGGCAATCTACTTCCATAGTGATACTGCCTCAGAAACCCAAGGAGGGGTCGTTGTAAGTTGGGTCTGACGACGGCACATAATACCACCACCACCACCACCACCACCACAGTTTGTTGATCTTTTCTTCTGTTGATGGGCATTTAGGTTGTTTCCATTTTTTTTGCTCTTGTGAACAGTGCTGCAATGAACATGGGTATGCACGTATCTGTTCACGTTGCAGCTCTTATTTCTCTAGGTTATGTGCTTTGTAGTGAGATTGCTGGATCATATGGTATTTCTACTTCCAGCTTTTTAAGGAAGCGCCATGCTGTTTTCCACAGTGGTTGCACCATTTCACAGTCCCATCAGTAGTGTATGAGCACTCCATTCTCTCTACATCCTCACCAGCTTTGTTGTTTTGTTTTTCTGAACTTTGCTATTAATGCTGAAATGAAACGGTATTTCATTGTTGTTTTGATTTGCATCTCTCTCTGGCTACTGATTATGAACACTTCTTCATGTGTTTATTAGCTGCCTGAATGTCTTCTTTGGTGAAATGTCTGTTCATGTCCTCTGCCCATTTTTAAACTGGATTGTCTTTTCACTGTTAAGTTATTGAAGTTTTCCATAAATTTTGGCAATAAGCCCCTTGTCTAATATATTATTGCCAATTTTTTTTTCCTAGTCTGTGGGTTCTTTTTATACTTTTAGTATAATCTTTGGATGTGCATAATTGTCTAATAGTTAGGAGCTCCTAGTCATTTATTCTGTGCTCTAGTGTTTGTACATTTTTAGTTATATTTGATAGTGTTATTTATGCCCTAAATTAGGGCCCCTAACTTTGTCCTTATTTCTTCTTGGTTGGTCTTTATGATTTAGGTCTTACATTCAGGTTTTTGATCAAAGTTTCATTCATTTTTGTACACGATGTGAGATCTGAGTCCTGTTTCTTTTTTTTTGCAAATGGATATCCAATTTTGCCAGTACTATTTAGTAAAGAGACTATCTCTTCCCGATTAAATGAGTTTTGGCCCTTTGTCAAAGATTAGCTGTCCACAGATGGATGGATTTACTTCTGTGTTCTCAATTCTATGTGTTTGTCATTGTACCAGTATCAGGCTGCTTTAACTACAATGGCTGCAAGGTAGGTTTAGAGATTGGGGAGTGTGAGACCTCCTACTTCGTACTTCTTTAGTAGTGCTATACTTAGCCAAGGTCTCTTTCCCCAAGGCTTTATATTTTTACGGAAGCAGACTGCTATGCTACATCTTTCTCCGGCAGAGTGAATGGTATGCCTGAATTGCCAACTTTTCAATCAGAAGCTAAGTACTTTAACCACTGCACCACCAGAGCTGTTTCCATAAAGATTACAGCCTTGGAAATCCTATGGAGCAATTCTACTGTGTCCTGTAGGTCACTATGAGTGAGAACTGATTCGAATGCAATGAGTTTTGTTTTGGACAGGCAAGTTATCCAGTTATCCAGCTATCCTCTCTAGTTGTGTCTATTCTTAGTGTCTGAACTGAATCTCAATAAATAATAATGTGTCTTTTCTGTGACCTTGGAAGTCTATTCTCCTGTTTTGACATATGAGACTTGGTTTTAGTTTAAAATAAATTATCCTGAATCAGGTTTTGAGTTTGTTTAGAATATAGTTTTCTTAACTTCATATAACTCATTTACATTTTGAACACTTTGAATATTAAACTTTGATCTGCCTTCAAAATACTAATAATCTCGAAGGAAAATATCATCAGCATGTAACTCAAGACTACATGAAATCATAGTCAGAAGAGTTTGTTCTGTTTTTGAGGAAAGTAAAGTGAAGGAGGGAGATAAAGAGAGTTTATAAATGAGATAACTTTTTTAGTTGGGTCTTGAAGAACAGATAGGGTTTGGACATGTAGGAAACCAGGGAGATTTAAGGCAACTGGGCCCAGAGGAGCAAAGATATAAAAGCAGGAAATCAAAGGGTATGTCAGGGGGTGGGGGTGGGGAGTAAGTAACTTGATAAACTGAGGCCAGAGAAACTGAGTGGAACCAGAATACAGAGATTCTTTAATATCAAGCCCAGGTCCTTGTATCTGTGTGTATATGTGTGAGTACTGGCAGGGCAGAGGTTAGTTAAATGAAGGATACAATCAGAGTTACGCTTTAGAAAGATTAATGACTCCATGATTTTAAGCTGGACTGGAGTGGGAAAGATGGAAACTAGTCTGGAGGCTACTAAAATAATCCAAGCTTTACAACGTATTTTGCTGACATCCCTAACTAAAATAGCTAAGAAAACAATGACATTAAAGTAGTAACTGTGCTACATAAAAACAGGTAAAAGTCTTGTCATCTATGGAACTCACCCCCCAAGAATGCAGCAATGGTATGTGGCTCAGCAGCTCCATATCTGCAACTACAGGAAAGGATTGAGACATGGACTTAGATCAGCCTTACAATAGGAAGAGAATTCTCTCTTGTAAGACCTAAAAAGTACTCACAATTCATGGACATAGTCATCTTTCACCATTATAGATAATCCATATTCCTGAAGGAAGCCAGTAAGACAAGACTTCAACTTTCCTATATCTTCTTCAACCTGATAGTTAGATACCCCTAAAAAAAAAAAAAAAAAAAACAGACATACATACAAATTTCCATTAAAATACATATATAATTCAAAATCATCTTCTTTAATCTGGTTTCAGGTGTTCTAGTCAAGATAGTGGGAGCTATGGTAGCATACTGCCTAAGGCGCTTGACTGCTAACCAGAAGCTGGTGGTACAAACCCACCAGCCACTCCTCGGAAGGAAGGTTGGGCAATCTACTTCTGTACTGATACTGCCTCGGAAATCCAAGGAGGAGTTGCTATGAGTCGGGTCCGAATCCGTGGCACATAACAACAACAACAGTCAAAATAGTAAGATATGAAAACAAAATAAGAGAAAACATAATGGAAAATATGAGACCAATATTTATAGATATTGGAAACCCATTAACAATCAAAGGGAATAACTGAAACACTAAAAATTCTAGTTTGATAGTTTTTTGTTGTTGTCCATGGCTCCACATCAAGTGTCTAGAACATAACCTGGTACATAGTTGGTGCTCATTAATTATGTGATGGGAGAACTGAATGAATGAGAAAGCACTGTCCTATTCATCTTTTATAAAAATTATGGTCTTTATTATCCATCTATAGGAGACTAAATGATACTGAGGACTTAAAGCTATAATAGTAAGTATTGAGCATTAATAGGTGCTGGATACTGTTCCAAGAACTCTCTCTATATAGACAGAGAGAGAGAGAGAGAGACAGAGAGAGAGTGCTTGGAACAGCATCCATATAAACGGTGGTGGTGTTAGGTGCCATCCGGTCAGTTCCTACTCATGGTGACCTTATGTACAACAGAATAAACTACTGCCCAGTCCTGAGTCATCCTCACAATCATTGCTATGCTGGATCCCACTGTTGCAGCCACTGTATCAATCCATCTCATTGAGGGTCTTCCTTTTTCTGGTGATTCCCTACTTTATCAAGCATGATATCTTTCTCCAGGGACTGGTCCCTCCTGACAACATCACCAACGTACAAGAGGTGAAGTCTCAACATCCTTGCTTCTAAGGAGCATTCTGGTTGTACTTCAGCCAAGACAGATTTGTTTATTCTTCTGGCAGTCCATGGTATATTCAATATGCTTCACCAAAATCATAATTCAAAAGTATAAATTCTTCGATTTTCCTTACTCAATGTTCAGCTTTCCCATGCATATGAGGCAACTGAAAATATGGCTTGGGTCAGGCACACTTTACTCAAAAGTGACATTTTTGCTCTTCAGCACTTTAAACAAGTTTTCGCAGCAGATGTGCCCAATGCAATACATCATTTGATTTTCTAACTGCTGCTTCCCTGGGTGATGACTGCGGATCCAAGTAAAATGAAATCACTGACATCTTCAATCTTTCCTCCATGTATCATGATGTCACTTATTGGTCCAACTGTTGAGGATTTTTGTTCTATGCTGAGGTGTAATCCATACTGAAGGATGTAGTCTTTGATCTTCACCACTAAGTGCTTCAAGTCTTCCTCATTTTCAGCAAACAAGGTTGTATCATCTGTGTATCACAGATTGTTAGTCTTCTCCCAATCTTGATGCCACATTCTTCATATAGTCTAGCTTCTTGAATTATTTGCTCAGTGTATAGGTTAAATAAGTATGGTGAAAGGATACAAGCCTGATGCACACCTTTCCTGATTTTAAACCATGCAGTATACCCTTGTTCTGTTCGTCTATGTACAGGTTCCTCATGAGCACAATTAACTTTTGGAATTCCCATTTGTTTTGATCCTCTAGTCCTGCTCCAACAAAAATACCAAAATTGGGTGGCTTTAACAAACAGGGATTTGTTCTTTCACAGTTTAGGAGGATAAAAGTGTAAGTTCAAAGTACCAACTCTAGGGGCTGGATGAAAGTCCCTCAACCTTGGGCTTCAGCTCTGCCTCTTGCTCCCAGCCCACTGAAGCTGGCGGCTTCTCTTAACTTAGGTAGCTGCTGGCTGCTGAGGCTGACCAACCCAAGATCAACATATAAAATAGCACAGTCCCAAGATTACCAAACAATATGGCAGGCCACTAGTTGAAATCCAGAGATAGTCCCAAGATTGACAGGAATCACGTCAGGCTGCTGAATGAAGACTCGGCTATGTGCAGGTTCCAAGTATGCCAAAAAGCTGTGAGACCATTCTCAATGCTTCTTCTTATATACTGGAAGCAGACCACATCCCTAAGGCTGGTTGCTCACATAGATTCCACCATGGAGCTGATTACCTGTCTTATCATGGAGAATACAATATCCAACTTCCCAGCCACTCAAAACCAGGCCTAGCTAAGTTTACACAAAACCTTAACTACACACCATTCTTTACAATGTTATCCATAATTTGTTATGATCAACACAGTCAAATGCTCATACACAGTCAATAAAACACAGGTGAACACCTTTCTGGTATATTCTTTGCTTTCAGCCAAGATCCACTGGACATCAGCAATGATATCCCTTGTTCCACATCTTCTTCTGAATTCAGCTTGAATTCCTGACAGTGCCCTGTCAATGTACTGCTGCAACCATTTTTTAATTATTTTCAGCAACATTTTACTCACCTGTGATATTAATATTGTTTGATCATTTCCACATTACGTTAGATCACTTTTCTTTGGGATGGGCACAAATATGGATCTCTTCCAGCAGCTGGCCAAGTACTTGCATTCCAAATTTCTTGGCATAGACGAGTGAGCGTTTCCAGTGTTGCATATGTCTGTTGAAACATTTCAATGGGTATTCTGTCAATTCCTAAAGACTTGTTTTTCACCAGTGCCTTCAGCACAACTTGGACTTCCTCCTTCAATACCATCAGTTCTTGATCATATACTACCTCCCGAAATGGTTGAATGCTGACCAATTCTTTTTGGTACTGTGACTCTCTGTATTCCTTCTATCTTCCTTTGATGCTTCCTGCATTATTGTTTTGCCCACAGAATCCTTCAATATTGCAACTCGAGGCTTGAATTTTTTCTTTAGTTCTTTAAGCTTGAGAAATGCCAAGCTTGTTCTTCCCTTTCCATTTTTTAGCTCCTGGTCTTTTCACATTTCATTATACATTACACTCTGTCTTCCTAGAGCTGCCCTTTGAAATCTTCTGTCCAGCTCTTTTACTTCATCATTTCTTCCATCACTTTAGCAATTCTCCATTCAACAGCAAGTTTCTCTTCTGACATTGTTTTGATCTTTTCTTTCTTCCTTCTCTTTTAATGACCTTTTGCTTTCTTTATGTATTATGTCCTCCCACAACTTGTCTAGTCTGTGGTCACTGCTATTTAATATGTCAAATCTATTCTTGTCATGGTCTCTAAATTATGGTGGGATATAATCAAGGCCAGATTTTGGCTCTCATGGACTTGTTTTAATTTCCTTTGGCTTCAACTTAAATTGCTTATTACCAATTGCTGGTCTGTTCCACAGTCAGCTCCTGGCCTTGTTCTGACATTGATGATACTGAGCATTGCCATCACTTCTTTCCACAGATGTAATCGATTTGATTCATGTGTATTCCATCTGGTGAGGTCCACATATATAGTCACTGTTCATGTTACTGAAAAAAGGTACTCACAGTGAGTAAGCCCTTGGTCTTAAAAAATTCTATCATGTGATCTCTGGGATTATTTCTGTCACCAAGGCCATATTTTCCAACTAATTGACATTACTTCTTTGTTTTCAACTTTGACATTCCAATTACCAGTAATTATTAATGCATGTCAATTGCATGCTTGATCAATTTTAGACTGCAGAAGCTGATAAAACTCTTCATTTTCTTCATCTTCAGCTTTAGTGGTTTGTATGTAATTTGAATAATAGTAGCAATAACTGGTCTTCCTTGTTTGTGTACGGATATTATCCTATCACTGACAGCACTGTACTTCAGCATAGATCTTGAAATGTTCTTTTTGGCTATGAATGCAATGCCATTCCTCTTCAATTTGTTATTTCCAGCAGAGTAGGCCACACGATTGTCTGATTCAAAATGACTGATAGCAGCCCACTTCAGTTTACTAATACCTAGGATATTGATCTTTATGCGTTCCATTTCATTTTTTATGATTTCCAATTTTCTTAGATTCATACTTCATACATTCCATGTCTCAATTATTAATGGATATTTACAGCTGTTTCTTTTTGAGTTGTGCCCCATCAGCAAATGAAACTCCTAAAAGCTTTACTCCATCCACATCATTAAGGCTGACTCTACTTTGAAAAGGCTCTTCCCTCGTATACTGACTGCCTTCCAGCCTGAGAGGCTCATCTTCAGGCACTGTATCGGACAGTGTTCTACTGCTATTCATAAGGTTTCAGTGGCCAATTTGTTTCAGAATTAGACCACCATCTCCTTCTTCCCAGTGTCTTAGTCTGGAAGCTCTGCTGAAACCTGTCCACCGTGGGTGACCCTGCTGGTATTTGAAACACCAGAGGCATAGCTTCCAGCATCACAGACACACACAAGCCACCAAACCACCCTATGAAGTAGGTACTACTATCATCCTCATTTTACAATGAGAAAAACTGAAACACAGATTAAGTTACTTAGCTATTAAGCAGCAAAACTGGAATATTTACCTAAGCAGTTTGCTCCAGAAGAAATGGTTTTAATTATTAAACTATAATGTCTCCAAAATTATTATTTTGAGTACTGAATGGAAAAAAATATATAATTACCATGGTATTCAAATTTTTAAATATTAACATTTTTAAACTCCTCTTGTTTAAATATTATCATCACTACTCTTCTTCATGATAGTAGTATCTACCCTTTATGGAGTACTTACTTACAAGTTGCTAGGCAGTGTGTTAAGTGGTTTCCACATATCACATATTTAATCCTTAAAATCCAGCAGAGTAGATATTATCGTCATCATTCTATAAACAAGGGAACTGAGACTTGGAGGGAAACAGTGACTTACTCAAGGTCACAGAGATAGTGACAGAGCTTAGATCTGAACCCAGGTCTAACTCCAAAGCCTGTGGTCTATATGATAGTCTCTCAAGACGGCTCCCTAATGAACCCTCTGCCCCAGTACTCATGCCCTCATGTGGTGCATTCCCATGTGTAATCTGAGCTGGCCCTGTGAAACCAAAATAAAACACTGCATAAGTGATGCTGTGTCTTCCAAACCTAGGTCAAAAGAAACCTTGTACCTGCCACCTGAGTCTTTGGGAACCTTTATTGTGGAGGAAGCCAGCCATCATGTAAGATGTCTGTCCTGAGACTGTGATACTAAATGGAGACCCAAGTTAGCCATGGAAAGAGATGCCTGACCAGGCCCCAGACATGCCAGCTATCCAGATAGGAATGAAAACGCCTTTTTGGATGCCCATCTTAATCAAACCTTTAGAGTGACTGCAGCCCCAAGTACCATGCAACCACACAAGACTCCCCTGCCAGTCTCCCACACGCATGCACACAGGGTGAGCACTGCCTAGCTGAGTCCAGTCGATCCACAAAACCATGAAAATAATAAACTTTGTTTTAAACAGTTAAGTTTTGGGGTGGAATGTTAGATAACCAAAATAAACATTCTAGTCAAATAACATAAATAAAGTAGTACACACCTGGCATTTACTCCTTTTCTTCTGGTAAGGAGAAGGTCATTAAGAAGCTAATTACAGTTCACTAGCTCTGGGGCAAATACTACATGAGCTGGGGCAACAAGTTTTATGATATGCAGATAATAATGTGTTGCTATGTAATGATGTTAACATCAACATCAAGAATAAAAATGTTATGGGCAACTATAAATTCCTAAGATTATACCAATTTCCACATTTGCAGTAACAAAAAAGACACCGAGCAATGAAATCCCCACACCTTCAGAGTTCTAAGTTCAGAAGTCAATGGCTTTCTTATTCCACTAAATTAAACTCAGCATGAGTCTTAGAAATAAACTATGGATACTGAAAGGAAAAGAAAAGTTTTCTTCTATAAACATTTAACCAGCATCCTCTGTAATCAAGTATTATTTACAAATATTTGAAGAAATGGCTAAAAAAGGAGGGTGAGGATGGTTGCACAACTCAAAAGAATGCAATCAATGTCAACGAATTAATTGTACATGTAGGAGCTGTTGAACTGGTGTATCTTTGCTGTGTATATTCTCAACAACAAAAATAATAATTTTTTTGAGAAAAGGACAGAAATGAAACAAATGGCAGAATAAATGTTTTTCGAAGGAAACAAAAAAAAATAAATAGATGGTAGTTCTTCTCGGGGTTGAATCAGGTATAATCTGTTTATAATGTATAATTCTAGTACAACCATTACATAAGAATATTTTAAGATTCAATTCAAGTGGCTATGCAAGATTTTATTATATTTGGTAATATAATTGATAGTCTTACCTGGATATCTACCATGTTGTTTATGAAATCTATCAACAGCTCTTAACATTAAGTATAATACTATTTCATTGTCTGGATTATCCATGCTGGAAACTGAAAAGGGAGGGAAAAACATCAAGTATTTTGGGCAATTTACAACATACAAGCAATGAAAAGTGAACTTACATATACTCAAGTTTCAGAATACAAGACAATTTTACCGCGATATTTAAAAATGTACTGATAAAACAGAAAATGGTAAATAACAGTAAAATAAAGGGGAGATGCATGAAAGTGAAACACAGAGGTCTTGCTGGCTATTAGCTATACTCTCACAGTTTCTACTAGTGGCAGGCTAACGTTAATTCTCCTGCGTATCATATAATTGACTCTGTGGCCTAAATAAGATTGTATGTTTATATTAAGCTTTATATTTTGAAATAATAACTACTTGGACAGGTTTACAGAATAAAATTTTACATAAATATTTACATTATCCTTTATAATCACCATACACAGCACTATTTTATGTAAAATACTGGTGTCTTTAAAATTAATTAAAATGAATAAGCTAGCATCAGAAGGTCACTATACTTACTAATTTCATCCTTATTAACTGTATTCAAACCATATTCTTCGGCTAAGGAGCGACATCTTACCACTCGCAGGAATGCAGAATTACTGCCTTAAACACAAGGAAAACATTATGGAGTAAACAGCTGTAACACGTGAATATCCTGAATCAAGGGCACGTTAAGAATAGGAAATTCTGTACAGACTTTTTGCCAACATGGGAATGTAATGAGATATCTTACGTTTGGCTCTAATGGTTAACAGAGAAAGCACAAGAACCCAAAAACCAAAACCTACTGCTACTGAGTCAATTCTGGCTCATAGCAACCCTAGACAACAGAGCAGAACTGCTCCACGGGGTTTCCAAGGTTGTAAATCTTTACAGCAGCAGACTGCCTCATTTTCTCCTACAGAGCTGCTGACCTTTTGGTTAGCAGCTGAAAACCACTGTGCCACGAGAGCGCCTACACAAGTCATCTTAAATTCAGACCTTAATACTACAACCAGTTCAGAATTGATTAAACAGGTGATGGCACTTCTCTGAGCCCCAGTTTTCTCATTTGTAAAATGGGGATAATACCATATGCCTTTTTGAGTTGTTCTTCGATCAAATGTGGTAACTGTGCCTGCACAATGCCTGATGTAACTCAAAAAAAGGTACTTTTCATTATTGTTATTATGGATCAGCACTCCTAAATGAGACAATATTATATATTGTGCTGTGGGTATATGTAAGGGTTTGGCTTTTTCTAAACCTTGTTATGGAAATTTTCGAACATAACCGCAAAGTAGAGAAAACAGAGAAATAAATTCTCATATACCCAATATCCAGCTTTGAATCTGGGATCATGTAATCTAATAGACCAAACACTAATGCAGAAAAAAGATGCAAGAGTAGTTGTGAACATCAAAGCTAACCAAGCATTGTGGAAGGGCCATGAAGTGGAAAAGTCAGATCAATCCACTTTAAGGATAGGTACTAGGTAAATTCAGACTTGTGCAGAAACTAGGAGCAGTAGCTACAGAGAAAAATCTTCACAAGTCATGTAAAGTAAATTTTGTATTGTTCTAAAACTACCTGTTAAATGAAAGAAGATGCTTTTGGCCTACTGAGGACTTATCAAGAAGACCCGAGTAGAACTTCTTTTAAGGGTGATGGAAAACTATGGAAACTAATAAAGTGATAGCTACACAGCCTGATGAACCAAAGTCACTGAACTGTACACGTGAAGAACGCTGAAATGGCAAATGTTTTGTTTCATACATATTTATACAATTAAAAAAAAGAGAAGATCCCAGGATCCTAGCAACCTTGAAACTAGATACAAAATTCTTAATCTCATCAAAGTCATTTGACACAGATTAAAATGAGTATTTAAACCAATACAATGAATGTACATGTGACTCAAGGTTACACCCAAAATCTTCAGATAAAACTTTCCTAAATATCTATAATTAATAAGCTGAAAGTAGTTCTGTATTAGGAACTCTGGTAGCATAGTGCCTAAGGCACTTGACTGCTAACCAGAAGGCTGGTGGTTCAAACTCATCAGCCACTCCTCGAAAGGAAGATGGGGCAATCTACTTCCGTAGTGATACCACCTTGGAAACCTAAGGAGGGGTCGCTATGAGTCAGGTCCAACTTGACAGCACATAACAACAACAACAGTTCTGTATTAATGACAATTCAATTTTCAACAAACTGACCCTAGTGTTCTTTTAGTATTACTATAAATAGATATGTTCTATCTCTGTCTTAGCTGTAAAATATCCTATTTATTATATTAAGGAAAGAAAAAAAAGCTAACCCAGTAATTAAATACATCTACACCACTGAGATCATGGAAAATTTAAAATTTCAACCACACAAAATTATTGGCAACATTCCCTGTGGCACATTTTTACCAAGCAAAGTAAGAAAATTAATTCAAGGGGACTTACAGAGTAATTTTAATTCTTTCTCTGAAATGGACTCTGGTGCCTGTAAAGAGATACACACAGATTTTTGCTCCAGTATAAAAGAGATTAACAGTGGGTGTGGCACAAAGCCATCTCACTGTGAGATCGGGGGCTTTCTCCAGGAGCTGGAAGAACACCTTAAAAAGATCTTGTTTCCTAATAACGGGCTTTTCTCACTTTTCTCATTAGGGTGGCGAGGGAGAGCTCCCTCTGAAGAAGCACAGAGCCAGTGCCATGCTTCTCTCCAAGCCCCACCTGGTCCGTACAGCAGGGATGTAGGGAGCTGCCCCACAAAGGCCCAGTGGGCCCAGCAGCTCACCTGGCCCACAGACTGCAGCAATTTGGCAACATGATTACCCACAGCAGCAGCATCTTTCTTTGCTTTTTCTCGGTAACTGCAAATGAACAACCAAAAAGCTATTATTAACAAACTTTAAAATGAACAGAATTTCAATTATCAACATGAAGCAAACTAAAGATTTCTTTCACTTACATGAAAAAATACAGGTCTGGGAACATATGAAATGTGAAGATGCCAGGTAGTCTATCACCAGCCCTGGTTAGTGGCTGGGGGTCTTTCCAGGGCTGGTGATAGACTCTTGGAGCCCACACTAATACCCTAGGCACCCACTATAATTAACAACACCCAACTTAAAAACTGGCATCCCACTGGTGGAACCACTGATACTATGGCCTCTAGGTGCCCTTCAGGTCTAGAAATGAACCTATGCCTGTGGCTTCCAGCCAAACAATAGAGGCATACAAATTGAACATTTACCTGAGGTAGATAGACTCCTTGGAGAGAACAATCATGGGAGAAAGAAGGGCTACTTATGCACAGAGAGACAGCTCAGGGGGCAGGAGTACATGGAGGGATGGACACAGGGAAGAGGTAACTATCGGGAGAAAGTATGAAGGGAGATGTTGCATTGTGGTAAATTGTGGTCAATGCCATGAGACAAAGTGTATGTGAAATGCTGTATGGAAAGTGAATTTGCTCTGTAAATTTTCACCCAAAACACAAAAAAAAAAAAAAAAAAAAATGGCAACCCATACGGCAGAAGACCTGGAAGATGTGCTCAAGAAGAGCACGGTTTATGTCCTTTAAGTCAAGTCACAGTCACAATTGTCCATCTACACATTCATTTACAATTTTTAAGTCTGTTACATTCTCTCACCCTCTACAGATGATCAGTGTTTAAGCTGACAATCTTTAATGAGGCCATGCATCTTTCTATCCTCAAGTGACCTTTCCCAAGTGTTAAGGGAGCTCTTAGACTAAGACAACAAACCAAAATTTGGTAGACAATGACTGAGATGGAGAGTACACTCTGTCTGGAGAACAGAGATCCTCTCTGTGTGACATTAGGCGGCCGTCAGGGAGACCAAGCCAGTGACCCTGGATTCATCACCACCATACCCAAACTACATATGGGTCATATCCATGGAGACCCAGCCCTATGACAGTCTATTTGGGTGCAAGCTAGTGATGCCTGGATAGGTGTCTACAGTCAAGGATTCTTTAAGTTATGACACATTCATGACAAAAAAATTCACCTAAAGACTTCACACTGCCAACCACTTGGAAAGGGATCAAAATTGGAGATCTTAGATAGAGTAGGAAAAATGTGGACCAAAACTCAACATCATAAAAAAGGCCAGGCTTACTGGTCTGATAGAGACTGGTGAGACCTCTGTGACTATGGCCCCAGTCACCTTTGGGTCTGGAACTGGCTCAACATCCAGCCAAACAACAGTCAGGCCTGTGAGGTGAACAGTTAGACCAGGAGGCACATCCTCAGAACAATCAGCCATGGGCCATTGGAGGGCAGCATTTGTGCATTTACAGAGTTCAGAGGGCAGGAATGCATAGGACAGAAGGACACAGGGAGGAAGTGGGAAGAGAGCTGTGCTACATTGCGGGGACTGCAATCAACATCACACAACAAAATGTGTATGAACTGTTCATCAATGGAAAACAAATTTGCTCTGTAAACTTTCACCCAAATTAAAAAAAAAAAAAAAAACACAAAAACTAAAGTCTTCAAAGTTTTAAGTTACAGAGAAAACACAGTACAGCAAGTGGTTAAGAGCATGGGCTCTAGAGGTGGATTTGCTGGGGTTCAAATCCTGTTCTGCCATTTACCACTGCCTGACCCTAAATAACTTCTATGCCTTAGTTTCCCCATCTCTAAAATAGTAGGACAACAGTCTCGCTCTTATAAGGCTGTTGTGGATACTAAATTAGTTAATATATAGAACAGTCCTTAACCCAGAGTAAGTATTCAAATGTTAGGCTCTATCATGAAATATGAAAGAAGTTTGGCCCCTAAGTCCTTTGGCTTATTTTCAAACCAACATTATAGTACACTCTCATGTGACTTCTGACAGACATAACTTTCCCCACTGATAAAATGCTTATCTCTAATATGAACAGACTAATATGTCTCTTACACGGTTTGAAAACAGTAACTTACACATTTTGCAGCTTTATGTATTTGCCTGAATCTGCAATCATATCAGGAATTGTGCCTCGGACAGGTAAATTTCCTTGACCCTCCTTAGCCACAAATTCTTTTAAGGCACGAGCTAAAATCCAAAATGATGGTGTCTAAAAGAATTAAAAAAAAAAAAATTACGTGGTACTTTAATTTGACCCAAAGGTTTAGGAAGCATTATTTTCACCTTTTGGTTTTGTTTTCTTTGGTTACCTGTTTGGTGATATTTATGCAGCGATCATCATTAAATATATCTTCAATATTGCGTGGAATCTAACAAAGGAACACAAAACAGTTACTTTCACTGAGAAATTGCCCATCTTTGTTTTCAAAGCTATTTGTTCAAACAAGTTACCTGAATTCTCAAATTATAATCTTAAAAATACAAACTTCTGATTTATTCAGGCTTTTACTTAGAATCAGTACCATGTGGAGATTCGTGAGGGAATGAAAGTCCTCTCCTGCCCATGTTATCATTAAAGACTGACCTATTACATGAGAGAGTCAACAAGGTCCAAAGAAAACAGTTATATGTGAAGATATAATAAGACTACAGATATTAGTGCCAAACTAAATTTCCAGTCTTTATATCCTAATGAATGATAATGAAAGAGACAGCCACTCTGACAAACACTGGACAGTAAAATTAAATACTTTTATTGTTAGCAAGAGCTTCAATTAACAAAAATTTTAGAAATTATATGTTTCAATTCTGCTGACGTGTAGAGAGGAGACTTCTCATTGGAAATCTCTCTGATAGTCTCTCTGCTCCCACTCCTGACCGCCAACATCATCTCTCTTCTCAAAACAGCCAGAATGAGCTTTTAGAAGTCTGAGTGCGGTCACTTCACTGTCCTGCTCAAAATGCTTCAGTGGCCTACAAGGCCCGTTATGATCTGGACTTGGTCTGCCCCTTCAAACTCAAGTCCCTTCCACGATTTTTACCTTTGTGCATTTCACTCCACTCACAATGGCTTTCTTTCTGATCCTCGAACAAATGCCAAGCTTGATCACACTTCTGCCTTCTCTGCACATGAGGTTCCTCAGCATTCTCCCCAGCCCTCTACATGTTGCTTCACTTGGGCCTCTGCTTAAGCCTATCTCTTCAGAGTCTTTTCCTGTCCTCCTATCTAAAACTGCCTCCCAACCCCAGATCCCCTCATCTCCATTGTGCTCTACCCCTTCAGTCTGCTCTAATTTTGTTCAGAGCACTAACGACTACTGTGATAGTTGAGATTGTGTGTCAACTTGGCTGGACCACGATTTTGAGTGGGTTAAGCAGTTATGATGTGGTTATTCTCATGCTGAGATCTGATGTATATGCTTCAGCAGCTAATCAACTGAAAGGGAGTTTTCTTAGAGGTGTGGCCTGCTTCCAATATACATATGGACATTCTGGGAAAATTCAGGAAACTTATGTGGACCTGGATCCTGTTGTGCTGCCTAAAACTGTTCTGTGAGTGAACAATCCACCATTACGCCTGGTGATCTTGGATTCGTCATCTGCCGAAGTCAACAGCCACTATAATGCCTGCCAATCCTGAGCTCATCTGCCCCTGCAGCTGTTAAGTCGGGAAAAGCCTCCAGCTTGATGTTTGATCCAGGATCTTGGAACTTGCCAGCCTCTATAACCGTGTGAGCCATTTTCCTAAGATAAATTTCTGCCTGTCTATATATAAGCTTTTCTGGTTTTGCTTCTCTAGAGAACCCAGCCTAACACAACTACCATGTACATTCATCCGTTTACATAGTTTATTGTACTCCAATCACTAAAACCTTGTTTGTTTGTTTGTATTGGGGTAAATTTTGTATTCAGTGAAATGCACAGATCTTAAATGTATAATTGGATGACTTTTGGTATCTACACACACACTTTAAACCACCACTCCAATCAATGCTCCACTAAGCAATACTATCTCATTGTCTCCAAGAAGTCTGTAAGGATAGCTTACGTGCTTTCTTATTTTGGGAGGCAGCATTTTTTTTTTTTAAATTATAAGAAAATTCTAACTTAAAACTAGCAGGTACTCTTATGCCAAAGCTCCTCAAAAACTCACTAGACAGATTTCAACAACAAAACAAAACGAAGAGTATATAAACTGAGTTAGCCTCATGTTCCATTATATTCAAGTTGTTGGTGTCAATAGCAAATGCAGGGACTGAGGAAGAGGAAGACACAGAGAGGTGCATGGGAGGTACAGATAACAAAGGTGAACTTTTTGCACATACAATACTGCACTGTTAGTGAAGGCAAACATTAATATATGGGAGGATAGGTAGGTGGACAGGATGAACTAGTAGATATGTTTATGCAGGGGGGAAGTGTGCCCAAGACCATATATAGGGCTGGCAGACAATATTTCTACAAGTGTATTTATATGTTCTGTAAGAACTCCCAGGTATGAAGAGAAGGGCAATGTACCAAATGTGAGTGACCAATATGGCAGCATTGAGGATGAGAAAGACAGAGAGAGTTACATGGGCAGTACAAACAACAAAT
>NW_006921654.1:3248915-3299672 GCF_000298275.1 Orycteropus afer afer
TATAGTAGAACTGACAACGGGCAAAGTTGTAGTCACTTCTTGGCCACAGCCAGCTACCCAGAGGGAATGAGTAGTTGGACCTGTGGGGTTGGGACCACAGTCGTAGGGAATATCAAGCACAACTGACATAACATACTACACAAAAACATTGTTCCACATCCTACTTTGGTGGGTAGTGAATGGGATCTTAAAAGCTTGCAAGTGGCCATCTAGATATAACGATGGGTCTCTCCTCATCCAGAGCAAAGAAAGAAGAAAACCAAAGACACATGGAAACAATTAGTCCAAGTGACTAGTACACCATGTGATCCTCAGCCTATATGACTATGAGACCAGAAGAACTAGATGGTGCCTAGCTACCACTACCAACCACTCAGAGTGGGATCTCTGTAGGAGATCCTGAATAGAGTGAGAGAACAATGTGGAGCAAAACTCAAAACCATTAAAAAAAAAAAAAAGGACCAGTTTTCCTTGTCTGATAGAGCCTGATGGAACCACTGAGACTATGGCCCCTAGCTGCCTTTTAGGTCTGTAACTGAACTCACTCCTGTTGCTTCCAGCCAAACAAAAGACAGGCATATGAGCTGAACATTTACAATAGTAAATACACTCCTTGTGGAGCTCAATCATGGGAGAATAGAAGGGCTGTGTATGTACGGTGTAACAGCTCGGGGGGCAGGAGTGCATGGGAGGGAAAGACACAAGAGGTAACTGTGGGGAAGAAGTGGGAGGGGAGCTGTTGCATTGTGGGAAACTGCAATCAATGTCATGAGACAAAGTGTATGTGAACTGCTGCATGGAAAGTGAATTTGCTCTGTAAACTTTCACCCAAATCACAATAAAAATTAAAAAAGAAAAAGCAAATGCAGGGTAAGACTTAACTTTTCCAACAACACTATTTTGGGCCGGCAAAAATATCTTATTTATATGACTCCTATCTCACAAATCATGCACTGCAAATAATTAATTTACATAAATCATTGCATCACTATTATACACTAAAGCACTGGCAACCATTTTAACAAGGTCAACACAGAATCATACTAAACATGATTAAATCTGTATTATAAATATTTATTTCTAACCACTATATAATAAAAAATTTTAAGTTAAATCTTTATCATGCACTATTTCACATATGAGAAAACCCCTTTCTTCTATGAAACACTTCAGCGACTCTTTCAATACCTGTGTTGTATTTAGCGCTGTGTTCACATTTTTAATAGCTTCTTCAAAATTCTCTTCATCTTCTGGAGCCCCGTTTTCATTCTTTAGAATTCCTGTTAAAGTAGAAATTAGTTAGCCAACAACACCCCTTTTCTTCTCACTCCTTCTGTTCCCCCAGCATTATGGAAATAACCTAGTCAGATTCTGAAGGAATGATCAGAATACTGAACCTTAAGAAGAAATATGGCTTATCATTAGCCATAACTATATAAGAAATGGCTCCTTACCTCCCCAAAGGAGAAGAAAAATTAAAGTTCATAGCTAAAACATTTACAAAGCTATTAATAAAGAAATCCAATAAACATTTGCTTCAAACAACTTGTTTTTCAAACATTTAACCACACCCATAACCTTACCTTGTCTAATCAAATCTCTGAAGTCTTCTTTTTCTTTGTATGTTTTAGGTATTCGTCCATTTGTCTGCATCAGTTGAAATTTTTAAGTATCTCATTATAAAAACTCAAAATATGGAAATTCAGAGTCTAAAGTTTTCCCATTTCCCTGCCCACATGAGATTTAAATCATGAAATCTACATCTAAGTGAAATCAAGAAGCTCACTTATAGAAAACACAACTGTAGGCCATTTTTCCTCATTGTTTCCCACTGTCAGTTTCAGAATGACATTTATTCAAATTTTATTTTAATTTAAAAAAATCAGTATCAGAAGAGGAACTGTAAGATTTAAATTTAAAAGCACCCTCCTGCCCTCTAAGTCCATAAGGAAATATATTAATCTCCTGCCCCCATCCAGTGAAATCCTCTATAATACATTGAAAACACAGTCACCTATGAATATTTTAAAAAAAGAGAACATACCTCACTATACCACTGTGCTAAATATTTAGCTATGATCACAATCCATGGAGTGTGGCTATGATCCTAAAAATAGACACATCAAAAGAAATGTTAGTAATAGTTAACATTAATTCTTCACTACAATATTTCATTTTCAACAAATTCAACAATTTACTAACCATCTCCTACTATATAGAAAATAATGAATGGAAGAAAATGAATGCAGATAATATAAACTGCTTTATAAGTTATGTTATATGTATCTTCCCATGTCAGGCTCATACTATAATTGTCCTCATTTTATCAATGAGAAAATAGTCTCAAAGACTGCTCCCCCATCTCTTGATTTCAGATACCAACATCAACCAAGAATATCTCCTCTGTGTCATCTGATGAAAAAAATAAACACCTCCCTTCCAAAAAAAAACCTCACTGCCATCGAGTCAATTCTGACTCATAGCGACCCCATTGGGTTTCCAAGGCTGTAAATCTTTACAGAACCAAATTGCCTCATCTTTCTTCCGCAAAGCAGCTGGTGGGTTCAAACCAACCACATTTTGGTTAGCAGCCAAATGCCTTCATCACTATACTGCAAGAGCTCCTGCATCTTAATTAATATGTATGTAGAAAAAAGAATTATACACACACACACACACACATATATTCCTTACATTATTTAGTCTAATTGTTAAAAATATCATTATTTCTATAATGAAATCTGACTCATAGCGACCCCTCCTTGGGTTTCTGAGGCAGTATCACTATGGAAGTAGATTGTCCAACCTTCCTTCCAAGGAGTGGCTAGTGGGTTTGAACTGCCAGCCCTCTGGTTATCAGTCAAATGCCTTAGAGACTATGCTACCAGAGACCCTGATATTATTTAGTCTGATTGTTAAAAATACCATTATTTCTATAATGAGATATGCAAAGTTGCCTTGGTAGTTCTGAAACACTAAAAATAATTTCAAGAGAAACAGATTTTAACAAAGACACACCCCAAAAGCAAACTATTTTTTAAAGTACATCTATTAGTGCCACATGGGTCTCTCCTTGTCCAGAACAAAGAAGAATGAAGAAAAACCAAAGATGCATAGAAACAATTAGTCCAAGAGACTGGTACACCATGCGATTCTCAGCCTATACGACTACAAAACCAGAAGAACTAGATGGTGCCCAGCTACCACTGTCAACCACTAGGAGGGGGAATCTATGTAGGAGATCCTGGATAGAGTGGGAGAACACTGTGGAATAAAACTCAAAATCATTGGGGGAAAAAAAAAAAGGGACCAGGTTTGCTGGTCTGAGAGCCAGATGGAACCACTGAGACTATGGCCCCTAACTGCCCTTCAGGTCTGGAACTGAATTCACTCCTGCAGCTTCCAGACAAACAACAGACAGAAATATGAGCTAAACATTTACATTAGGTAGATACACTCCTTGGAGAGATCAATCATGGGAGAAAAGAAGGGCTGTGTATGCACAGGGAGACAACTAGGTGGGGGGCAGGTCTCCATGGGAGGGAAGAAGTAACTATGGGGAGGTAGTGAGAGGGGAGCTGTTGCACTGTAGGAAATTGTAGTCTATGCCAGGAGACAAAGTGTGTGGGAGCTGCTGTACGGAAAGTGAATTTGCTCTGTAAACTTTCACCCAAATCACAATTTTTAAAAAAAGTACATCTATTAGTTTAGGCAAGAGTATGAAGAGGGCTTTTGGAATCTGTTAATGTTTATGTTAATTTCTTCACCTGACTGTTACACAGATATATTCACTTAATATATTTTTCTTCAATAAAAATGTCTGAAAATTTTGGGGGAAAGCAGAGTTGAAACAAATAAGGTAAAATAATGTTACTGTACAATCTTGACATGGTATATGGAAGTTTATAGTATTTTCTTACTCTGTGTAATTCAGAAACATTAGGTTTAAAACAAATGTCTTAAGTCTATAAATAAGAGACTACTAACCTTTTTTTCCATGTGATCCAAATCATAAGACTGAAAATGTTCTCTCAACTCAGGAAATGGCTTATCCAGTCGTAGATCCTCTAATGCATTATCTGGGTGAGATTCTATTACTGAGAAACAGAAAATCCCAAAAGGTAAACTTACTTCTTCAGTGATACTACTGGCAGCACACTTCATTTTAAGAACTTAGGAAATATCCTTTTATCATTTTTAAATGAGCATTGGGCCTAGATATTTTTTTCAGTGTTTTACTATATAGTAAAATGTACAAATCTTACATGTACTACAGTTGTAATAAAAGTAAAATCAAGATTCCTTTAGAACAGAATCTCCTTGTGATTGAAACTGGAAAAGATAAACATCAATAAAATGTATGAATAGATAGTACCTAACAACCTCCCCTTCCTCTTCTATGGTCTTCAGGACAGTATCACATTTCTAAAATTGTCGCTAGAGCAACCAATGGCAAATCCATACGCACAACCATTTTACCTGGATGTTCTTTTATAATGATCCTCATATAACCAACCAGTCCATATGTCCTACAGACCAAAAGAGGGATTTGAGAATTCCAGAGGACATCTGCTAAACGTAGGAATGTACTGGAAAGAAAAGCAAAATGAGCAAGACCATGAGCAAATGGATGTACATCAACATGAAAATGCCTTCAAATAAATCAACTTTCTTACTCAAATATCCAAGACAAAGATCTATCAAGGATGTACCAAAAAGAAAGCAATGCCACAAAGTATATATTTTGTACTCAAGGGCTATGAAAGCCTCATCTTTTTTATCCTGAAAGATACTTACTCAACATCTCCAAAAACATTTATAATCCCTTATAAAAAACTCAGTTGTCATCAAGTCAATTCTGACTCAAGGGACCCCACGTACATCAGAGCAGAACTGTGCTCCACAGGATTTCCAAGGGCTAATTTTTCAGAAGCAGACTGCCGAGTTTCTGCCGAGATGCCACTGGGCGGACCGGAGCCTCTAATTTTTCACTTAGCGGCCACGTACATTACTGTTTGCACCCCCACAGACTCCTTCCCATAAAACCCTTGTACACACCCCTAAAGGCTTCCCATAACAAGTCTAACTAGTTTTCATCACTGAAAATTAACCATTCTTCTGTTTAACTGCTCTAAATATATCAAATAATGTTTTTCATCTCAGAATTTTTCTCTTGCCTGTTTTTTCAATGCTGAAAGAGAAGTGCTTCCAATTACAGGTTTCTATAGAGTTTAAGAATTTTTAAAACCAAGTCTTAGATTATGCAGAGAAAAGAAAATTAAGTAATTCTAACATGAGATTAAAATAAAAACATTAAGATAAAAATTTACCTTTCTGGGAGCTGAGTTGCAATTACAACAGTAAACCTACAGAAAAATGAAGGATCATTGTCTAGAAGGTTTTCTGGACTCTAAATAGGGCAGGAAAAAAAAATTCAAAATTTTCACATTCACATGAAACATGGCAGAAACAGTTGAACTATTTTAGAACAAGCGGCCATATACCAGACACCAAAGCTAAAGTAACTCAACTCTCAAGTAAACACAAACGATACCAAGAGTCCAAATTCCAAATTCCTAGCGCTTTGAAGTATTAAAGTGATTACATCTCCGCACAGAAATAATAATGTTTATAGGTATGTACCTCTTCCACAAAACTTCCAGAGACATCATTATTTAATTCTTGTAAGAATTCCATGGCAGCTTGAGCTCGGTTCTTTTTAAAAATAAAGCATTTGACTTAAATTAGAGGAAATATGGTTACAATACAAACCACCTCCCATTCACCCCAACTAATAGGTCAGTCAAAACACACTGTAAAAATACTGGAATTTCATGGCATATGCATGATAATTCTGCTGTCTGTGAGCTTAAAATGGGATTCAAAGAGAATATTACTCAAAATCACTAAAACTTTATTACCCAGAGTCATTAAATGACTATAGTATTTCCACTCTACTTTTCTGACTAGGCAACTGATCAGGAAACCCTAGCTAGCAGGCGAGGATGTCCTGAGTCAAGTTCGGACTCAAACTACTCTCTTACATCTACAAGCCTGTACAACAGAGGCAAATCAATAAAGAAACAGTCATTCTCATTCAGAATATTGTACTAAGCTGACTAATATAATTCTGTAAGATTTTTAATATGAATGATAAAAATAAAGGATATTCGTTATCTCTTAACAATTGCGTTAGCAGGATACTCCATGCTCTAAACATTATATTATATAATCTCATTATTTAGCTTTAATAAAAGATACAGGACATAGTGTACAATTATAAACTATAATATATAGTACTTCTATGTTTTCAAACTAGCAAACACTTATATAAAGACTTACAAGATTACAAAGATGAGCTGATTCAACTTTTTTCTCAGAGAAACAAGCTCTTTTAAAGTAAAAACTTTTCAAGCAATCAAAGACAGTGGTACCCATCAGATGCCCACACACAATTACGCTCCATAACAAAACAAATTACCTTGCCGATACTGCTTCTTTGAAGGAAAAAACTAAAATGGGTAGAACAACAACAAAAAAAAAAAATTAAAGGCCTATTTGACTAAAAAGGAAAGGTTACTTGTAATGCCAGGTATATTTCATTTATAGTACAAAGCAAACTATATTTTGATTACAGAGTGCAAAAGCCTTCTTGGAGGAAGACAACTAGATGAAACTGGTAAACAAAGACGGGCTAATAAATCAAAGTAGATACAAAGAAAAAAATTTCACAAGATGCACTGAAGTAAAGAGTTCCTTGGCTAAAAAAAAAAAAAAAAAACAACTTTAGGAAATACCATACGCTATATGTTCTGCTTATAAATTTAAAATATACATAATATATGATATTAAAGTTTTAAGTAAAGAAATGTTTAATTTCCTCTCCTCCGTTTTCCAAACTCATCCAATCACAAAATCCATCTGCCCCCTTAACAGCTGTTAATGTTAACAAGAACCAGTGCTCCTCAGACCACTTTGGGAAACGCTATATTAAACACTGAGCCATTTGCTTTTACAGGTAACGTAACAAACAGGCTTCCTTCCACACATATGCTTGTCTGGTCCCATGGCCCAGATATGAGGCTGCTGATCAGAGTCACGGTGCCACAACAAGCTCACTGGCTCCATAAGAAACACAATTCTTATCCTTATTAAATCCTACTTTAACCAAGTAAGCAAACTACTTGTATACTGAGATGACGCAAGCAAAGAGAGCAGGCTTTTTCTTCATAGATACCAATGAAAGGGCTGTGTTGCCAGATTCTATTTCTCCTTTATTTACTTGCTACTGTTGTTTACTGACAAATCCAATGACAGATCTCACACTCCAGTACCTGAAAAGCCAAGCTTGAAATTCAAATTTAGGAGTGCTCAGGGAGTCTTACCATGATAATTTTTTAAGAATTATATCCAGGCCACCTTTAAATTAGCATTTTCATAAAGACAGTGTAATGTAAAGAAAGATAGTTAAGCTGAGCTTAGGAGACATCACAAATAAAAGGCATTGCTTTTATTATTCTCATAATCCAGAAATACAATTATTGTCAATCACATACTAATACCTAAGAATCAACGCAAGGACTGAGGAAGTGTCCAGACTCCACAAATAAAGGACTAATAACTATTCATCTACTCCTTTGCATTAATAAGAACAATAAAGATAGTGATGGTAGGTACTTTTTATTAATAACCTATTATCAGACACCATGCTAGCACTTTATCTACATTAACATTAATTTACATCATCCTCCCCATAATCCTAAACAAAGGGATCATTTCCACCTGAGAGTCAAGTCACTGTGCTGGGGGGTAGGGCTCAGGTAGGGCTCAGGCTTCACTCACTCTTCTGTGACAGCACACTGCCTTCCCTAACATGCTTGTATTTGAAAATAATGGAACATACTTGTTTCCAGCATCTTCTCCGCTGACCTGATTTCCATCAATGATTGTAAATGAACCAACACCTGGGAGAAAAACAGTTAGTCAAGAATATGTATTTCTCATTCAAAACCTTAAAGAGGTAATTTTAGAACACAACCACAAGACTACATTACCTGGTAGCACCAAGTTCTTAAGAACTTCAGTTCCTGTGGCTGTTGCATTTATTAGGCAAACATGAGCAGATTCTAAAGCCTCTTGCCCATGATCACCCCATAATCTACAAAACAAGACACCAATTTAACATTTTTAGAACTTCCACAAAAATACAACTTTCATATTTCAATGATATTTTGTTCTTAATGTGTTCTTGCATACAGTAATTGATGTGATAATCATGGCAACCACATGAAACAGGAATAGCAGATGTCATTGTGAGAATTACCTAGCTGAATACCCTAAGACTCAGACACGTTGATGCCTTGCACAGTTAGAAGGTCAAATCAGAACTAGGAACTTGGTCTTCGACTTCCAGTTCCTTGTCCATTACGCTTGTCAGACCAGAACAGAAAGTCTTTAGGTATACTTCACAGTTCATTAACACTGAAGTGTCTTAGATCTGAAAACTGCTCTCTACTTCATTTCTCCTTAAGTTACATAGATCCAGTGCATTTAGAATCTTTACATAGGGCTTATCACTGTGACATCTGTAAAAGTGAGCAAAAGTTGTCAAATGAATGAAGAAATAGCCTAAAGAACAAATAGTTGGCAACATCTGTTTTTATCATGGAAGCTGGGCACAGAGAATACTCCAACAGATTCGGTTAATGGATGCTTGGATAATGGGAGAGTGAGCCCAAGAGAATAATGGTACACCCCTAAGTAACCTGTTTCAAGAAAGAGGCCAAATAAGAAATTAAACCCCTCGACTCTCCTGCTTAGCTCTGGTAGCATAGTGCCCAAGGCACTTGACTGCCAACCACAAGGCTGGCGGTTCAAATCCACCAGTCACTCCTCGGAAGGATGATTGGGCAATCTACTTCCGTAGTGATACCGCCTCGGAAACCCAAGGAGGGGTCGCTATGAGTCGAGGCTGACTCCACAGCGCATAATAACAACATCCCTTTCCAAAGAAGTATTGAGGTATTTGCCTTCAATCTCACTAATTTTGTCTTCCATTGATTCAATTCTACTCCTTTACCGTTCAATGAGTTATCTATGTCTGAAAATTTAGTATTAATCTTCTGGATTTTTGTCTGCAGATTCTGTATCATTTCTAATTTTTCATTTATTTTGTCATTTTGTTCTTGTATTGTCTTTCAAAATTGTTCTAGGGTTTTCTCTGTGTTTTCCTCAATTTTGTCAGTGTTTTCCTTGATCTCTCAATTCGTTGAAGGTACCTAAATATAACTCTTTTAAATTCCTTACCAGGGAGTTCCAATGCTGCATCTTCCTCAGGGATGTGTTTTGGGTCTGCATCCTGGTCCCTTGTTTCTCCTGCTTTATCTTGCTTCTTTGTGTGGAGTGGGATGGTCTGTTGTCTCTGAGGCATTGTGATGTTTTTGTGTTTATATTTAATTGGCGATTGTATGTTGGAGTGACTTGCCCACAATTTTCGTTTTGTTTTGTTTGGATGGTATCTACGTGAGCAGATAACTGCTGTGCTCCTCTATTCGCTAGTTAGCAGCACTTGTACACTCACCACCTGTCTTCTTTCCTGTTGTTTGCCTCCCATATGTCCCTGCCATCCTTGGCAAATGGAGCCTATTCTTAGGTCATGTTTTCGTTCAGGTTTTTCCACTAGTGGGTGCCTAATCCACTTCTGTATACCTCCTTTCAAAGCTCAGGGCTCCAGGATTATCTGCTGTATCTCTGTTAATTGGTTTCTCTTTTCTTTGTTGAAGTGGGTCTGAGGAGCTTGTCTTCCTATTCCACCATCTTACCAAAAGTCCAGTAGGTTTAGTGTTTTAGGAAGGAGCTGGGGCTCAGACCTAGGCCGATCATTCTAATAGGAGGCAAGCACCTCAAATTTTGAACTTACACAAGCTGGTCCTTTGTTATTTCACTTTTCTCCTCATATCCCCCTTCCACATTTATTGAGCATTTTCTATTTGCTGAACCCATGGAAGTCACAGAGATACTTGGCCTCCCTCTATGCTGGAGCCTCCAGGAACTCCCATTTACACCTATAACTTAGTGCTGTATTAGGGACTTTAGGCACTCAAGTCTAACAGCAGCCTTGAAGAGAGATGTTCCACTTTACAGACGGGGAAGCTGAGTCTTGGAGAAGTTAGGTAATTTAATTTGCCATTGTGTCACCTGTGTTTTTGTTTTGTTTTTTTCTTTTAATTTTTATTGTGATTTGGGTGGAAGTTTACAGAGCAAATTCATTTTCCTTACAACAGTTCATATACATTTTGTTTCATGACATTGACTGCAATTCCCTACAATGTAACAGCTTTCTTCCCACTTCCTCCCTACAGTTACCTCTTCCCTGTGTCCTTCCCTCCCATGCACTCCCACCTCTGGAGCTGTCTCCCTGTGCAAACCGTTCTTCCATGATTGATCTCTCCAAGTAGTGCATCTACCTGATGTAGATCTACCAGAGCTCCCTTGAAAAGGAACGATCAGAAAAAAGATCAAAACAAAATGAAGAAAGGCTAAGGTTCATGTGGGATACCATCAAAAGGAATAACCTACGTGTAAGCAGAATTCCAGAACAGGAAGACGCGAATAAAACCACAGAAAAAACTGTCAAAGATTTGTTGGAAGAGAATTTTCCTGATATGATGAAAGATGAGAATATATACATTCCAGAAATCCAATGAACCCCAAACAGGATAGCCCCCAAAAGAAAATCACCAAGACATATCATCATCAAACTCACTAAAACCAAAGACAAAGAATCCTGAAAGCAGCATGGGAAAAACAAAAAGTTACCTACAAGGGGCAACCAGTAAGACTAAGCTCGAATTTCTTGGCAGAAATTATGCAGGCAAGATGACAATGGGATGGTATATATAAAACCCTGAAAGAGAAAAATTTTCAACCAAGAATTATATACCTGGCAAAACTGTCCCTCAAACATGATGGTGAAATTAGGACATTTCCAGATAAGCAGAAATTAAGGGAATTTGCTAAAACCAGACCAATCTTACAAGAGATGCTAAAGGGAGTCCCTTGGACAGAGAACTAACAACAGCCAACAACAACTGACCATTAACACACATGATGACAACCCAGAAACCAACCCAGTTATATTAGTATCCAAAGTAAATAAGCTCACAAGACTGTAAACAGGGAACCAGAGACATCAACTGACAAATGAAGGCAACTACAAACCAAAAAGAGGGGGAAAACTGTGTAGCTACAGAACTTCTAAATGGTAGGGAAGTCAAGACAACTGCAAGATAGAACGACCATTCTAAACTTGGGAAGAAATTATAAATCACAGGGTAACCTCAAAGAAAAATGATAAATTTTCACATCAAAATTTAAAAAAGGACCAGTACACATATTTAGCAAATACTAAAACAATAGCAATGAAGGAAGTGCTAACATGATTCATAAACAAAACAAATTCAGCACAGAAAATTATATGGAACAAAGAAATCAAGACCACAAAAAAGCACATAACAAAATGACAGCAACAAATTCATACTTGTCAATGATTACATATCTGACAAGGGACTTATCTCTAAAATGTATAGAAAATGCCAATACCTCAACAACAAAAAGATTAACAATCCAATTAAAAAATGGGCAGAAGACATGAATGGACACTTCACCAAAGAGGATATTCAGGTGGCCAGCAAATACATGAAGAAATGCTCATGATCATTAGTCATCAGAGAGGTGCAAATCAAAACAACGAGATAACATCTTACCCCAGCACTAATGGCAAAGTTCAACAAGACAGAAAATGGCAGATGCTGGAGAGGATTTGGAGAGATTGGGACTCTCATACACTGCTGGTGGGACTGCAACCACTGTGGAAAACAGTATGGCAATTCCTCAAAAAGCTGGAATTAGAAATACCATTTGACTCAGCAATCCAATTATTAGGAATATATCCTAAAGAAGTGAGAGCCAGGACAAGAACAGACATATGCACATCCATGTTCATCGCAGCATGTAATATTTACAATAGCAAAAAGATGGAAACAACCTACATCCACATCAGCAGAAGAATGGATAACCAAACTGTGGTACAGATACACAATGGAATACTACGCAACCCTAAAAAATAATGTAGAATCTGCCAAACACTGCATAACATGGATGAACTTGAAGGCATTATGCTGAATAAAAGAAGTCAATCACAGATGGGCAAATATAATATTAGTTCATTATTGTGAAAAAATCAAGGAAAAGTTTATATATGGAAGGGAACTTTCTTTGTTGTTTATGGGGGGGAGACACTGCCCCCTCCAAAAAAAATGCATTGACCATGTCACTTTAATTTTGTGTATTTCACTGTGCATAAATTTTATTTCAATAAAATGCATGAAAAAAAAAAAAACTAACCCTGCCATTGAGTTGATTCTGACTCATAGTGACCCCTAGAGGACAGAACTTCCCCCATGGGGTTTCCAAGGCTATAAATCTTTACAGAAGCAGACTGCCACATCCTTCTTCCACAGAGCAGCTGGTGGGTTTGAACCACTGACCTTTTGTTTAGCAGCTGAATGCTTTAACCACTGGACCACAGAGACTCCATCCTAGCTTTTGCTTATTTCCCTTGCAACTGTCAAATCCTTAGACAAGTACATAACAAAGGATTTTCCATGCAACTGACAAACCCTTACAGAGACTTCAGTACAAAACAGGAAATGTTTTTTTCCTCTCTGAAGACATGGATAGATTGTTCTTAAGGAAGGGTCTTGACACAAGACCCTTATCAGAAAACCCCTTAGCAGCCCTTTGGAAATGATTTAAGATAATTACTTTATGACCACCTTGTCAAACCGCCTCCCCTTTAGTCACATATTTAAACTAACCAATCCATCCAAAGACACCCCTCAATCACTATAAAGTCCCCCCCTTGGAGTTATCCCACCTCTAGCTTCCCTGATTTTGCAACTTCAATCAGAATGTTATACCTTTAGTTCTTGATTTTACCCCATAAATATGCCTGTTATTCCACCATCTTGGAGCATCTGATTTCACTCTTTGAGCTCAGACGAATTCCCAGTTCAAACTGATGTGAACCTTCAATAAACCTCTGCTTTTAATAGTATGCCTTATCTTGACAAGCCTAATGGTTTAGACCTCCGCTGTCCAATAAGGTAGGTTTCTAAGTAGCTCAAACTGAGCTCGACTAATAATCTAAAGGTTGGCAATGTGCACCACAAAAAGGCCTGCCGACCTGTTTCCCTAAAGATTCAAACCAAACCAAACACATTGCTATGGAGCATAGCGACCCCTCCTTGGGTTTCTCAGGCGGTATCATTACTGAAGATTGCCCAACCTGCCTTCCGAGGAGTAGCCGGCTGGTGGGTTTGAACCGCCAGTCTTCTGGTTAGCAGTCAAGTGCCTTAGGCACTACGCCCCCAGAGCTCTTCCCTAAAGATTACAGCCAAGAAAACCCTATGAGGCAGTCCCACTCTGTAAGATGTGGGGTCACCACGAGTCCAAACCGACTAGACAGCAACGGGTTTGGTTTTGGTTTAGCGACTAGAAATGTGGCTAGTTCAAATACAGCTATACTGTAAGGGCAAAATATACACCAGATTGCAAAGACGGTATGAAAGAAGGTTGTAAAATATCTCCAGTAAGTTCTCACACTGATTACCTGTTGAAATGGTAGTATTTTGGATATACTGGGTAAAATAAACTGTATTGCAAAAATTAATTACATCTCTTTTTACCTTTTTTAAATGTATCTACTAGAAAACTTACATTACATCTGTGGCTCGCATTTGGTGCCAGCATTATGTTTTTATTGTACAACGATAGTTTTGAACAATACCTAACACTCGGGATCGCCCTTGGCCATCGGTGTGGGGCCATTCTGCAGGCGGGTCCAGTGGCCACCCTGGTGGCCCGGCTGACAGTGGGACCGCGCACCTTGGATCGCATACCGCACACCGCGTGGCGAGGGACGGAGAGTACCGGCCCTCGTGGAGCCCCCGGACCCCAAGTCCGAACCCTGAGCGCCGGCTCTCCGCGCCGTACACGGCCCGGCCCGAGCTGGCGGGAGGCCTGAGGGAGGCCCGACAGCGCCGCCTACGCGCTCAGGCCCGGCTCAGAAGCAGGGGAGCCCGCTGGCCCGCCCGCCACGCTCGGTGAGCCCCGGCTCACCTCAGCTGCCGGTCGTACTTCTGCTCCTTGGGCAGCTTCCCCGGCTGCGCCATGACCGCGCCCGCCGCGCGCAGAACAGCCGAGCCCCTGCCTAGCGCCGCCACCACTAACACTACCTCCGCCGGCGCGCAGGCGCACTAAGCGTCACTTCGCCTCCGCCACCGTAGCTGAAGTCTGAGCGCCTCCCGCAGGGGGCGCCGTCACTGCACTGCGCACGCGTCGCCAATAAGACAGGAAAACGCAGCCCGAACTTGTTTGGGAATAGCTCTTCCAAGGAGCCCGAATGCAACAGCCTCGTACATCTACCAACTTCTCCTTCTGGCCGTGCAGTAATACTGAGTTACTCGGGCTTTGGAATCAGGCCGGCTTGGATTTTAATCATTTACTCTTTATCTCCCAAGTCCTCAGTTTCCACATCTGAGCAATGGGGATAAGTGGGTCTCCATCACAGTGTTCTTTTAGCCATAAATGAGATTTTAGATACACAGAGCCAGACCCACAAAAAATCCTGGATGAATACATTTTATTATGATCGTTATTGTTCATCAGTTTCATCCAGTTCCCCATGCAACAAGCCCACGCTGAGGGCCTGCTTTGTACCACAGAGCAAGCTGCTCCCAGCTCATAAGAATAAGTCAGGGAATAAGTCAATCACAGAGGAACAAATATTGTATTAGTTCTCTATTGTAAAAAGCCAAGTAAAGGTTTATATATGGAAGGAAATTTTCTTACCAGAGATGGGAAGGGAGAGGAGGGAAAATTGCTAGTTGCTAGATAGGTTGAAAAAAATATATATATATGTATATATATAGTTGTTGTTATGTGCCGTCAAGTCAGACCTGACTCATACTGACCCCTCCTTGGGTTTCCAAGGCAGTATCGCTACGGAAGTAGATTGCCTCATCCCTATCTTCCTTCCAAGGAGTGGCTGGTGGGTTTGAACCGCCAGCCTTCTGGTTAGCAGTCAAGTGCCTTAGGCACTACGCTACCAGAGCTTATATACTAATAATATATATACCAGAGATTATTAGTAGAGCTCTGGTAGCGTAGTGCTTAGGGCATTTGACTGCTAACCAGATGGCTGGCGGTTCAAACCCACCAGCCACTCCTCAGAAAGAAGATTGAGCAGTCTACTTCTGTAACTATACCACCTCAGAAACCCAAGGAGGAGTCACTAGGAGTCGGATCCCACTCGACGGCAGGTGAGAGTTTGTTTTAGGGATAGAAAGGAGGAGAAATGGGGACACTTTTGTTTTCAGGGCATTGAGTTTATGCTAATGGTGGTGGAATATTTTGGAAAAGGATAGCAATAATGGTGGCACAACATGGAAAATGTCATTGTCTCTGAGCTGTACATGAGGAAGTTGTTATGTTGGTGAATGTCTTGGTGTGTATGTTTTCACCACAATAAAAGTAAAAAAAAAGAGTAAGTCATGGGCCCTGTTCTTGGTTTATTCACAGACCTGTGAGGGGCAAGGAACGGTAAATAGACGCTTGCCAGAGAAAGTATATAGAGATAGAAGGAAGCTGGTGTGTTGAGGGGTGCCCAGAGAACCCCACCCTCTTGCCCTCTCCAGGAATGTTTCATGTGGCGTTGGAATGGAGGAGTGTTTTTAGCAGAAGGAACAGCAGGTATCATTTCTGAGAGATGGTGAAAGCTTGATAAGCTAGCTGTATCTTCTAGAATGAGTTTGGAGTCGTGGGGAGTCAGGGGAGGGCAGTGGTCAGAGAGGTTTGAGAGGCAGCAGGGGCCAGGTTTTGAGGTCTTCAAACATACAAGGAGGAAGTTAAAGCCCTTTACTTCCTGAAGAGCCACTTTTCAGGAAGAATGTCTATAGGGGTGGGTGAGAAAGAAGGGGGCTCTCCAATGACGCTGGGGGAGAGGGCAAGAGTTGGAGGTCAGTAGACCAGTAGGGAGTTAGATGAGGACTCCTTCTCCTCTGCTTCGCAGACTCTGTAAGCCCCTTCAGGTTAATAATGGCCTGAAATAAGATGAAAATGAGTTCAGATCCCAATGTCCATCCACATCTCACCCTGGGATGGGAACAGAGGAGGGGACACAGTTTGACAGTAATTATGCAATGATGATACATGCAAATTGCCCCTGGGTGGGAGTACACACACACCCATGTCTTCCCTGGCCACTGCCCAGCACCTGTGGGACACGGCTGATGAGAAACAGAGTCATAAGGCTTTCCCAGCTTCTCATGTGCTTATCCTGTCACATTTCCTTCTCTGGCTGGACAGGTGAAATACAAGGATAATAAAATACACCCAGGGAATATGGGAAGGTCAAAAAGCTATGGGTCAGAGTTCACTGTTCAACGTCTCACACTCAGCACAGTCATGGGCCAAATGAGAGGACACACCCCCAAAATTATGGGGGAAGTCATGCTGCCTCTGAAGAAATACATGATTTTGGAAAAGTTTCTGTTAATGCTTTCTGTAAAATAAGATACTTCAGTGTGTTACCCGCATGATGGAGCAAGAAGGCTGCTGGCTAATGGCTAATCCCACTAACTGCTCTTCTAAGCTGTATGACTTTAGGCAACTCTCTCTGTTCTTTTGAACCTCATTGTCCTCATCTATAAAATGTTGTTGTTGTTGTTGGCTGCCATCACAGCAACTCCAACTCATGGCACAACAGAATAAAACAACACCCAGGCCTGTGTCATTCCCACAGTCACTAGCATGTTTGAATACATCACTGTGGCCACTGTGCCAATCCATGTCACCATGTCATCCTCATTGGCTCTCTATTTTGCCAAACATGATGTCTTCCGCCAGCAATTGATCAATTCCTCCAGAGGATGTGTCCAAAGCAAGTAAGTTAGACATTTTGTTGTGATCCATAAGGTTTTCATTGGCTAATTTTGGGGAGTAGACCACCAGGCCTTTTTCCTAGTGTATCTTAGGCCTGAAGCTCTGCTGGAACCTGTCCACCATGGGTGACCCTGCTGGTATATGAAATACTGGTGGCTTAGCTTCCAGCATCATGGCAATACACAGGCCACCACAGTAGAACAAACTGACAGATAAGTGGTGAGGATAATAATAATAATGGCCACCTAATGGAGTTCTGGGGGAGCTCTGGTGGCGTAGTGCCTAAGGCATTAGACTGCTAACCAGAAGGCTGGTGGTTAAAACCCACCGGCCACTCCTGGGAAGGAAGGTTGGACAGTATGACCATAGTCATACTGCCTTGGAAACTCAAGGAGGGGTCGCTATGAGTCAGATGTGACTCGACGGCAGTGACAGCAGTGGAATTCTAGGCATCCTAGTGGTGCAGTTATTAAAGTGCTCAGCTGCTAACCATAAGGTCATTGGTTTGCCCCCACTAGCCACTCCACAGGAGAAAGATGTGGCAGTCAGCTTCTGTAACGATTTCAGCCTTGGAAACTTTATGGGGCAATTCTACTCTGTCCTATAGGGTCCCTATGAGTTGAAATTGACTCATTTCAGTGGCATGGGTTTGTTTTTTTAATGGAGTTCTTATGTGGATTTGCTGGGGGAAAAATATGTGTGAAACATATCAGGACCTGAAACAAAGTAAGAACTCAATACATGTGATCATATGATGATGATGATGATCCATTTGGTGGGGCTACTGGAAGAATAAATGATGCTGTGGTGTGAGATGTTTGGTCTTGATTGTGGCAAAGTATATATAACAAGCCTGGTACATGGTGGGCCCTCAGTACATGTCAGCCGAGCCATTATCTGCTTGGACCTTTCCTGACAGATAACCTGAAAGGGCTCTGGGCCTGGGGAGAGGCAGGGGTTCCCTGGCAGTTACCAGTGTGGATGCTGAGGCCACTAGGCAATCCATGCTGCAGCCTGACCAGCCATTGTTTAGTCGTTGTGGCTTGAGTGAGAGAAATTCCAAAACTGCCAAGAAAGGCAGGTAGCAAGTCATCACCTGGTTTATTGCACCTCCCAGGTTGCCCTTCCCTCTGTGCAAACTGACCAGGTTCATTTAGTGCTGAGGAGAATGAAAATGACAGACCCAGTACCATCATAAAACAGGACCTTTCAGCAAGGGATACAAGCCCCACACCAAACAGCAAAAACCTGGGACACAAAGTGCTACTGCTTAGCTCCCTTGGCACATTGCCCTTATGCCTACCACTCCGTAAGGGTAGTCTTCTGGAAGTAAGGGTGGCTGTGTTGGAGCCACAGAGGCAGACCAGACACAGCTCCTGCCATCTGGGAAGTCAGGGCCCACAGGTGATTTTGTTCCTATTGTGGAGGGCCAAGAATAGAGGTGTCAGACCAAGAGGCCCTGGCCAAATTCATTTGGGCCACTGGCTTGCAAAGTGTGGTCCTGCACTAACAGCGTCAATAACACCTGGAGATTCATTAGAAATGCAAATTCTCAGGCCCCACTTCTTTCTAATAATGTAAATAAGGTGCATGGCACCCTTGTGGAAGTGGTGTTGTTAGACACTGTCGAGTCTCGAGTCGGCTCCAACTCATGGTGACCCTGCGTACAACAGAACGAAACACTGTCTGGTCGCGCACCATCCTCACACTCCGTGCTATACCTGAGGTCATCTTTACAGCCACTGTGTTAATCCATATTGTTGAGGCCCTTCCCCTTTTTGGCTGACCCCACACATTACCAAGCATGATATACTTCTCCAGGGAATGGTCCCTTCTGACAACATGACCAAAGTAGGTGAGACAAAGTCTGGCCATTCTCACTTCCAAGGATCATTCTGGCTGCACTTCTTCCAGAACAGATTTGTTCGTTCTTCTGGCAGTCCATGATATTTTCAGTATTCTTCACCAACACCACAACTCAACGGCATCAACTCTTCTTAGGTCTTCCTTACTCTTTGTCCAGCTTTCACATGGAGGTGGGACCATGCAAATAAGGTGTATGGAATCGTAATGAAAGGATTGGTCAATTTTGCCATCCCACTAAGCTTAACATGAGTCACCCCAGAGACAGAAAGGGAAACCTCACAACCACCAAGAAGAGATAGGAGTGGAACACATTCTTTGGGCCTGGGATCCCTATGTTGAGAACTTCTTTGACCCAGGAGATAGAGAGAGAGAGCTGTAACACTGGAGACAGCAAAAGATAGCAAGGAGCAGCAGCAGAGAAATGGTGGCAGTAGAATCAGGAGACCAACAGCAGATGGCATGGTGGCTTCCTGGCCCACAGAGCAGTAAAGCTAAGTGCCTTTCAGCAAGAGGCTTGTTGGCAGAGTAAGTGCCTCCAGGCACTTGTTGGAGCTAGGTTTGCTGACTCACTGAGCTACAGCTGAGTGCCTTCAGGCCGAGGCTTACCAGTGGAGTGAGGTACCTCCAGGCACTCATAGGTAGAGCTAAGAGAGCTTTGTAACATTTGCCCAAGCAGGGCAGAGGCCAGGCCAAGGGACAGAGGCCCAAAGAGAGGCCTGCCATCGGGCATGGCTGAGAAGAGGCTAAGTGTTCCTGAACCTACAATTGTAACCTGTTGTTGTTGTTGTTATGTGCCGTCGAGTCGGCCCCGACTCATAGCAACCCCTCCTTGGGTTTCCGAGGCAGTATCACTATGGAAGTAGATTGCCCCATCTTCCTTCCGAGGAATGGCTGGTGGGTTTGAACCACCAGCCTTTTGGTTAGCAGTCAAGTGCCTTAGGCACTATGCTACCAGAGCTCCTCGATTGTAACCTATTACTTCCTTAATAAACCCCATATGAGTATGGTCTATGAGTTCTTTGTGGCTGTTGCAACCAACTATTGAACCCAGCAGAGAAATAGAGAGTGCTGTAGGAGAAACGGTTGGTGTCAGAATTGGTAAAAAGATTAGAGAAAAGAAGGAATGTCTGACCTCTGCCCCATAGAAATCAACATAAGCCTTTTAATGCTAATAATAATCCTCCTTCCCCTTGTGAAATTAGAGGCGGTCAGGTGACACTGTCACCATGTAATTTTTATGGTTGGTGTCAGAAGTGGAATTTGTTGCAATGGCTCTAGACTCATGAAAGCACGCAATTTTGTAAGAGAAAGAATAAAAGGGCATGGAAGGTGAAACTTTTGATTCTTAGATGTTTACTTTGTTTGTTCTTCCCTGTGATGGCTGAAAGGAAAGTAAGAGATGTTTTGCTGCAGTTGAGGGGAGAAAATCCACATCCGGAGTGGTCTGAGGCAAATGCTAGCCATTTAAATAAGATGACTGATAGAGGTCTAAGGTCTTCTGGTTCTAAACAGCCAGAGTCCCAAGGCCATCTATATATATGAATAGGAAGATAAGTATGGAAAAGAGAAGATGAAACTGGAATGTTTTAAAAAGGTTTATGTGTTTATTTGAACGTATTCTGGATATTGGGTACTTCTTCTACCTAGTGTTGTAAAACAGACTTACATGTATGACAAAAATAAATATTGAGTATTACAGATTACAGAGAGTATAAGGCCACCTTCAGCCAATACTTAATTAGATATGCTAGAGGGGGAACTTAGATTTGCCCAATAAAAACAGGCTGCTAGTCTGAATGCAGTAGCCCGGTGTATAAAGCAGGGCTTCAAACTGGTTCAAATTGATTCAGTAATTGCCATCATGAACAGGGCCACATATGCATTGCATAGCAACAAACCTGTTGCCAACAGTATTTTGATCCAAGTAGGAAACAAACCCACCACTTGTCTGTTTGTCATACTGGGGTACATGTCCACTGGCACTGGCTTGCATGTTGCTGTGAGGCTGGAAGCTATGCCACTGTCATTTCATACATCAGCGGGGCCCCCCATGGTGGACTGGTTTGAAGCAGAGCTTCCAGACTAAGACAGACTTGGAAGAAAGATGGTGCCATCCACTTCTGACGCAATTCTTCACTGAAAACCTTATGAATAGCAGTGAAACACTGATATATTACTGGAAAACTTTATGAATGTTGTTGTTGTTATTATTTGCCGTCGAGTCGGCCCCGACTCATAGCGATAGCAGTGAAAATTCGTCTGATGTGAGGATGGCATAGGACCAGGCAGTGTTTTGTTCTGGTGTACTTGGGGTCAGTGTGAGTCGGAGCCGACTTAATGGCACCTAACAACAATGACAGGAAACAGCTGTGCCCCACTCAAAGATGGCAGCCAATGGCACCAGTTTGAATATGTCTGTTGCTTTCCAGAGTCCTGTCAGTAATGTTGCTCTCCAAAAGTCCTGCCACAGCCCTCCCACCTGAAAGTTTCAGGAGCTTGATATTATAGATTGAATTATTGGCAAGATTCTAGAGAGCAATACATATTCAAAGCAGCCATCATCTTCGAGCAAGATATAACTTAGTTTCCTACTCAGCTCAAAATACCACATGGGGCAATGGATTTGGTTGCTATGTAATTCTATGCTGCCTTTGTTTTCTACAGCAGTTTGAAGCCCTTATAAAATATTGGGGGCTTAGGTTGAAAACTTGAGCCACACCCAATCTTTCTCACCAGGAAATCTGTATCTGCAAAGACCTCCAGGTCTACTCAGTGCTGCCCAGAAAGCAGGCGATTTGCATTTGAAGGAAGGATCTTCAGGGAATAAAAAAATGACTGTTTTACATTTTAAATTTCAAGCAAGTGGTTTGCCTTTAGATGCCTAGGCAGGAAATAGTCAGTGCCCATCAGAAGAATCCCCTTCTAAGACAAAGAGTTAAAAGGAGCTAGCAAGTAGGCAGCCTGCTATAATCCATTGTGGTAACCACCCAGGTCCACTCAGTGAATGAAAGAGAGAAAATACAACAATGAAGAGAAGGGCTAAGTTCAGACCTGTGCATTGTCACCTGTTGACCTAGCCCACAGGAATGAGGGATGAAAGAAAGAGAGAAAGGGCTGGCTGGTCTGGAAGTTGTATAGACTCCTGAGCCTGTGGTGCCTGTTGACCTAGCCCTTGGAGGCTAGGAATAAGACAGAAAGAGAAAGGGCTGGCTAGTCTGAAGTGCAAGAAAGTGTGTAAACTCCTGAGCCTATGCCTGGCTTAGTCTACAGGGGCTAGGGATGAACTGTCTAGAACCCAACAAAATAAAGAGAAAATTGTTCAACATCATGAGCTGGTATATACTGCTGTAATTTGATGGCCTGCTCTGGACTGGACATTGCTTTGGATTCAGATGCTCAAAAGTTCCAAACAAAACAAGATACTCTTCAGATCGAAGCACATGCTTATCTCCTCAGAGTACTGGGTTGATAGGGACAGGCAATTTAGAATTTGGCTATGCAAAATGGAAGAAAATAAAGGCATGAAGTGGCTGGCTTACACACTTTGGTAAGTGTACGTACACTTAAAATAAGAGGAACAGGGAAGATCCCCACTAAATAAAGTCCTCTTTTTCCTGATAGTTGTCAGGAAGGGAGGAAGGAATGCTGTTAGGATTGTACAATTCAGCTGTGAGTTGTACTTGTAACGTGGTTAATTGTGCTTGTAAAAGCTGTCATTGTAAAAGCAGTAACTGTAAAAAGTTGGACTAAGGGAAGAGGCCCTACTAGATTCGAGTACAGTGGCCAAACCGAAAGTCCCTTCTAGGTTTTGCTAGGCTGACACCTCATGAAGTTCATTCAGAGCAAAGGAATAATCTTCTCTCAGTTAAATTTTCTCAGAAGTCAGAGATGGTAAAGCCAAAATGACTTTTGGAAAACCTGGCCAGATCAAATAAACACCTGCAGCAGACCTGAATGGTTGGTCCCTGAGTAACCTCACCCTGAGGGCTCTTTGCCCTACTGAAGGACTAATTGTTAATAACTATTTTTAAGGAGTAAAATAATTGGGAGGGGGAAATCAGTCTTTCAAGGATAAAAGGCCAGTGGCTAGAAGGGCCAGGAGCTAGCCCTTCCAGCCATAGTCTTTTTAACTCCCATCAAATGATTGTGTGCGACTATGCAAATGAGGTGCTCGTGGCCCACCAAGGGGATAGGATAGCTTGCTAATAATGTATATAAGGTGCATGGCACCCTTGTGGAGGTAGAACCATGCATATAAGGTGTGTGGAACCATAATGGAAGGATTAGTCAGTTTTGCCATCCTTCTAGGCTTGCCGTGAGCCATCTCTGAAGCAGAAAGCGAGACTTCACAACCACCAAGAAGAGACAGGAGCAGAGTGCGTCCTTTGGCCCTTGGATCCCTATGCAGAGAAAGTCCTCTACCCAGGAGACAAACAGAAAGACCTGCAACACCAGAGACATTGAGAGACAGAAGCAGTGGCAAAGAAATGGTGGCAGCAGAACTAGGAGACCAACACCAACAGGAGATAGTGCAGTGGACTTCCTGACCCAAGGGGCTAGATCTGAACACCTTCAGGCCAAGGCTTACTAGCAAACTGAGGTGTCTCTGCGCACTTACCAAACTGAGGTGCTTCTGGGCACTTATGACTGACCTAAAACAGCTTTGTAACATTTGCCAGAATAAGGTAGAGGCCAGGCCAAGGGCCAGAGAGCCAGAGAGAAGCCTACCTGAGGGCACAGCTGGGAAGAGGATGTCCTGATCAAAGAACTGTATCCTAAACGTTCCTGAACCTACAATTGTAACCTGTTACTTCCCTAATAAACCTCGTAACTGTGAGTATGGTCTGTGAGTTCTGTGTAGGCATTGCAACAAATTATCGAACCCAGTAGAGAAGTAGAGTGCCGAGGGAAGTATGGTTGGTGTCAGAATTGGTGTAAAGGTTGGAGAAAGGAGGTCTGTCTGACCTCTGCCCCATAGGAATCAGCCTTAGGCTGTTAGTGCTAATAACGCTTTCCCCTTGTGAAGGTACAGGAGGTCAGCCACACTGCTGTAGTGCCATTTTTACGTGATTCTTCCAAATGTTCAACAACGAATAAGTGTCACTACTAGAATTGGAAAAGGAATGTGTTTGGTTTAAAATGTGTGCCAAAAAAGCTAAGGGAAAGAAAAAAGCAAAGGCCCTAGGATCTAAGGAATGTGTCCTTGGTATCAAGAGCCTCACAGGCATCATCTTACCTGACTCTCCTCACGGCACTCTGGACTCTCTATTCCCATCTTATACATATGGAAACTCAGTCTGAGAGAGGTTAGGCAGCTTGCTTCATGTCACACAGCCTGTGATGCTGGGTGTCCACAGCCCAGGCCCATTCCATCCCATTGCATGAACACACACACACACACATATGTAGAATGGAAATGTTTAAAAAATACAAGGAATTATATTTTTTATGTTAGAGTCTCCAGGCTACAGGGCTTCTAGCCTGGCCCACTGGCCTTGTACATAATATAGAGTAAGGAGGAGGCATGGCTATACCTATTGGTGCAAGCTTGCACATCTATTGTCTCTACTAATGTGCTCAGGGATTCACTTGAGGTGGACAGGGAAGGAATGGTCACCTCATTGTGGAACAGAGGCTGTAGCACCGAAAGGGGAAGTGAGATCTGGCCAAGGTCACTTGATGAGTAAGGTGTGGCTGTACAGGTTGTGCGTGCCCTCCTCTTTGGGCCCTTCACCATCCCTGCCACACACCCCACACCGTCCCCACAAAACAACAAAAACCAGAACCCACCAAGGCTATTGTGAGAACAAAGAGTAAGAGCGGAGAAATCAATTCTGCTTTAAAAATAGCACCTAATTGAGGCTGTGGGGGGCAGGGCAGGGGGCTGAAGCAGGGCACTGACTGTCCCAGATTGACCAGAGTGGGCTGCTGGGACAACAGCTTCATCAGAGAAGAGCCAATTCCATGGGCCCCTCTCACCTGCCTGAGTTGCCAGCAGCCAGAGCAGAAGAGCTGAAGACAGGCAAAAAAAAAAAAAAACGGATCAACTTTTCTTTGGTTGTTAAAGTAACACACACTTTAATTATTTCAAAGGGTACAAAGGAGTCAGCAGTGAAGAGTGTCCCTCCTGACCCATTCTGCACCCTCCCCCACCCCTCAGGGTCAGGTCTCCTCCCTGGAAGCAAACACAGTAGCTGCAAAAAAGGGCTCAAACACAGCAGCGATTGTGAGGGTGGTACAAGACCCAGCAGTGTTTCATTCTGTTGCGTATAGGGTCACTATGACCCAGAACCGGAACCGATTTGACAGTACCTAACAACGCAGCTTCTCTTACGTTCTTCCTTCCAGAGCAAATCTTTGCATATATATATGGAAATGAGAATCCACTTCCTCTCCATGATTTTTGACAATATTGAACAAGAGAATCAGCAATCACTCACTGTGCACCTTCTAGCCCAACACTCAACCTCTCTGAGCTTTGCTATCCTTATCTGTAAAATGGGGTGAAAATCCCTTACAGGTTTGTTATATGGATGAAGCTAGTCACAAGATTGTATGAATAATTCCAATTTTATTTCTTTTAAATACTATAAATAAAATATTGAAAAGACCTGGGTCATTGTGAGGAGGAAGTAGGCCAATGGATCCATCTGAGCCCAGCCCCAGGCTCCTAAGAGTGTTGGTACTCCCTCAGGAGAAGGGTGGCTGGTGGCCTAAAGATGGCATTCCTGGCTTGGAGGCCTGGGGCCTTGACAATGTTGGAGTCACTGTCACATGTTGGTCTCAGGGGCCACCCCTGCATCTCTGTCATGAGTCCCTGGCCCCCAACCTAGGGTTAGATTTCTCTTAAGGGGCCCTTCCCACTCCTGGGCCAGTGAGAGACATCTCAGCAGGGCTAAGAAGTCATTGATATCAACCAATCAGCCAACCAGTCATCAGTTAGTCACCACCACTCTATCTGGCAACCATGGACAAGACCCTGGAATAGTCTAGTCAAGGTCTGCCCAGCAGACATTCTACTAATGGCCCTTCTACTCCTGCTGGATACAGGGGCCCATGTGGGATCATTTGTCCATCCAGCCACCCAACTATCTTCCCCAAACCACCTGCTGAGGCCTGGCCAGAGGCAAGCCCCTTCCTTGGCATGCTGGCCACATCCTAAAATGAATCAAATGAGGCTGGCTGAAACCAGTGGGTGGGAGGCAGAGGACATCCCAGGTGGAGGGCTTGATGCAAGGACCAGGGCTCACAGGTGGGAATATGCTGGGCCCAGGCAGGCACTGAAATGGAGTGGAGTACAGGGTGGAGGGGCTGAGCCGTGGGCATCAAGGAGAGGAAGGACAAAGAACGGGCGTAGAGGAACAGGCAGAGGCCCCAACAGAAGAAAGAAGCATTAGAGAGAATGAGAAGGTGCTGGGCCTCAGACCTGGTTCTGTGGAGAAGTCAGATGGTGTCTGTCTGTTCTCACTGGTTCATGCTACTTGCCCCCACTCCCCACTTGGGGGCTCTGGTTCCGCCTGGGTCAGGGGTTTGAGTTGCCCACACTCTCCTAGTAGTCCTGCCCCCCATGCCTCTACTGCAGAGCTCTCAGACATACGCCCCCTCACTGAACCCCCCCCCCCCCAGTTACCCTGAGACTCAAGGGAAAATGGTAAGGAACATGGTGTTTACAGGAGACTCCCTTGCTGGGTGACTCTGGGCAAGGAACTGCTGCACCTCTGTGAGCCCCAGGAAGTTCTGGACTACCTAAAGTGGTTGGGTAGCTGAGATGGTTAAATGAGAGGAAGGCCCTGCACCTGCTACAGTGCCTGGCAAACAGGGAAGCCTCCAGCTCTGGTCATTGGTGGTCAGTGCCATCAGGGACCAGAGCGCAGGTCCCCAGCAGTGGGATTCAAGGCTCTAGGACAAACTTGGTTAAGGGAGGGGGTGTGGGGGACCAGGGCAAGCCCACAGCAGTGGTGGCTGACGTCTCAGCGCCCATCCACTTGCTGGGGAAAACAAGGTGAGTCGTCAGGTCATGTGGATGAGGGGGAGACACTCATCTCCCCCTGACCCCTCATCTCGACTCCCAGGTCTACGCCTGGACGGCGGCGGGGGAGGGGCGGGGCCGGCCTCTTTCGCCCTGCTGCAGGGTGGAGAAGTCAGGGGGGGCAGAGGGGGCGGGTCCCCTGAGAACTGCTCCTCCCGCCCGCTGTCGCTTTAAGAGGCTCTCCGCGCAGCAAGCAGGGCCGGAGCCGCAGTCCGAGCGAGCGGAACCGAGCCGAGCGGACAGGTGCACTGCTGCAGGGACGGCAGCGGCATGACTGGCCACCACGGCTGGGGCTACGGCCAGGACGACGGTAGGCGCAGACCCCGGCCCACCCCAACCTTCTCGATCTCTTCCCTTATGCTCATCTGGACCCGCAAGCCCCCAGCTCCAGGCAGGACTGGGACACCCCCCCCCCCTTCAGCCCTGGGAGCCCGGCCCACCCACTCGCCTCGAACCCTGGCTTCCCCGTGCTCGGCGCAAAGTCCGCGCTATGCGCGGGTGGCCTCACCGCAAGCGAGCGTCAGGCAGGCTGAGAGCGTCCTGCCGCCTCCTCCGCGCAGCCCTTAACTGCCTTGCTCGCTCCGACCCTCGCTCACTCACCCTTGGCGTGCGCAGCTGGGTGGAGGTAGCCCCGGGCCACCGGGGTTGGTCGCGGCAGAGCGCTGTGCGCGGATGTCTGTGCGGGGAGCGCTCACGGCGTGTGGCAGGGACCTTGGGGGAGCTGAACTCCGCGTGGGCAAGGGCGCGGTGTCCCTGGGAGAGAATTGACCCGCGGGAGTATCTGAGCACCGTGCTGACTGGTGAGGGAAGGGGGCACTTGGCGGTGCATGCATGTGTGTGGGCGTCCACGCACAGAGCAGGGTGTCTGAGTACTTCTGGGTAGGAGCCTTGGGAACCCGTGAGCGGCACAGCCTCCTGGTCTGATCCTGCCTCAGTTTCCTTAGGATGCAGTGGAAGAGAGAAGAGGCAGAAGGTGAGAGCCCGATGGCTCGAGTGTGGATCTAGGGCAAACCAACTCCATTCTGGGCTATTTCCCACCAAGGGGCCGGGGGCGGGGGACGGGAAGGGTCCAGTCCTGGCTCAGTTTCCCCCATTCCCCAAACGACCAGGATCCAGGCTTGGAGGAGGAACCTGGAAACCTAGGCAGTGTAAGTGGAGGTGGGAAGAAGGGAAAGTGTTAGTGGGAGAAGCATCCTCCATCCCCACTTTCTCTGGGAAAAGGCAGCTACCCTGAGGAGGAGGCTGGGCTGAAGTCTGGGGGTTAGGAGTTTGCAGTGGGCCGGAGGGAATCAGTGAGGTGCTATGGGGACTCTCGCCCCTGTTGAGCCCCTCAGGATACAGGAGCATATTTGAGGTGAGGGAAGAAGCCTAGATCTTCCGAGCATGCAGGAGCTAGAAAGAGGAAAAAGACATTCAGAGAATGGCCACAGAGAGCAGCAGAGATGGAGAGGCAGGGAAGCAGGTTGGCAGATCCCGTGGAAGACCATGCCCTCTCCCCCAGCACTTGTGTGCACAGCTCCCAACCGGCTTCCAGGTGCTGCCCCTGGCTCCAGCCCTCCTTGCTAGTCCTGCCCACCAGCTCTGAACATCCAATGTCCAGCAAGGCCCTGACCCTCACCTAGCCAACCCAGGTGGCCCAGTCTGGGGGCAAAGAGGAAGGACAGAGGACAGAGGTGCTGGCATGCGGCAGTGCTCACAGGACTTCAAAAATAACCCAGTGGGGCCGGCCGCGATTCTGAGTCATCCACTGGGGACACTGCTCTGTCGGCACCTGCTGCTGTTTTCCCAGGAAAACTTAAGAAGCCAAAAAGGGGGAGAAGCACCAGCCGGCAGTGACTCTAAAAATAGGCTGCATCTCAGGATGTTCCCCAGGGAGATGCAGAGCCTCTCGGCTGCAGATGGAGCCTCTGGGAGGCAGGTGGTGGGCGCCCGTGGGCATGGATGTGCAGGTGTGGGTGTCACGGGCATGTGTTTGCTATGGGCCCTTCATGCAGACCTGAGTTAGTGACAAGGGGTATTTGTGTGTGAGAGTGCATATGCATGTGTCCGATGTGGTCTGCTGTGTGTGTGTGTACATGTGTGTGTTGGTGGGCCTGGTGAGCTCCGGTCACTATGCACGTATGTGTGCCCATATGAAGATCTCTATGGACCTATAGGCCTGTGCCTGGGGAGGGAGGCTGGGGGCAGTACATGCATGTGTTGCATGTTTACATCAGTGTCTAAGTGTGTGTGTGTGTGTGTGTATACACGTGCATGCACCCACACATGCGTGTATGTGGTCCTCAGTTCCTTCATCTGTGAAATGGGGATCATGGTAGTTTCTACTTCACAGGAGTGGTGAGGTGCCAATGAGCAAATGCGTGTGACAGACAGGAGCTTCTGTTATTATTATCCCTGACTCTAGTACTTATGTTCTGCTCTCTGGGTGCAGGGATTGGCCAGACACCTGGCAGGGTCAGGCCGGAGACTTCAGAGGACCGAGGGCCTCCTGAGTGTGTGTTAGATGTTAGGGAGACTCACTGCCCAGCACCACCCCTGAGCCTATAGCTGTGTTATGCTCCCTTCCATGCCGAGCCTCTCTGGGCCTAACAGCACTGGGAGGTGAGCTTCAGTGAGATCATTTCACAGACAAGAAAATGGAGGCTGAGAGGGGAGGTGCCAGTGCTGGGATTGAGAACTCTAGGCTGTGCAGCCCTAAAGGAGGGGCTGCTTGCCTCTAAAAGGATGCCAGGAGACCACCCCCCTCATGGGAGCCCTCAGCCTGCAGTCCAGAGATCTGAGCTGGCCTGAGCCCTGCCCCACACCACCTGCAGGCCCCTCACAGTGGCACCAGCTGTATCCCATTGCCCAGGGCAACCGCCAGTCACCCATCAACATCGTGTCCAGCCAGGCCATGTACTCACCCAGCCTACGGCCACTGGAGCTTTCCTATGAGGCCTGCACATCCCTCAGCATCACCAACAATGGCCATTCTGTCCAAGTGGACTTCAATGACAGCGATGACCGTACTGGTGAGTGGCCCTTGCCAAGCCTGCCTCCTGTCCTAACCTTGGTCAGGCATGTCATGGTGGGAAAGGGGGCACCCCTGCTTACTAGCTATGAAGTCTCAGGCTGAGCTTCACTTACCTTATCCATAAAATGGAAGCAATGCAACCTCATCTCGAGGATTGTGGAGAGGAAAGATGAAGAACTGAAATGATGTTTGTAGTGCTAGCACACACAGGTGCTTAAGAAATGCTAGTGGCCTTCCTCTCCTTCCATTTAGTGCTTTAGCTGGGGCTTGTTTTCAATCCCCACCCCGCCACTGACCTGCTGTGTGGCCAAAGGACAAACCCTCCTCTTTGTGCAGTGTGGCCAGGCCCAGCAAGAAGGGAAGGGAATGGTCTGAGTGCCAGGCCTGTGGCTAAGATCTCAGATAGCATGTTTTTTTTTCCTCTCAAGAACCCACTTCTCAGGTGGGCAAGTGGAGGCTCAAGGAGCTGGAGAGTATCAGAACCAGCCTGGCTCCAAAAGTCTTTCTCTCCAACCCACCCACAATCTCAAAGTTCCAACCAGCGTGGCCCAGAGAGAGCCCAGAGGGAACTCACGGCAGCTTCTGAGGCCTCTTTGTCCTGGGATTAGAGTCCAGGTTCTTTCATGATAAATTCCTAGGCAGAAGGGATTTTGTCCTTATGACCAAGCCTGTGGAGGGTGGAGTGGGAAGAGAAGGGAACCTGCTAGAGCTTCTTGTGTAAGGAAGTCACTCTGCTCTTCTCCCTCCTCCACAAACACACTGAAAGCACTTAAATTTCAAATAGAGAATCAAAAGGCAAAGAGGGGAAGCCAGACCTTTCATGACAAACCAAACCTACTGTTACCCACTATATTCCAACTTATAGTGACCCTATAGCACAAAGTAGAACTGCCCCATAGGGTTTCCAAGGCTGTAAATCTTTATGTAAGCAGACTGCCTCGCCTTTCTTCTGCAGAGCAGCTGCTGAATTCGAACTGCCGACCTTGTTGTTAGCAATCAAATGCTTTAACTACTCTGCCACAAGAGCCCCTTTTTTTCATGAAGAAGGTGATCTTAATTGCTTAGCCCTGAGTTCCTAGTAGGCTAGGGAAAAAAGGAAAGGATCAGTCCCGTTCTTGTTGCAAAAAAGAGGAAGTTCAACAGATCGTCAGGAGAGAGAGAGGAAACATTTCCCAGTACTGATTCTAAGAAAAACCTCTTACCCAGAGCTTTGGGGAGAGGACGTGGGGTCCTAGATGACCCTACTTAATGGTTTGCTGATATCAAGTCAGCTATTGATACCTATCAGGAGTTCTGGCAGTGTTGTGTCTAAGGCATTTAACTGCTGACCAGAAGGCTAGCAGTTCAAACCCACCAGCCACTCCTCAGAAGGAAGGTTGGGCAATCTACTTCTGTATAGATACCACCTCGGAAACACAAGGAGAGATCGCTATGAGTCGGGTCCGACTCTACGGCACATAACAACATCAGTAGCTCAGTGAAGGCAACTGTCAGGGGCAAGGCCAAGTGGCATGCCTGTGGACTACTGATTGTCCAGCCTGAAGCAAGCCAGAGTGCCTAGGCCTAAGAGGGCAGGGGCCAATGGAAAGAGGCTCAAGGGTGAGATAATTGGGGCTCCACCACTCACTAACTGTGTGGCCTCAGACCTACATCTGTCCAGCGGGGGTAACAGTGTGGCCCCCTCAGGGTTGCTGTAGGGGTTAAATGGGTTGATGCAAGCAGAGTGCTGGGCACATGGTGAGTCCATAGGGAATGACAGCATGGCCTGTGGTTAGGACAGAGGGTGGAGGCTGAGGGAGCTGGACTCAAGGGGTCTAGGAGGGGCTTCCCTCCTGGGGAGACCTCACTCTGGGGTCCCAGTGGGGTTTTCTCCGAGGGGCAGGCCCCCACAAGCTTTATCAGGGAGCTCAGCCTCTAGGCCCAGTTGCTCTTGCCTCCCCAGAACAGGACAGCCTGATTAGGGCCCTGCTCAGAGCCACCACCCCCAGACCACCCTTGTCAATCAACTGCCCGGCATCACCTAAACAGCCCCTGCTTCTCAGATAAGGCAGGACAGCAAAGAGGACCTCTGGGCTGCCTCGTCCTCCTTCTCAAGGGGCCCCCAAAGGATGACGCCCTGCCCTGGTCACCCGTGGTAGAGGGGCCCCGTGGAACTCTGAGCTCAGGGCCGTCACCTGATCCAGGGGCTCACATTCAGGCCTGGCTGGGGTGCCCTCATGGGCCAGATCCCTTTCAGCTGGAAATCCAATCAGTCCCAGGAGGCCCTGTGTGTGGCCCCAGCTCACCAGGCATTGGGGTGGGAAAGTCACAAAACCAACATAAGTGGAGACCCACCACAAAGAAGGTGTTGGTGGGGAGGGCACTGGTTGGACTTGGGCCTGGCCAGGAGAATGGGGACCCTATAGGCTCTTCTGCTGGGGTAACACTGGGGATCGGGGGCCCCATTTATTCCTCTTCATTCCATTTGTTCCAACATTCTGGGGCAACAATGCAGCCTGCTGATTAGGAGCTTGGGCTTTGGACTTAGGAGATACAGACTCATCCTAGTTCAGTGCTTTGCTGTATGACCTTGGACAAACGCCTTACCTTCTTGGTGCCTCAGTTTTTATAGAACAGAGGTAATAATAGGTTCTGTTCTCCTGGGCTACTGTGAAGACTAAACAAGGTAGTCCTTTGTACCCAGCCCTGGGTCGGGGCTCTTGACATGGAAGGCCTGCTGTTAGTGGTAATGGGGGCCTGGGAGGTGAAGGTCCAGCCTCCACGAGAAATTGGGCAAGAGTGAGGAAGATGGCCAGCTGGAGAGGTATTCTCTATGGGTCCCAGACTTCTCTGCCCCTGTAGTTTGCCAGAGTCTCCTCCCTGGCTCAACTAAGGGCAGAGTTAGTTGGATGGGGACTGAGCCGGGTCCAGCCAGCCCAACACATTTTACAAATGAAAAATGTATCCGTCTCCTGGGTGGCTGCCCTGATCCTGGAGCTGCTGCCCACCAGGCGTGTGGGTCCTCTCACACCAATGCTACCCTACCCTACTTCTGCCCTCAGTGGTGACTGGGGGCCCCCTGGACGAGCCCTACCGGCTCAAGCAGTTCCACTTCCACTGGGGTAAGAAGGACGACATGGGCTCCGAGCACACGGTGGATGGCAAATCATTCCCCAGCGAGGTAAGGGCCCTGGTTCTCTGACCCTCCGCTACTGTGGGGAAGGAGTGGGGCACTAGGCTGTCAGGGGCATAAAGGGTGCCTGAGGTGGGGTTCTGGAGGGGGTAAGGAGAGCACCTAGGGGCCTGGGGAGAGGAGCCTTCATCCACTCTCTGCCTACTGCTCTCCTGGTCTGTATGCCTGAAGGGCAAATCCGTCCCACCTTGCCCTTCCTGACAAACCTTCAAGGACTCTCCACCATTAATCATTTCTTAGCTGGACGTTCAAGGCCCTGAATCAACTGGCTTTACCCACCCTCATCTTCCCCTGACCTCTCCCCACAGAGACCTACATGTGACGAATCTGCTGCCCACACCTGGCTCAGTCATACCTTCAGGCTTTTGCCTCTGCGATTCTCTCTGGAACACTGTTCCCCAAGGGCTCCATCTTATAACCCTCTGCTTATTTTCTGGACTCAGTTGCAGATGCCACCTCCTCGGAGAGGTGTCACCCAGCATTCTCTGTCTCACAGCTAGGTCACTGAAGGGCAGGGCCTGAGAAATTTCCTCTGAGTCCCGAGCAGGGTGGCTCTCCTGGGCTCCCCTGGCCTCCCAGGACCCCAGGTGCAAAGGTGCCAGATGTCTGGTAGCAATGAGAGAAGCGTGGCTCAGAGCCCGCAATGCCCAGGAGGTGCTGAGCACGGGCCTGGCCTGTTGTTGCCCCGTAGCTGCACCTGGTTCATTGGAATGCCAAGAAGTACAGCACATTTGGGGAGGCAGCCTCAGCACCCGACGGCCTGGCTGTGATTGGGGTCTTCTTGGAGGTGAGTGGTCGATTCCTGGAACCAAGAGGGGCATGGAAGGCCTGGCACTGCCCCAGTTCCAGAACACCGTCAGTGATGGGCTCACAGTGCCCTCCCCTTTGCAGACAGGGGATGAGCACCCCAGTATGAACCGGCTGACAGATGCGCTCTACATGGTCCGGTTTAAGGTGAGACCAGCGGCCTAAGCCCACCATGCCCCTACCCAGAACAGCCTGGTGGAGAGGGAGGAAGAGGCTGGATCACAGAGTAGGCCCATCCAGTCCCCACTTCTGGCAGCAAACCCTCACTGAGAGGAAGGGTGCGGGAGAGCACCTGGAGTGCCCTGTGGCTGACCCCTCTTCATCTGGGCAGTGGCCCCTTAGGTGCTCACCTTGCAGCCTGACTGGGTGTAGGGCTGATTGTAGCTTGTCACATTAATAGTGGGTCTGGCTTAGGGAGGAGGCAGCTGAGGACAAGGGAGATGACATAGGGGCCAACAGGCTCCAGGAGTCTCAGCCTGTCCATATAAGCAAGCATGTGGAGGGGGCCTGGCCCAGGCTGGAAGATGGCATCTGGGATCACAAATATTTACCCATGATTTGCATCAGTGGACCAAGGAAATCCGGCCAATGGAAGTGAGTGGGGAAGCTGCTGGTCTGGTCCTGGTATGAGGTCTGTGCTGATTCTCGGGCCCCCCCACACCCTGCCACAGGGCACCAAGGCCCAGTTCAGCTGCTTCAACCCCAAGTGCCTCCTGCCCACCAGCCGGCACTACTGGACCTACCCCGGCTCCCTGACGACACCCCCACTGAGTGAGAGCGTCACCTGGATTGTGCTTCGGGAGCCCATCTGTGTCTCTGAGAGGCAGGTGGGTCCTCCCAGAGCACCAGAGAGAGGACCTTCACTTGGCCCACCACAGGTGGTGTGACTGTCACACCACCAACTATGGCCACAGGTCCCACCATCAAGGCATCCACCTATTGCTAATGAATGTTCAGATTCTTGGTTGGGGGGCAACTTGACTGTTAGTCATTAAGACCTAGACACAGGCAGGAAGAGGAGATCTCTGGATCCTGGGATCACTCTTACTGTATTAGAATCTCATCAGTCTTAGAAGGAATTGGAACTGAAACCGATTCAGACGCCTTTAGTGAGTAAGCAAGTGAGATTAGGGGTCCAAAGAAGAGCATGAGTGGGGAAAAAGGAGGGAGGGGCAGAGCTGGCTGACCAGGGAATACTAGACGGTGCACCTGGGGTCAGAGAGGACCACAGCATGCCCCGTTCTGCCCTGAGCATCCTCCTCTGCCTCCTCAAGATGGAGAAGTTCCGGAGCCTGCTTTTTACCTCAGAGGATGACGAGAGGATCCACATGGTGAATAACTTTCGGCCACCACAACCACTGAAGGGCCGTGTGGTCAAGGCCTCCTTCCGGGCCTGAGCACCTGCCCAACTAACCATTAGGGCGCCATCTTCCCAAGGGCTTCCATGTCAGCGGACACCAAACTATGTGAGGCTCCCTGCCTGGGGGTGCTGTGGACACCCTCAAGCCAGCTTGTTCCTTGGCCACTCTGGAGACTTTCAAGTCAGGGGCTCCCTTCAGCTGCCTTGAGGACAAGAAGGACAGAAGCTGAATGGGGTCCAAACCCCACTCTCCAAGACCCAAAGGCCCCTAAGAATATCTTCTTGTCTTCCCCACTGACAGTAGCAGCAGCTGCCCTAAGCCCACACTGTGATGGACAAGTCCATGTTCCTGGGGTAGGCGGCTGACACTGCCAGAAAGACTCAAGCAATAATTAGAGGTGGGCAGAACTGCCCTCTCAGTGTTACCTCTTCTGCAGGCCTCTGCCGTGCATGCACCTCACTGCCAGGCCATTAAAATGAGCACCCAGCCTGCTGGAGGTGACATGGCCTTCTCCTTCCAGCCACCTGCTGTGTCAGGCAGGCCTGGCTACAGCTTATGTAGTATCTCCCCTCATCCCCCACTCAACCACCAAAGCCACTCACATGTCAATCCATCCTATGCATTAATTAATAAACTCATCCATCCATGCAACAAATATCAGTTGAACGCCTGTGGTATGCCAAGTCCTGTTCTTGGCATCAGGGAGCCAATGATGGTGTGTCAAGACAGAATGTTGAGAGGAATGTAGGCACCAAGTGGTTTGTTACAGTGAAAGTGGAGGTTATAAACGGGGCTGTTGGTGAATAAGAAAGGGGGAGCCTACCTTGTGGGGGTTGCCAGGCATCAGAATCAATTAGATGTCAACTGATTTGGGGTTTTGTTCTTTTGCCTTATTTGAGGAAGAAATTAAACATCAGTATTTCAGAGCAGCTGGGTCCTGGGTGCCACAAACAGTTTGCACTTGATACTAAAGGTCAGTGCTTTGAACCCACCCAGTGGCTCCACAGGAGAAAGCCCTGGTGACCTGTTTCCATAAAGATTACAGCCAAGACAGCCCTGTGGGGCAGTTCTGCTCATATCTGCGACCTTGAAGGGTAAATAGCCATGGCCAGCCCTTAAGGGACCCTCAGCCGTTTGCAGCAGCAGTGGCTGTGGCCTTTAGGCGACCCTCTCCCCAGGCCTCTGCACCAACAGCGATGGTGGTAACCATGGGATTGGGGGTCAAGTCTTCCACAGAAGAAGCTCCAGAAGGGCTGGGTCCTCAGACCCACCTTACCTACTGAGCCCCACCCCAGAGAAGGGAGACATCCTGGGGCCCAGGGCCTGGCTTCTCCAGGAGATGCTTTGGAGGGAACCTGTGTCCCTCCCCTGGGTGTAGTCTCAGCATGCTATGGGTACTGGCCTGGGCTTTCTTTGAAGGCCACCCCTGGCTATTACTGGGGAGAAGCGAGGGGTGCTTGCTGGGGTCTGTGGGAGTGAGCAGAGCAGAGCTGGCCTTGCCTGGGGTGCCCCAAGTGTGTCCAGCATCACAGCTAGGAGGCAATCTTGCCCCAGACAAGGATTCTGACCCAGACCTGGGTCCTATGAGGCCAGATTTGCTGGAGGCTTTTGGGATCCAGCTGGAACATCCCATCTGGGATCAGATCTTGGGCTGTGATTATAACATAAGGAGGCCAGTTTCAGTTTTAAAATAGTTTTAAATTAAGACATGAATTAAGGAGAAGGACTCAAGGAGTGAGGATTCTTGGCTGCTTTGGGACAATTATAAAACCAGCTCCCATTTCCCAAATCCTCTGCAGTGCCAGACTCTCTGTGCCACCACCCCGGGAGGGGCTGGCCAACATCCCTGGCTGGGAACATCACGGCCATTGTACCACCTCCAGGTGGCTGCCACCATGCCATTCCTCCCTCCCTTGAGCTCAGTTGCTCTGGTGTGAGCCCAAGGGAGGGCAGAATGGGCTCCTCTCTCTCACTCTGTAACCTGTTCCCTTCCAACCTCTTGGTCTCAACCCACAACTTGAGTCCAGGTGCCCCAAAACAGACTCTCCACCTTCCACCTCTTTCCTAGGCTCAGACCCGAGCATCTCGCTGCTTCCTAACACAACCCTTCCGGTCTACAAAGCTGCTGTGTGTCCAAACTAGTCAGCATGCCTGCAGGGTTCCTAGTCCACAAGAAGGACCCCACCTGGATTCCACTGTCCCTCATGCACAGTCACGTGGACTCTACCTCCTAAATCTCTCTTCTCCATCCCCCTAATGCCCACCTCCACCACCTGGCCGCTCTCTCCTGGCCACTCACTGGCCACCACCTCCTCCCTGTTACCATGGTTGCCCACCCATCCACACTCCACAGGAATCTTCCCCATTTCCACAGCTGACTCTGGCCCGCCTCTATAGCACATCCCATGGTTCCCCCATTAGCCGGGGAGGGAGGCCTGGACTCTGCACCATGTGTCACCACAGCCCCCTGAAGCTTATTTCCTCTGTAAGATGAAAGGGACATCATGTGATCACATGTGTCATTTCAAATTTTCAAACAGCTACATTAAAAAAGTAAACATAAAGTGGCCAAATTAATTTATTTATTTTTAAAGGTTTTTTTGTTTAACCCAATTATTTCCAAAAGATTATCATTTCAACATGTCATCAATATTAAAAATCATTAATGAGATACTTCACATTATTTTTTCATACCTTGGCTTCTAGATTCAGCAGGTATTTTACACACACAGCACATTAAAATTAATTTGGACTAGCCCCATTTCAAGTGCTCAAAAGCCACACGTGGACAGTGGCTACTGTAAGGGGCAGCACAGTTCCAAACAGATATCACCCTTTGAGGGCCATTTGCTGGCAAGGTGTCTGAGCAGGCCCTCTGGCCATCCTGCAAGCAGGCCAGGTATGGTAGGAATGAGTTCAAGCTGATCTAAGCCTGTGACTGCCACAAGGGCAGGCTCAAGACATTTAATGTCAGGTTGGCTCTCTCTGTTAGGGCCTTCATCCTCCAGGAAGCTTCTCTAACCCCAACCTCACTGGCCCCACCCCAGACCACCCCACTGGACCTTTGCTGTTCCATGAGGAGAAAGGCCAAGACCCTCAGCAAGGAACTAATCTCAGGAACTAGCTTGGTTAAAGAGACTTCATTCATCTGGGAGGGCTTCCTGGAGGAGGGGCCAGGAGCAGGGTAGGGAGACACAGAAACCTCAGCAGCAGTGAGGAGGAAGACTCTTGCTCAGTACATATGGACAAAAAGGGGAGGTATGAGTGGGGCCCAGGGGTCCCTGGGTTCTGCAGGCCATACATGCCAGGCAGAGGTTCACTGTTACGCACAGGGACCATGGGGAGCCACTGGAGGTCTAGCTCAGGGGCTGCTAGGTTGGAGGACGAGGACTTTCCCCAAGGCTCAGAGCATTGGGCATCACTTTGCCATACCCATCTTCTAAGGTGCAGGTCAAGGGCAAATTCTGGTGGATACAATTAACCAGCTCCTCCTGCTGCCCCTCCTCGGCCCTGAGGGATGAACTCAAGCCTGGGTCCTGGCATCCCATGGCTTGACAGTCTGTGAGTCCAATCTAAGGCCCTCCAGCTGCAACCCAACTGTTTCTGTCTCTAGGGGTATGGGAGGGTGAGCAGATGGCTCCTTTATTCCCGCTGAGTGCTCTTCTGAGAAGGCATTGTGGGTGTGGGGAAGGCTGTGGGGGCACATGGGCTCCAGGGTCCCTCGGGTTCTCAGGAGGGAGAGCTCAGGGTTTTGTCTCCTCATCTCTCAGCATCTGCTCTGAGAGACAGGTCCCTACTTTCCTCCGGGCACCGGCATCTCCTCAGGGTACGCTGCCCTGTCTCTCCAGATGCTCCTGCCTCCCAGGGACCTGGGGAATGGAGATCTTGCTTCTGCTGCTGAGTGTCCAGTGGTGCAGTTTGGAGAACACAGTTCCTTCAGCCAGAGGCAGCTGTGTCAGGGTCCACAAGCCATCCAAGGACTCCTCGGACATCCACGCTGCAAGAGTGCCTAGTCTGACCTCACTGTACAGAGAGCACAACTGAGTCCCAAAGAGGGAACCGAGTCTGCCCATGTGACTTGGTGGGAGAGCAAGGATTTATGACTCCTGGTCCAGTGCTCCTCACTCCATCAAGAGAGGCTTGTGTATCAGAAAGACTCTGTCTTGGTTTCCTAGAGCTGCTATAACAAAATACCACCCACTGGATGGTTTATAAGAAAATAAATTTATTAGATTACAGTGACGGAGTCTAGGAAGGAGCTATCAACCATGTTGGTTTCTTCTGTGGCCTCTGAGAAACTGTTCCCTGCCTCTAGTTTCTGGTGGCTCCTGGCAGTCCCAGGTTCCCCTAGCTGGTAGCTGCATCTTCACATGGCCACTTTCCTCTGTACGGCCCTCTGCCACTTTTCTCCTATTTTACAAAGACAGCACTCAGATAGGATCAGGACCCACCCTACACTGGTATGACCTCATGTTAACCTAAGTGATAACGTCTTCAAGGACCCTCTTTCCAAACAAGATCATATTCACAGGTACAGGTGTTTGCACTTCAACGTATCTTCTAGGGGACACAGTTCAGTCCATAGCAGATCCCCTGATCCCAAGTGGCTGCCCGCTTGCCTGTCAGGTGCCAGAGAGCCTGTCACTGGATCTTCACTACTCACAGGAAGGCATGGCCCCATGGTTCCCTGCTGAAATGCAAGGGCACCTCGGATGAATGATTTTATCACCTCCTTTTAATCTATTGTGTGACTTCTTCTGTAGGCCTTGGTTTCCCCGTCTGTAAAATGTGTCAGTGGGAGGCCCAGGGGCCCTGAGGTGGGATTTGAGGGAGGAGAGAAAGGAGGTTTCCCAGAGGCGTAGCAAGCTGGTCGCCAAGCTGGGGGACAGACAACTCTAGATCTCAGCATATGTCACCCCTGAGGGTCTCCTAAACTCAAAGGGTCATGGTGCTGGGCCAAAACAGGCAGGGATCCATGACTGGAGGAGCCTCTCAAGACTTCGTCTGCTACCTTTGCCTGTTGATGTGACAAGGGAATGCAGGTATGTGTTACAGGTATGTGTTAACAGGTATGTGTGGTGGCGTCCATACACCCGGTGAAATAGGACATTATGTGATTTGGACATTGTTCTGGTTACCTAGTGCCACCCTGACAGGAATATACCACAAATGGGTGGGCTTGAATGAACAAGAGTTTATTCTCTTACAGTTTAGGAGGATAGAAGTCCGAGTTCAAGGTGCCAGGCTCTAGGGGCTGGGTTAAAGCCCCTTGACCTTGGGCTTCAGCTCTGCCTCCTACTCCCGGCCCACTGAAGCTAGAGGCATCTCTTCTCTCAGTCAACTGCTGAGGCTGACAAACCCAATGTCAATAAGTAAAAAGGAACAGTTCCAATTTACCAAGCAACATGGTAGTCCATTGATTCAAGGCCATTGAAAGTCCCGTGATTGACAGAGCATGGCAGTCTGCTGAACAAACTATTTGACTACATGCAGGGTTCAAGCATGCTATAAGTTAGACACCATTCCCAAAGCTGTTTCTTATATACAAGAAGCAGATCACATCCTTAAAGCAGCTACCCAGCTGCTCCAGTAGATTCCACCATGGAGTTAATTACCACTCTCACCTGAGGAATAACTACCACCAGCTGCACTCAATCAGGCCCAGGCAAGTTGACACACAACCTTAACTACCACAGATGTTATGCCAATACCTGTTGTATGCAGTAAGTATGTTTGTATATATTTGATACATATATATCAAAGTAACTCCCTTGCAAGCTGCTCTGGGTCTCCATTAGTGCCCAGAGCCTCCCAAACTTGCACCTGCAATTGGCTGCCTCAGGCTCGTAACATTCCCCTAGCAGCCCCAGCTCAGTCTCCCCATAGACACCAACCCAGGTGGCCAAGTCAAGGCACTTGCCTGCTGCAACAGCGAGAGCTACGAAAGGGAAGGGGAGGCCTGGCTGCCACCTAGGCTCACAGCCTACAAGCCATGTGGCTGGCTCAAGGGCTGCAACGGAGAGCAAGGACAGCCTTGGGTGCTGAGCTGGGGCTGCCACCGTGCCACAAACTCAATGCTGGCCCTCATCCTTCCAAGCAAGCCTCTCTTTGAATGTATAGCTTGTGCTTGGTTTTTGGCCAAAAGGGTTGTTATGCAGCTCATAGTTGTACCTGGGTTGAATTGCCTACCAGCCCAATGTACCTGGGGACTAGATTTAATTGATTTATAGACATTTCATATTTTTCCACACATCTAAGGCCATGACTCATGACCCATGCCACAGTGGGGCCTATACTTCAGGGGACGTCAGTGCTTGGAAATGACTTCTCTTCTAAGGGGGCCGAGCTCTAATGGTGTTGGGCAGAGGCAAGTGGGCTGAAAAAATATCTGGGAGCCTCCAGGCCTTTGGAGCCCTGGCCTACGCACTAAATCTAGAAGCCTGTGGTTTCTAGGGGGATGGGAGGGGGCTCCTGGGCCCTACATTGTTCTGGCCTGCTCAGTGCCCTTTGACTCTGGGCAGGGGCTAAAGAACTCAGTACCTAATATTTTGTAGATGAAGATGTTGAATAACAGATTGGTTAAGACACTTGCTCTAGGTCACACGGGCATGAGTTGCTGGAGCTAGGATTGGCCTACCTCAGAGCTAAGCCTGAGTCCACTCTAAGCCCTTTAAAAGAAATTAGTGGGTCTTCCCACCACTTGCTATACTGTGCTGTGGAAGGGCAGGGAGAGAGAGAGAGAGAGAGACAGGGAGAGAGGGAGAGAGGGAGAGAGGGAGAGGGAGAGAGAGAGAGACAGAGAGAAGGAGGGAGAGAGACTGACTTCCTCGAGGCTCTCTGGTTAATGCAGCTCAGGTGTTTCACGCGGTCTGCTTGCGCACCCTAGTGGCCATGTGTAAAGCTGCAGCATTGGCCCTGGTCCATCCAAAATAGTGGCCACTAGGGGTTAGAGAAGGAGCTCTGGTGGCCTAGTGCCAAGGCATTTGACTGCTAACCAGAAGGCTGGCAGTTCAAACCCACCAGGCACTCCCCTGGAAGGAAGAAATACAAGCTAGATTCATAAGAGGACATGGAACGGAGGATATCATTGCTGATATCAAATGGATCTTGGCTGAAAGGAAAAAATACCAGAAATATGTTTATTTGTGTTTTATTGACTATGCAAAAGCATTAGATTGTGTGTATCATAACAAATTATGGATAACATTGAGAAGAATGGGAATTCCAGAATACTTAATTGTGTTTATGAGGAACCTGTATATAGACCAGGAGGCTGTCATTCGAACAGAACAAGGGATACTTTATGGTTTAAAATCAGGAAGAGAGTGTGTCAGAGTTTATCTTTTCACCATACTTATTCAATCTGTATGCTGAGCAAATAATCCGAGAAGCCGGACTATAGAAAGAAGAGCGTGGCATCAGGATTAAAGGAAGAATCATTAATAACCTGTGGTATTACTTCGTTACTTTTTGTGCAATATTACATGTCAAAAATCTTTTCACTATTTTTGCACGGCTGTTTGTGCTTCTGCTTCACTTGTGTCCTAGGCTCTTGCTTCCTCTGGCGGCCAGGCTCCTGCACTGGGCAGAGCAGCTGTCTGGTCAACACCTCTGAGCACCACTAAGCTACTGGGGACAGGGCATGTGCAGAGGGCTGACGCAGTGGCCTACTGCTCCCCAAAGGTAGGGAGGATAGAAGAGGGCTTTCCAGGCAAGGGAACAGCAAGGGCGAAGGCTTGGAGGACCTGAGAGCTGCTGTGAGAAAAAGCTGAATTACATTTGACACGGTCTCCAGCACAGCCTGGGGATGGTGGTGCCCTGATTATGTGACAAGTCCTAGTTCTTTGACAGAAATAGCTCTGGAGCTGAGGAAAGGAGGACAGTTCTGCCCCAGCCCTCACCTGCTCTGCCTGCTGTCATTGTGCAGTCACCACACAGCTGTCAGGGGCCCACCACATACATGGGAATGACTGCCCCCATTCAACAAATAAAGAAACAGAGGCTCTCAGTTCAGCTGATGTCCCTTACCCAAGTCACACATCCAGTCAATGGCTGCGCTGGAGTCTTGAGTATGCTTGATCCAATGCCCAGCCTCTTAAACTACATGGGATGAGGGTTGGGGCAATGCCAGAGGAGGCTCTTGTCTTTTGGAAAAGCAGGTATAAAATATTCTAGGGGGCCTAGCACTTCTAAATGAGCCCCAAGGCCACAGACCCTTCCTGGTCCTTCAAAACCTATTACCATTGCTGTGCAATCCATTCCTACTCATAGAGACTCTGTAGGATGGAGTAGAACTGCCCCATAGGGTTTCCAAGGCTATAACTAGCTACAGAAGCAGACTTCCACATCTGTCTCCCACAGAGCAGCCGGTGGGTTTGAACCACTGACCTTTCAGTTAGCAGCCAAATGCTTAACCACTGTGCCACCAAAGCTCCTTACCTGGTCCTCAGCAGGGAAGAAAAAAACACCCACGAATTCTGTTTCTGTTCAGCCTTCCACAAGAAGTGCAGGGTTCAGGTGGACGCTTCTAGGCCTTGATAGTTGCCGTGGGCTAGTTAAAGAATGGTTGGTTTTCCTTGAGTGCTTTTGAAGCATCCAAACGAAACGAAACCAAACAAACTCACTGCCATCAAGTCGATACTGACTCATAGCAACCCCCACACTGGGTTTCCAAGGCTGTAAATCTTTACGGAGCAGCTGGTGGGTTCAAACTACCAACCTTTTAGTTAGCAGCCACGTGCTTTAAACACTACATCACCAACCATCCTAGCCCTGATTTTTCAACCCAGGGACCAGCCTCAGGAAACCAACACACACTGTTAGCACCAACAGAGGCAGAAGAACCTGCTTAAATTAAAGCCTTTACCTCAAGATAACTAAACCAAACCACAGCCTGCAGGAGAGGACAGAGGTATCTGTTTTCCTGGAGGAATACAGCTCTTCCTCTGATCTTAGAGATACCCAGACTGGCCCCTTAGGTGATTAATAAGAAGTTTCCATCAGAGTAGTCTGGCTGGGGGTTCAGAGAGCAGGGACGGGACCCATTTCAGCCACAAGCTTCAAGTGTGATCCCTGAGAAGCTGAAGGAAGTCAGTTCCAGGTCTGAGACTATTTTCCTCTGCAAAGAACGGGCGTATGGGTGTCTCACAAACTATGGGGACTATGCTGGTAACTAAGTTGTACAGCAGAAAGAAGATTCATGGTGAAATGTTTGGAACTGCTGTGTTAAACCTTTAACAGCATGATTTTTCAGAGTCTTGGCCATTTGTGAATCTCTTCCAAGAGTGGTGTGCTGGGGAAAAAAGACCCCAGATTTCAACATGTTCTGTAGACACTGTGCATGCTGGTGGTTTCCCTCATCATCCTGGTTGATTGTCTTTGTCTTTGTCCCATGTAAGGAAGCATGTAAAAGTACAAGAAGCCACATGGAGTCTGCTGAGTCACAGCCATGGCGCTAATTGTATATGAAACAAAAATAGGAAATCATCACAAAATCATGACCGCTTCATCACTGTCCCAGGCGGGACTACAGAAGCAGTGAAAGGAGCCTGATTGAGATATATGCAAATTGAAGATTAGAAAGGGTTACAGGATTGGTTCTGGGGCTTGACCACTTGGCTGGCTATGTGGTGGTCCAGGTACAACTTATGACTATGCAGCCCTGAGTTATAGCCTCAAGGTGGCTGCAAGACAATATCAGAACCCAACTCTTGTATTTTAATTAGAAAACATGCATATGGCTATTTTCAGTAAATCATTAAGACACTCAAAGGCAAGTTCCCTAGTTCCCTGCGGGCCCATAATCTACTTTCAACCACACTCTTCCTGAGGGCAAACTGCCCCTCCCTAGATTTGTGCTGGACTTGTCTAGGGATAGCCATAGTACTAGTTCAATGGTCAAGAAGAACTCAAATGGCATCCAGACTCATGCCAAGACTCAAAATGGAGTTAGGGCTCTCACTGCCAACTGCAGCCTTCCGCAAAGCAAGTGCTTCAGAATTTAAGCACTAATACAGCAGGTAGTAGGAATGTGGGCCTTGCTTCTCAGAACATTTTGTGGGTACCATGGAGTACACTTTAGAAATGACTGAGGCTGCTTATATACAACCAAACACCTTATGGGATTTGGTTCCTTGATTTGGAGGTTTAGGTCATGGTTTCATGGGACATCCCAGTTAATTGACCTAATAACATGTTCGGTGCTTCTGTTCTACCTCTTAGTTTGTTGGGTTATTCCTGGGGTCTTAAAAGCTTGCAAGTAACCATCCAAGACACAACAATTGCTCTCTATTTACCGGGAGCAACAGAGAAGGGAGAGTCAGGAATAGAAGAAGGATATGGAATGTGTGGCTAATTGCCTCCATGAACAACTGCCTCCTTTGCCATGAGACCAGAAGAACAGACTGATAGTCCAGCTATCATTATCAAACATTTTGACCAAAGATTCCATAGATGAATACTGATCAAAAGGGGGGAAACGCAGAACAGAACTTCAAATTCTCATGGACTCTAGACTTTCTGGAGCCATGAGGGTGGATGAACCCCTCAAACCATTGCCTGAGATAATCTTCAAACCTAAAACCAAAAATATCGTCTGAAGTTCATCTTAAAATCAAACAATAGTGAAGTTTAACTAGTAAAGAAAGTCTGATTGAGCGTTATTCTCTTTTAATAACTATCTGGATGGGATCAGATTGATAACAGCAACTTGAAAGATTAGATAGGAACCTTACAGGGTAGTGAGTTTATGTTAATGAGAGAGACATTAACATAAACCCTCAGAAAAAGAGGGTGAGAATGGTTGCACAACTTGAAGAATGTCTCTAAATTGTACATGTAAAAATTGTTGGATTGGTATAAATTTTGCTGTATATATTCTCAACCACAACAACTAAATAAATAAAATTTAAGGGAAAAAAGGGGAGCGAACCATGGATGAGATGCCCTCTCAAGTCCTTTTCAGCCCTGGCCCAAAGGTTGGAGATAAATCAGTCAGCCTTGGTCATAAAATCCAAGCCCTTCCCTTGCCCACAAGGCCAGGACTTTTGCCCCTACTGTTTTCTCCCTGGAAAGCCCTCCCCCAGACACTATCAGGGCTCACTCCCTCACTTCCTTCAGATCTCTCTCCAGAGAGATCTTGTATCTTATCAGAGGAGCTTGACTTCCTGATCTGACATAGCAGTCCTTGGCAGTCCTCACCTCCAGTGCCTGGGAGTGGTCCCTGCCCTCTTCCCAACTGCCTCCTTCCACCCAGAACAGCGAACAGGGCTCTGCTTTCTTCCCTCCCACTCTTATGTGATGTGTATGCGTGTTGTTCAGTGCTGTGGAGTCAATTCCAACTCATAGCAATGCATGTGACAGAGTAGAAGGGCCCCATATGTTTTTCTAGGCTATAATCTTTACAGAAGCAATTGTCAGATCTTTCTCCTACAGAGTGGCTGGGTGGGTGCAAACTGCCAACCTTATGGTTAGTAGCTGAGCACTTAATGGCTGCATTACCAGGGCTCCTTATGTGTCTGTGTGTTGCTGTTGTTAGGTGTCATAGAGGTGGTTCCGACTCATGGAGGATCCTATGTATAACAGAACAAAACACTGCCTGGTCGTGAGTCATCCTTATAGTCAATGCTGTGCTTGAGCCCATTGTTGGTCTTTGAAGGTCTTCCTCTCTTTCATTAACCCTCTAGTTTACCAAGTGTGAAGGTAAATTAATAATAGAGACTGAAGAAGAATTGACACACTGGAATTATGGTGTTGGCGAAGAATGTTGAATATGCCACAAAATGCCAGAAGAACAAAGAACAAACCAGTCTTGGAAGAAGTGCAGCCAGAATGCTCCTTAGACATGGGGATGGTGAGACCTCTTCTCTCCTTCTTTGGACATGTTATCAGGAGGGCTACTCTCTGGAGAAGGACGCAATGTTTGGTAAAAGAGAGGGTCAGTGAAAGAAAATATGTGTGTAGGATGTCATTATTATCTTTTGCCGTGATTATTAAATACATGTTGCATGGTTTTTGTTTTTTTAAGTAAATACGTAAATGGAAAGGCTAAAGAATAGGAACGTTCCAACAAAGTTTCACCACCCAGCGATAAGCAGTGTTAACTGTTGGCAGTGTGACCTACTAAACTTTTCTCTGCATGCAAACTGGCTTGCACAAAGGGCAGGAAGAGATGAAGGGAGGAGGGCGAGGAAGAGAAGAAATCCATAATTAACCATCAACATCATTACTATCAAAACGTCCTCTCTTCTTTTCCGTAGTCTGGCTTTTCCGGTAGACGATCTATTCCGACCAACAGCCCTGTCCCGGCCTTTCATTGCTGTACTGGGCATAAGCTAGGGAGCTGGGGACCTCTACTTAGGTCCGGGTAAGTCATTGCCACCGGCATACCGGGCGTTGCCTCCGGCTCTGGGGCAGCAGCCCCCTCGCTCTGCGCAGAATTGTCCGTGCGCCCAGGTGCTTGGGCCCAGTCCTCCCCGAGAGTAGCCTAGAGGGGCCGCCTGGCAGTTTCCAAGAGAAGTACCCGTTTTTTAGATTAGCAGAGGCCAGGCCTTGAGGGCCGATACTTGCTAACCAAGCAGCGCTCCCTGCTGGCGCAGGAAGTGTGCACGTCTGGACGGCTCCGGAGCTGTCTCCCAAACCTCCTCTTCCGTGACTGACACAAACGATGAAACTCTGGACTAGTAGCTAAAAGATTGGCCATTTGAGCCCACCCAGAGGCATCTCGGAAGACAGCCTGGCGATCTGCTTCCAAAAGGGCCTTGGAAACCCTATGGAGCAGTTCTATTCTGCACAGATGGGGTCGCCTTGACTTGGAATTGAATGGAGGGCAACTAACAGCACCCCATACCCGATCCCTGGGGCCATTCATCTACTCTCCAAATCTACTTTCACGAAAAGATAGCAGTCATTGGAATGCAAATGACAACTATAAAACTACCTTGCCGAGTAGTTTTTTTTTTTTTTTTTTTTTGATTTTAATTGTGAGTTGGGTGAAAGTTTACAAAGTAATTTTCCACACAGCAGTGCATACCCATTTTGTTTCATGACATTAACTGCAACCTCCATAATGTAACAGCTCTCTTCCCATTCCCCGCCCCCCCCCCCTTACCCTTCCCCCGTGTCCGTCTTCCCTACGCATTCCTGCCCTCTGCACTATCTCCCTGTGCAGATACTGCCCTTCTGATCTCCCATGATTGACTGTTCTAAGGAGTATACCCACCTGGTGTCTATTGTTCGGCTGGAAGCCACAGAAGTGAGTTCAATTCCAGGCTTGAAGAGTGATTAGGGGCCATTGTCTTGGGGGTTTCACCAGTCTCTGTCAGACCAGTAAGCCTGGTCTTTTTCATGATTTTGAGTTTTGTTCCACATTATTCTCCCACTCTATCCATGATCTCCTGCACTGATCTCTTCCCGAGTAGTTGACAGTAGTAGACTAGTTTTTCTGGTCTCATGGTCATACAGGCTGAGCTTTGCATGGTCCACTAGTCCCTTGGACTAATTGTTTCCATCACCTTTGGTTTTCTTCATTCTTCTTTGCTCTGCCACCCTTCCAAGTAGATTTACAGAGGCTCAGAGAGGAGGTGACTAACCTAGGTTACACAGCAAATAGGTGGCAGAGCTGGCTTTCAGGGACCCCCCCCCCAGGGTGATAGGAAGTCCTGGAACCTCCAGTAGATAAAGCCTGAGAGGTGGTGGTGGCAAAGGAATGGTTGTTTGGTGTCATGGGGAAAGGTGCTTCTCGGATTATTTGCTCAGCATACAGACTGAATAAGTATGGTGAAAGGACACAACCCTGACACACTCCCTGATTTTAAATCATGCAGTATCCCCTTGTTCTGCTCGAACGACAGCCTCCTGGTCTATGTACAGGTTCCTCATGAGCACAATTAAGTGTTCTGGAATTCCCATTCTTCTCAATGTTATCCATAATTTGTTATGATCCACACAGTCAAGTGCTTTTGCACAGTCAGTAATACACAAGTAAACATCTTTCTGGTATTCTTTGCTTTCAGCCAAGATCCATTTGACATCAATAATGATGTCCCTCATTCCACCATCCTCTTCTGAATCCAGCTTGCATTTCTGGAAGTTCCCTGTCTATATATTGCTGCAACTGTTTTTGAATTACCTTCAGCAAAATTTTACTTGTGTAAATTATTAATGATATTGTTTGACAGTTTCTACATTCTGTTGGGTCATCTTTCTTTGGAATGAGTACAAATATGGATCTCTTCTAGTCAGGTAGCTGTCTTCCAGATTTCTTGGCATAGACAAGTAAATGCCTCCAATGTAACATCCATTTGTTGAAACATCTTAATGGCTATTCTGTCAATTCCTGGAGCCTTGTTTTTTGCCAATTCCTTCAGGGCAACTTTGACTTCTTCCTTCGATGCCACTGATTCTTGATCATATGCCATCTCCTGAAATAGATGAACATCAACCAATTCTTTTTGGTACAGTGACTTTGTGTATTCCTTCCATCTTCTTTTAATGTTTCCTGCACTATTCGATATTTTGCCCATAGAATTTTTCAATATTGCAACTTAAGGCTTGAATTTTTTGTTCAGTTCTTTCAGCTTGAGAAATGTCGAGCATGTTCACATTGTAAGTCTGTATGCTGAGTAACTAAATCCTCCTGTCTTTGATCTGATAAATAATCCTTCTGTGACCTGTGCAAATAAATTATACTTCCTGGCCTCTCTTGCATACATTTATTCAGAATCCCTTGGAGTTAAGTTTGGGTCTTTCAGCCCCATCAGTGTGGAAGACAGATAATACAAATCCTAACTCACTAGTAGAACTTGCGAAAGGGCCAAGGGTTAGTGGCAATATAAATATCATACTAGAGAAAGGTCCAACAGGAGCGTTTTATGGTGGGCACGTTGTTGAGTCCAGATGGGCTGCCCAGATTTCCTAGGTAAGCCAGTGTATTTGTCTTCCAGAAGACCATATTTTCAGGTCTCTAAGTGGTCTCTTTTGGTTATCTTCTATCTTTATTTGCCCCCAGGAAAGGAGTCCATTTGACTTACCACTTAAAAAAAAAATACCTCTGCCCTAGAGTCAATTCTGACTCATAGCAACCCCTTCTTGGATTCCCAAGGGGGTATCTTTATGGAAGTAGATTGCCCAGTCTTCCTTCTGAGGAGTGGCTGGTAGGTTTGAACCGACAGCCTCCTGGTTAGCAGTTAAATGTCTTAGGCACTACATCACCAGAGCTCCCACTTAGAAGAGTTTTATTAAAATAATTTATAAGGAAGCAACAGGTGACTGGAACCCCACAGAGCTAGCTAGGGCCCAGAGGACCTGAGGGAATATCTGGTGTTCTGATTCTCTGCCTTTCCCAATTTACCAACCACTAAGCATGCTCTGGTAGCATAGTGGCTAAAAGCACTTGACTGCTAACCAGAAGGCTGACGGTTCAAACCCACCAGCCACTCCTCGGAAGGAAGGTTGGGCAATCCTACTTCCGTAGTGATACTGCCTCGGAAACCCAAGGAGGGGTCAC
>NW_006921654.1:3300544-3346670 GCF_000298275.1 Orycteropus afer afer
TGCATTGTAAATTTTGGTCAATGACATGAGACAAAGTATATTATGTGAACTGCTGTATGAAAAAGGAATTTACTCTGTAAATCTTCACCCAAATCAAAATAAAATTAAAATTAAATAAAAAAAAGAGTGTAGAGAAAGGTCTGGTCAGCACAGAAATGAAAGGAAGCCGTGGAGCTGGGTGAGGACCCGTGAGACGGTATTAATAACAACAGTAAAGAATTGGAGACGCCTTTCAATTTTGGGAATGCAAAGTGGGAGAGGTCACGTGTGTGCGGGTGCCACCACGTGACTACTTGGTCTTACAGCCTAGCGCTCAAAGCCATCAGTGCCAGAGGGCGGGACTTGGCCCCTCCCAGTCCAGCCCCTCTGCCTACCCTATCGTTCTCCTCAGTGATTGGACAGATATGCTGTCCGTCAAGGGCCCGCCTCCGAAGGTAGACTAATCAGGGTTGGCGGGAGGATGCTTCCTTCTCAAGCCTAGGGGCCGCTTTGGGAAGGTGAGACTCGAGCGGCGGCGGCAACGGCCACGGCGGCGGCAGTGCGCAGGCGCAGAGCTGACGGGACGGACAGAGTGGTGGCGGTTCAAGCTGGTGGAGGAGGGCCGGAGTCCGAGGTAAGTAAAGGAACAACACAGGATCTCTGTTCTTCCACTCCAGGCCTTGCCCGCACCTGCCCTTCCTGGCTGTGCGGCACTGGCTTAGGTGATGGGGCGGCGAGGAGAAGTGAGGTGAGGTGAGGTGAGGTGAGGGGCGGGCCCAACCCTGCGGTGGCTCCACTAGCGCGCACGCGCCACGTGGGTCCGCGGAGTCGTCGAAGATCTGTCTCTGCGTACTCCGCACTCACACTAGCTCCTGAAGCCCCTTGAGCACCCTTGTGTGCTCGGCGTCTCGACTGGGTTTCCCCATTTTACAGGCTAGAAAACTGAAGCTAAAAGACACCGAGCCGGTGGCCAGTTGGGACGTGGCTGCTCCGGGTTAGAGGGAGACAGGTGGGCTCCGTAGCCCGAGCTCTTATCTGTTAGGCTGTGGTCAGAGACTTGAACTTGGGAACTATTTATTTTTTTAAAAAAGGTAAGAAATTATTTGGGTCTGGGCTGCGGCGACAGCATTGGGTCGGGCACTGCTGCCCTCTTTCTCTGCAGGGCCCGGGACGGCCCCGGACGCCCACTCCGCCCCCTGCCCAACTGCTCCTGCCCAAAGTTCAGTGGGGTGAGCGGAGGAGGGGTTCTTCCTTAGTGTTGGAGCTCCAGCAGACAGACTTAGGGAAGACAGAATCCATTAACTAAAAATGAAAACACGTGGGAAACGCTCCTCCTCCCGAGAAAAGCTAATTATAATAGGGCAACTTTTTTTTTTTTTGTCTAAGGAAAAACACCACTGGAAGCTGCTTGGAAACTGATTTCTTAATGCCTTTGTGGAGGCAGCGTGAACCTTCTGGAAATCAGTTTGGCAATATTGAATCTACACCCTGTGACCTACTGATGATTCCTTATTTGGTAAATAAGTAGGATAAACCTAAAATGCAAAAAAGGTAGCTGCAAAGGGGTATGCACTCTGGTGTTTATAAACAGCCATCGGAAGCGCCTTCCCAGACCCCCACAATTGAGAATAGTTGGGAGATTTCTGCTAAAATGAAGTATTCGCACATTCATTAATTACAATATGGAAAAATGCTCTTAACAGGAAAACCAGACTCAAAATTGTGGTTACAACGATATAAAAGTTTGAATGCTTAGAGGGGTATACATCTAATGATAAAAATGGTAACTCTTTTTTTTTTTTTTGAGCAGAAGGGTCATATTTTGTTTAATCCTCATAAAATCTAGGAGACTAGTATGATTTCCATCCCACTGATGGACAGCTGGAGGTTGGACAAGTGACACAGTGAGTCTGATGCTAGACAGTTAGCACAGCACCTTGTGTGCTGTTGGACCTCTGGAAATGCCACATTTAGCCAGTATTTTAGAGCCTGCTCTGTACCATTCACAGGGCTGGGTGTGAGAGAGCTGCTGGCAAGGCAGCCACAGTTACTGATTCCTGGAAGCTTATAGACTAGTGGGGAGGCAGATATTTAAACAAACATTTGACAGTCTGCAGGGGAGAGCCCAAAGCATGGGAGTGAGACGTCAGGCTCTAGCCAGGGACGAATGTGGGAAGAGGAGCAAAATACAGCGTGAGCTCTGTGGGGATGCCCTCGGTGGCTCTGTAAGAGCAGAAAGTATATAAAAAATTACTGTTTTCCAAATTTTCTAGAATGTATGTATGTATTACAGTGGGGAGTGGGGATACTTATTTCAAATTTAGTCAGCTCTTCTAAACAGTTTACCGTAAATCACTTTGGTTCAAGATACTAATAAATTAAATATTTTTATAAGTGTTTTTTTTTTTTAAATCATGGTTTGGGTGAAAGTTTACGGAACAAATTAGTTTTCCATTCAATAATTTATATGCATTTTGTTTCGTAACGTTAGTTGCAATTCCTTCAGTGCTATAGCACTCTTCATGTTTCCTCCCTAGGTTCCCCATTTCTGTTGGTCCTTTTCTCAAGCCCCTTCCAGGCTTTTGAGCTTTGTTTTGGGGCAGATGCTGCCCTTTTGGTCTGTCTGGTTGATTATCCTGAGGAGTATGTTTCTCATGAGTTTTATTGTTCACTTTGTATAGGCCTGTCCATTGTTTGGCTGCAGGGTGATCCCCAAGGTTGGGTTCAGTTCCAGGTTTGAAGCATCTAAGGGCCACAGTCTCAGTGTCAAGTCAGTATTTTTTTAAGAAATTAAGTTTGAAACTTTCTTAAACTTTAATTTTCAGGTTTTTTAAAAATCCCTTTTGCTGAAAGAACATATTTGCTTGGTATAGTCTCAGAATGTCAAGTACTGTGTCCTCCTGGGTCTTAAATTCTGCAAGAAACAGCATCGCCACATTACGTGGAGGTGGACGTTTATACTCAAGATGTGTCTCAAATAGGAATAAATCAAAATGGAGGCTTTTTACCAGGTCGCCAGCCACCCTGAAAAGCAGTTCCCCTCGTGGTGGCTTTGCCCTGCAGAAAGCTTACAGACACACATCTACAGAAGAAGATGATTTCCACTTGCAGCTGAGTCCAGCACAGGTGAATGAAGTGCTGCGAGCAGGTGAGTCAGCCCACAAGATTCTTGACCTTGACAGCAGAGTCCCAAGTTCAGTGTTGCAGTTTGAGAGCAACCAGCTGGCCGCTAACTCCCCTGTGGAGGACCGCCGAGGGGTGGCCTCCTGCTTGCAGACCAGCGGGTTGATGTTTGGCATCTTTGATGGGCATGGTGGCCACGCATGTGCACAAGCAGTGAGTGAAAGGCTCTTCTACTATGTGGCAGTGTCACTGATGTCCCACCAAACCCTGGAGCGGATGGAGGGAGCGATGGAAAGCATGAAGCCCCTGCTGCCTATCCTTCAGTGGCACAAGCACCCGGGGCACAGTATCTACAAGGATGTCACATCAGTGCACCTTGACCACCTCCGTGTCTACTGGCAAGAGCTGCTTGATCTACACATGGAAATGGGACTGAGCATCGAGGAAGCATTAACGTACTCCTTCCAAAGACTAGATTCTGACATCTCTCTGGAAATCCAGGCCCCCCTGGAAGACGAGGTGACAAGGAACCTTTCACTCCAGGTTGCTTTCTCTGGGGCAACAGCTTGTGTGGTCCATGTCGATGGAGTTCACTTACATGTGGCAAACGCTGGTGACTGCCGTGCCATCCTTGGTGTCCAAGAGGACAGTGGCGTGTGGTCATGTCTGCCACTCACCCGCGATCACAACGCCTGGAACCAGGCTGAGCTGTCGCGGCTTAAGAGGGAGCATCCTGAGTCAGAAGATAGGACAATCATCATGGATGACAGGCTGCTGGGTGTCCTTATGCCCTGTAGGGCCTTTGGGGACGTCCAGCTCAAATGGAGTAAGGAGCTGCAGCGCAGTGTCCTAGCACGGGGCTTCGACACGGAGGCTCTCAACATCTACCAGTTCACACCCCCCAACTATTATACTCCCCCTTACTTGACTGCTGAGCCCGAGGTCACATACCACAGGCTGAGGCCCCAGGATAAGTTCCTCGTGCTGGCCTCTGATGGCCTGTGGGATGTGCTAGACAATGAAGCTGTGGTAAGGCTGGTGGTGGAGCACCTGGACGAGGCAGGTCGGCACAAGCCTGACTTGGCCCAGAGACCCACCAACCTGGGCCTCATGCAGAGCCTGCTGCTGCGGAGGAAAGCCAAGGGGCTGCACACTGCTGACCACAACGCAGCCACACATCTCATCAGACATGCCATCGGGAACAACGAGTACGGGGAGATGGAGCCGGAGCGGCTGACAGCGATGCTAACGTTGCCAGAGGACTTGGCGAGGATGTACAGGGACGACATCACTGTCACCGTGGTGTATTTTAACCCAGACTCAATTGATGCGTATTACAAGGGGGGTTAAGAGTATCCCACCCTACTTCCAAGGTTAACTTAAATGCTTTTCTAAAACACTTTCACTAACTTTTAAACTGGCTATTTAGATCTTATTGCTAAAAGGGCAGGCAGATGTAGCTTGCACAATAATAGGCTAACATGAGGAAAATAACTGAACCCAGGCTTAAAAACAGTGGTGGTTTCATGTCCCTGAATGTTTTGGTCAATCCTCCAGGCTGTGAGGGCAGAGCACAGAGACCGTGGGATTGGCCTGGGGTAACGAAGCCCAAGTCCTTTTATAAAGACACTTTGTTAAAGTGTATTCACCTGAGTAAATTTAATCATGATCCTGAGAATAAAGAACTTCAGGACCTTCTGAGGTCTTGCTGCAAAACGTGCAAACTTAGTGATTCTGCACTCAACAGTCATGGACTTCTAGATTTGAAAGGGAGCTTTTATTGTTTAATTTTTAATTACTAAGGCCTCGGTTTACAAACCATACTACAGGACACTTTTCTATGCAGTATTTAACTTTTTGTGATTACATTTGTGAAAACCTTTTGTAATGCTGCATTTTAGTTGTCTTTATTTTAAAATTGAGCCCTAAAGCTTGCAGACTCCTGCTGATGCCTGCTGTAAGCGTGCTTGGACCGACTTGTCTTGATCGTCACCTGAGGGTGAAGGATGTCTAGGGCTCTGGACCAGCTGGAGTTGCTTGTGCAGCTTTCATCCACTTGGCTGAGTCCCACCCCTTGAGCCTTTGAGCCCTTCTGTGAGGTAACTCATGTCTAAGCCTTAACTCCTGGCCTTTCCTGCATTAGTAAAATTTTCTCCTGGGCTTAGCTTCTGGGAGGTTATTCTTAGCACTTAGCCTTTCTGATTATGCCTCTCAAAAGTTCTTCTGTTAATTCCACCTAACACAATCCTTCTACCTCTGATTAGGCCGATTCCTCTCACCCCATAGCTGCTGACTGCACAATACTGTCTCGAAAGAATCTTTCACAGGTTCCCTTTCCAAACGTTTACTGGGAATGAGAAAATGTGATCACATACAGTAGTTATGGCAGACATGTAGGCAGCACAGGCTAATCCAGTGGACTGTGGGCTTAGGCTTCAGCCTGAGTCTGTAGATGTGAAAACTTGAAGGATGAGAACAGTCATTAATTGAGGCTCTCTGCACTCGGAGAGGGAGGGAGGAGGCTTAGCAGAGGGAACACTGGCCCCTAGACTGTGGGGTGCATCACCACGGTTCCTCTCGCAGGAACTAGACCAGATGTAGTATAGTAACTGGGGCAGAAAATGAAACGTAACCTGCAATGGTTTCTGTGGGCTGTACAGTCATTGCATTTACTCGAAATTGAAGCCATTTAGATACTTTTAGGAGAGACAAATTTCATTTTCTCACGTGATCTGTGGCATTTAAACAACAGGAAATATATCCCTAAATGGAAGCACAAATACCATCCCACAAACTGACAATTTTATTTTCCTGCACAAAATTGGGCAGAATTGTCCAGTGTAGTTGAACCATACGAGTCAGTCACTCTCCTCTGCTCACCCCCTCACGCTCACTACTGAGAAGAAAAGCAAATAACTAGGTTTGGCTTCCTCATTTTTGTCTGTCGCAGCCAACATTGAGCTAAATGTTGGGAAGTTTCTAGCTTGGGGACATTTTCCTGTGTGTTTTCTAATGCAACTACTCACATATGTGGCTTCATCTAAGAAATTCTCTTTTGGGTGCTTAAGCCTTGGTCCTTTTATTCTGGAACCATTAGTGTTCCTTCTGATCTCCTTGATCGTAACTCAGATAAAATGTGAATCATTACCATCCTGCTAGCATGAATTCCATTGCTAGAATTGAAGGTTCCACTTGTCTGACATCTTTTGTTCTTCATACCAGCTAAACCCTGGAGTATCTATCCTTGGAGCCTTTATGGGATTACAGTGTCTGAATCCTGTTTTGGAGCCTAATATGGGTCATAAATCTCTCTGATTCAGTAGCTTCAGGGACAGCTGAGAGAATCCAGACGTTCCACCTGTTTCTCCAAGTGTGTCTGTTTTCACTCTGCCTAATAGATTTCCTGTGTTCCAGTTGATATATTGAGAGAGAAGAAAAGCTAGTTTATTGTCTGCCTTTTCCGGCTGTGAGCTCTGTCAGCTCTTGCCATGACTGCTGCAGGGAACGCCCCCTCCTGGTTAAACCACGATTCTGCTGTCATTGGTCTTCCTGAGGCACGTGGCTTGAGGACCCTGGGATTTGAGAGGGTGTTAGTGGCACTTGTCAGATCTTCCAAAGCATTTATCATTCTTTTTATGTAGAAATATCAATACAGAGACTTTAAACTGAGGTTGAAGATTTAATATTTTAGGTGTAACTTTTGAACAAAATATGCTTTGGTGCTTCAAAATGCATATTTACCATTTTAGGTGGGAAACTTTGGTAATATTGGCATAATGTAGAAGTTGTTTTTTATATAAATAATACAGCTCTAGACCATAGTCGCAGGGGACATCAAGCTCAATTGGCGTAATGTACTACACAAAAGCATTGTTCCACATCCTACTTTGGCGAGTAGCAACTGGGATCTTAAAAGCTTGCAAGTGGCCATCTAGATGTAATGATGGGTCTCTCCTTGTCCAAAGCAAAGAAGAGTGAAGAAAACCAAAGATGCATGGAAACAATTAGTCCAAGGGACTGATACACCATGTGATCCTCAGGCTATGTGACCATGAGACCAGAAGAACTAGATGGTGCCTGGCTACCACTGTCAACCACTCGGAGAGGGATCTGTGTAGAAGATCCTGGATAGAGTGGGAGAACAGTGTGGAACAAAACTCAAAATCATTGAAAAAAAAAAAGACCAGGTTTGCTGGTCTGATAGAGCCTGGTGGAACCACTGAGACTATGGCCCCTAGATGCCCTTCAGGTCTGGAATTGAACCCACTCCTGTGGCTTCCACCCAAACAAAAAACAGGCATATGAGCTGAACATTTACAGTAGGTAGATACACTCCTGGGAGAGATCAATCATGGGAGAATAGAAGAGCTCTGTATGCACAGGGAGAGAGCTTGGAGGGGCAGGAGTGCATAGGAGGGAAGGACACAGGAAAAGGGTAACTGTGGGGAGGAAGCAGGAGGGGAGCTGTTGCATTGTGGTAAATTGTAGTTAATGTCATGAGACAGTGTATGTGAGCTGCTGTATGGAAGGTGAATTTGCTCTGTAAACTTTCATCTAAATCACAATAAAAATTTTTAAAAAAACAACCCAATATAATACAGCTCTCCTGATTCTGGGGATTGATCATAATGGATAGAGAAGATGTTATTCTCAATTCAAAGTAATATGCTAGATCGAGATACTTTGATTCACCTTCCTGAGATGTTATTTGTAACATTAAATCTAATGTATTATAATGAAAATGTAAACTTGGAGAGATGTTAATGTATAAACATGGTTTTCCCAGAAGTGCGATTGGCCCAAAAGCTCTTCTCTTGGGCACATTGGATAAAGTTCTGTTTAGACACAATTGAGTTGGTACTTTTTATGCATAAATGAAGTAGAAGCAGCTCAAACTTGAGTTAAAGATCAGTATCATTAATTGTATGGAACAAACAAATGTGTTCAGAATACATCCGGGTTGATTCTCAGGTTCGTACCTGATGACTTGTCTTCCTCTGACAGCTTTTGGGAAGCTGAACTTCCCAGGTGAAACCAGAGTGGCCTGGAACTGGCCCTGTCCTACTTTTGTGTTGAAGTCGTTCATTTGTCTCCAAATGTGACTTTTCCCCGTGGCAGAAAAAGCCCTGAGGTAGCTCTGGGCCTAGGGTATCAAGGCTGGTGTTACCACATGTGACACAGCTGCTGTGTGCATCACTTGAGTGAAAAACATGCTTTGAAGGAGACGAGGCTCAGTCCCTTACACCTCGGGCACCTGCCATTTAACTTGCCTCCTAGAAAATACCTTCTTATCAAGCATCTACTTGGAAAAATGATTAACCATGTTCTGTAATCATCACTGACATTTGTATTTTAAGCTGTGTACCAGTGTTTCTGTTTGACACTGATTTTCTAACCATTAGAAATATTTAAATGAAACTTGTAAATAAAAGGAGCAAAACGAAGTTTGGTTTCTTTTGGTCTGAATAGTAATATTTTCAGTCCTTAGGATACTAGTGTTTCACCACCTACCTGTATGTGACCCTGGAAGATGTTAGCCTGTTCGGGAGTCCACCCCAAAGAGAAGTTCGGTGTTCTGCAAGTCTTTGGTGGCTGCTGACTGGACAGGAAGTCCTCATATAGGTTAACTATGTATATGGACTGGGAAAGAAGGAAAGGGAGATGAAGTCTCTGTGCCTAGGCGTACAGGGTTCTACTGTTAGTTAAGCTTTTCAAACCAATTTGTACCCACCAGCTTCTGTATCAGTGTTAAATGCAGAAGCCAGCTTTGGGGAAAGGACTAGACAGCTGCCTAGATGGAGCTGAGAGCAGGGGAGGTAGCCCCTCACTCCACATTCCCCGCCCCAGCGGAGTGAGTGAGTTACAAGGACTCCTCCAATGAGTACTTCCTAAAATGAAAATAGTTGAGTCATTAATACTTACGTGTAAATTAGAGGCGATAGATGAGCTTTCACTGGGCAGGGTGGTTAAACTGGGCCTGGAGGAGCGTTTTGGGGAGGGGAAGGTAGAGAGGGGGAGTGTTTGGAGTCTGATAAGGATAACTGGAGGAGCTAGTGCCTTCCTAAAACAGGCTCTGAGGCTGGGGAACATGCCCCAGACACCTCAGTAGGGCCATATTTTAAACCAAGCCCTAGCCCACACACTTGTCCCAATACTGAGCTTTCAGACGAAGATAATGCCCAAAAAATCTCCCATTACACAATTTTGCCCCTGAGGCTTTGGGCAGAGAGGGAGGTAGTGATGAAAGGAAGTTAGAAAGCAGTTTTTTGTCATTAAACTAAAACCAAACTCACTGCCTTCAGGTCCTATCTGACTCAGAGTGACCCCTCCTTGGATTTCTGAGGCGGTGTCACTACTGAAATAGATTGCCCAACCTCCCTTCCAAGGAGTGGTTGGTGGGTTTGAACCACCAGCCTTCTGGTTAGCAGTCAAATGCCTTTGGCACTGTGCTACCAGAGCTCCCTTTTGGTCATTAACCAAAAACCAAACTCACTGCCGTGGAGTAGGACCCTACTCATAGTGACCCCTCCTTGGGTTTCCGAGGCTGTATCACTACGCAAGTAGATTGCCCAACCTTCCTTCCGAGTTGTGGCTGATTAGAATAAGATAAAAACTTAATTCTTGGTATGACTGGCTGTTAGGAATGAAGCTACATATACTTAAGTTACATATTCCAGTGTCCCATCATCTGGGAACATGGGGAAAATCGGGGAAGAAACCACTAAATCCAGACCAGTTGAGCTGTTTGGGTTCTTTAGCAGGAGGGGACAATTACATTTATACTCTTTATTTCACCTCTAGAGTTTTTTTCTCCATTTGACATGATGCATTCATGCCCTTCAGTGGTTCCCAGCCTGGTCATCCTCAGACTCGTGGGTGGCCAGCTCTCCCACGCAGCTCCCTTGGGGACGGGTCAACCTTTCCTGGACCTCTGTGGCTCAGAGTGTCTTTGCTCTGTTGGCCCCTGGCCTTACCTGTTTACAGCAAGCATGTCTTGGTCTGGAGATGGCTTGGCTGGGAGGAGCAATGGGGGAGGCAGGAGTGAGAGGGCCAGGGAAACAGTTCTGTTGCTCCCTGGGGAGTCAGTAGGCTGGGACACATGACTCACTCACCCCTCCTCACCCCCTGAAAAGTCTGTAGAGGGAGACATCTAACCTCTAACTTCACTCCAAAAAAAAAAATAACCATACACACTGCTGTGGAGTCAGATCCAACTCATAGCGACCCCTCCTTGGGTTTTCGAGGCAGTTTCACTACAGAAGTAGATTGTCCAACCTTTCTTCCGAGGAGTGACCGGTGGGTTTGAACCACCAGCCTTCTGGTTAGCCGGCAAATGCCTTAGCCTCTATGCCATACCACCAGAGCTCCTTCTAACTTCACTAGGGTTGGAGAGAATCACCATCAGCACCAGCCCAAGGCTGATTCCTTTGAGGCATGGTCACCCAGACCTCCTCTCGCCAACCTTTTTACCAATTCTGACGCTAATTGTCCCTCCCAGGCCACTCTCTACTTCTCTGTTGGGTTTGATAATTCATTGCAATGGCCACTCAGAACTCACAGAAAATGCGCACAATTAGGAGGTTTATTAGGGAAGTACCTGGTTACAATTCAGGATCAGAAACCACTCAGGATAGAGTTCTTCAGCTGCTTCTTGGCTGTGCCCGTATGCAGGCCTCTCTCTGGCCCTTGGCACCTCGGGCTGGCCTCTGCCCTGCTTAGGTAAGTATTACAAAGCTCTTTAGCTCCACCAATAAGTGCTCAAAAGGCACCCTACTCTGCCAGTAAGCCTCGTCCAAGGCTCTCAGCTCTCCAGCTCTGTGGATCAGCAAGCCAAGCTCTGTCAAGTGCCTGGAGGCAACCCACTCCACCAGCAAGCCTCCTGCCCAAAGGCACTCAACCCTCTTGCTCTGTAGATCGGAAAGCCCACCACATCGTCTCCTGCCAGTCCCCTGGTTCTGCTGCCGCTTCTCTGCCGCTGCTTCTTACCGTCTCTCACTATCTCCGGTATGACAGCTCTTTCTCTCTGTCTCCTGGGTCCAGGAGGTTCCCAGAGCAGGGATCCTGGGTCCAAAGGACACACTTCACTCCCATCTCTTCTTGTTGCCCCCCGTTCCCACCTCTGGGTCGGCTCCTTTTAAGTCTAGCAAGATGGCAAAACTGACCAATCCCCTCATTAAACCTCCTGCCATTGAGTCGATTCCAACTCAGCGATCCCCATCGGGTCACCAAGGCTGTAAATCTTTACAGAAGTAGACTGACTACCTCATCTTCCTCCCACAAAGCAGCTGGTGGGTTTGAACTACTGACCTGGTTAGCAGCTAAATGTCTTACCCACTACGCCACCAGAGCGCCTTTAATTCCCTCATTAGGCTTCCACCTCCTCCAGGGTGCCACGTATCTTGTTTGCACTATTAGCAAGTAGTCCAGTCCCCTTTGGGGCCACTCACCTTATTTGCATAGTCCCAGGACCATGGCAAGAAAGGCCATATAAAAGTGATGCATTGTACCACAGGGGCTCTCCAAAGCCCTCCATCTCAGATGTTAACTCTTCCTGCCTTTCCTGTGATTCGGGAAAAGCCCCACTTGCCCAGCCATGCTCTCCCCGTAGCTGATAGACAAAGACACGTTCACCACGAGCTGCTCTTCTGTCCAGTCCACCCTGCACGAACCTTGCAGGCTCAGGCCAAGCACGTGGAGCTGTCAGTGGGGGGATAGGGGAGGCATCCTCCTGGGGGCTGAGAGGCCCATGGCACTAGGCACAATGCGGACAGGGCGGGCTGGTCCAGAGGAGAAGCAAGCAGAGTGAAGCGCAGGAGCAGGTTCAGCCCAGTGGCCTGGGGTCAGCACCCCTGGGGCATATGGAGGGCGAGATGCAAGTTACAGTGAGAGCTGAGGGGGAGCTGGCCCAGTGTGGTAGGGTCAAGGAAGAGCCCCCAAGGGGCGTTCTTTGTCAGGGAAGTGAGTAAGGCCTGAGTGAGCAGTGGCCTGGGAAGGGGCTGTGGCATGGTTTGCGCTTCATCAGCTGGAGATAGGGTGGGGTGCAGCCCAGGAAGTCCTGCCTTGATCCCTCCACTCCCTGCAGTATGCTGCCGGGTACTATTGGGCTTTTGCCCTTGTTTGTCTCTCTCAACTAGACAGTGATCTCCTGGGGGGCAGGGCCTTTCTCACCCATCACTATAGCTTGGGCCTGACCCCCTGCTCTGCACTGTAGGTCCCCAGGTAGATTGTGGATGGAATGAGGAAGGATGGGAGGACAGATGGGCCGGTGGTTGGATGATTTTAGGGAGGAATGGATGAAGAGGAATCAGCAAGAGAGAGATCAGAGGAAAATAGTGACTGGTAGTGTGGAAGAGGAGAGAAGCAGGAAGGGAAGGGGTAGTGCCCAGTAGGAGAAAACACCGTGGGTGTGGATGGAAGTGGACAGTTAGCTAAAAAAAGGATAATTACAGGAAAGGTGAGGGCTGCTGTGTTCTCACTGGGGACAGGATGAAGGCTGGGCCAGGGTTGGGGTGAAGGTAAGGACACAGATCTGGAGGAGGGATTGGCTGCGCTGCTTGTTTCCCTAAAACAAAGCAGCGGGTGGGAAGCAGATAAACACCAACAGAGCCTACTCCTTGGCTTGGGGGAGGGGAGAGTACTTCATGGGTTCACGTGAGCTCTCAGGGGTCCTCCGATCCTGCACCAGACTTTGGATCAGAGGGATGGAGGAGCTGAGTGCCTTCCAAGCTCTCCCTGGTGACTTGATCACTAAATCCTGCAGCTGGCATGACAGAACACTAGTGGGGAGTTCCTAAGCCCCTTGCTTTAGTGTTCTATGGGTCTGGTGAGGTCTTGAGGGAAAGGGGAAAAAAAAAAAAAAGGTCCCACTTGAACTTGGTGGTGTGAGGCCAGAGGCTGCCTCTAGATGTCGCCATCTCGCCATGGCTGGTGTCTATTGCAGCTGGAGTGGGGGGAAAACTCTGTTCCTAGGCGGATGCTGCAGCCTGGAAGGCCTTTCCCAGAGGCCTCACCAGACCTTAGATGTCCCCCACCCAGACTGGGGATGGGGCTCAGGTGGAGGAAGCACCCTGTTCTGTGGTCCCAGGCTGAGCCTGAGCCAAGCAGGGACTGCAGGTGGTGGGAGAGAGTGGCTGCCACCTGGTCCAGTCTCTCTCAGCCTCTCCCACTGTGGGTGTTCTCCTCTGTGGACTGCCCCACACTTCTGACTGGTTCCCTCCACTCCCTGCTCCCCACAGCCACCTTCCCAGCAGCCCTGGGCCCCATTTCCTCTTGCCCCTCCCCAGCCCCAAGAATGGTCCAGACCACCTTCTCCCACCCCAACAACAGCTGGCCCCTCCAGACAACTCTACCCACCACAGAGCAGGGTGATCTTGGTCTGACTCAAATCTGACCTTGTCATTTCTCTGCTCAGAACCTTCCATGGCTTTCAATCACCCTTGGGAGAAAACCCAGACGCCTCCTCCCCAGGCTGGCCTCCTGGTCTCCTTCCCACTTGTATGGGCATTACAGTCACACAAGCCTCCATGTTCTCAGAACATACAGCCCTTGGCTTTGCTGTTCTCTCCAGATGGAAAGCCTACCACCTGTTTTCCACCTGGCTTACTCTTGCTTACTCAGTATGACTACTAACACATCACCTCCCTGGGAAGGCTTCCCTGGCTCTGGGAGGGTCAGCTACCTCCTCTGATTTCCAGATGGGACCTCCATCACATCTCAGATAGCCCCTGTCTGTCCATCTGCCCTTTTGGAAGCATTAGGGATCTGACTGTTCTCCTCTATGTGTTCCCAAGACATGCAGTAGGCACTCGACACACACATTTGACATGTTAGAGAGGAAGGAGTGAGGAAAGATAAAGAGGTCTTCGTCTTTCCACCCCACAAGCTAGAGTCGCTTCTTCCAAATCCCGTGCCCCCAACCAGGCGGCAGTTTGGGAGGAGTGAGCTCTTGGTCTACGGAAGCATTCCAGCAGAAGCTGAGGGAGTATTTGGCAAGTTTTTTTTTTTGTTTGTTTGTTTTATTTTTATTTTTTTAATGCATTTTATTGAAATATAGTTTATGTACAGTGAAATGCAGAAAACTAAAGTGACATGGGTCAATGCATTTTTTTTTTTTTTGCAGTGTTCCCTCCCTTCCCCTCCCACCCCTGACAACCAACAAAAAAAGCTTCCCTCCATAGAGAAACCTTTCCTTGACCGTCCACAATAATGAACAAATAGTGTATTTGTCCTTCTGTGATTGACTTATGTCACTCAGCATAATGTCCTCCAAGTTCATCCATATTATGCATATTATTCTTTAGTACTACATAGCATTCCATAGTTTGGTCATCCACTCTTCCGCTGATGGGCACATAGGTTGTTTCCATCTTTTTGCTATTGTAAATAGTCCTGCAATGAACATGAGTGTGCATATATCTGTTCCTGTCTTGTCTCTCACCTCTCTAGGATGTATACCTAGTAATGGGATTGCTGGATCAAATGGTATCTCCAATTCCAGCTTTCTAAGGAATCACCATATTGCTTTCTGGTTGTATCACTTCACAGTCCCTCCAGCAGTGTATGAGAGTCCCAATCTCTCCACATCCCCACCAGCATTTGTTATTTTCGTAGAACCTTGCCGTCAGTGCTGGGGTGAGACGGTATTTCATTGTTGTTTTGATTTGCATCTCTCTGATGGCCAATGATTGTGAGCATGTCTTCATGTATTAGCTGGCCACCTGAATATCCTCCTTGGTGAAGTGTCTATTCATATCTTCTGCCCATTTTTCAATTGGATTGTTAATTCCTTTGGTGTTGAGGGATTGGAGTTTTCTATAAATCTTAGAGATAAGTCCCTTGCCCGATACATAATTATTGGCAAATAGGAATTTGTTGCTCTCATTTTTGTTATGTGCTTTTTCGTGGTGTCGATTTATTTGTTCCACATAATTTTCTACACTGAGCTCGTTTTGTTTATGAATCGTGTTATCACTTCCTTCATTGCTATTGTTTTAATATTTGCTAAATATTTGTGCTGGTCCTCTTTTTTATCTTGATGTGAAGGTTTATCATTTTTCTTTGAGGTTACCCTGTGATTTATAGTTTTCTTCCCAAATTTAGAACAGTCCATTCCATCTTTTTGATTTGTAGTTGTCCTCATTTGTCAACTGATGTCTCTGGTTCCCTGTTTACCATCTTGTAGGCTTATTTACTTTGGATACTTCCATAACTGGGTTGGTTTCTTGGTTATATCATCATGTGTGTTAATGGTCAGTTGTTGTTGGCTGTTGCTGCTTCTCTATCCAAAGGACTCCCTTTAGCCTCTCTTGTAAGGTTGGTCTCGTTTTAACAAATTCCCTTAACTTCTGATTATCTGGAAATGTCCTAATTTCACCATCATTTGAGGGACAGTTTTGCTGGGTACCTAATTCTTGGTTGGAAATTTTTCTCTTTCAGGGTTTTATATATACCATCCCATTGTCTTCTCGCATTTGGCAAGTTTTGAATTGGATGGACTGTGAATGATCTCAGCTTGAGGCTGGTCGCTCTGCCTGTGCCTGATGGAGGTGGGGGACAGGTGGACGCAACTCCAGCCCATATCACAGCAAGCCCTGGGTATAGCCCTCCCTGGGACCCATTGGCCTGGGAGGGTGGGACCAGATAGAAGCTGGGGCAGGGCCTCATTGAGGCAGGCAGGGGTGGGCAACAAGCCGAAGTCTGCCCTACTCCCCTGACCTTGTGGCCCTCGGTTGGTCTCTGGTCCCCCTCCCTGCCCTAGGCCTGGCACCTCTGACTGAGGGAAGGACCCAGAACGACTCAGTCATGCAATGAGACCTGCCCTTCCTCCTAACGCCTGGCAGAGTTTATCTCTGAGAGGAAGAGAGAGACAATCATGCAACTGCTTGAGGGGGTTTGCACAAAAATGGTCATGGCCCTGATGTTTGTAAGAGAGAGAAACTGGACACCGCCTTCTTTGTCCTTCTCTGGGGTTCTGGACAAAGATTCCAGAGCATCCATCCTCACGGCCTTTCAAAATAGTGGTGAGGGATCTTTATTATTTGACAGAAAACGGTTTATGATGCTGTAAGTGGGGGAGGGGACAAATTACAAACAGTACGTACAGTGTGACCCCAAGCCCTCAGACTCCCCCTCAGCTCCCTTGTGATTTACCCCATGGGCCAGTGGCTGCGGGTGGGGGAGGGGATGGCAGCTATATTGGGAAGGAGATGAGATCACCCAACGGCCGGCTGATTTAGAACCGGGTAACTTTTTCCACCCATGCACTCTTTCTCCTTGGCTTCTGCACTGGCTCATAAACCTTGGCGCCAGCCTGCAGGGTGGACATGGTGGCTGGGCTCAGGTGCTAGGCTGAAGTGGAAATCGAGTGGAGAGTGGGTCTGGGATTCTCCAGGACCGTACATACAAGAACTCTGCTCCCAGCAAAGCTCAGCGTCCTGTCACTCCCCCAGAGCCTGTGTGAGCAGAAAGTAGATTTTGTGGGCACAGGAATATCCCAGAGGGCAGCCACATTATGGGGAGCTCAGCTGGGCCCCAGGCAGTGCCTTGGACACTCTGGTGTGGCATGTCTTAGGATTCCTATCTGCCATCCCGGCCCTCCCCAGAGAGGATTCTGCCTGCTTCCAGCCAAACCCAGGGAAACCCTGGTGCGGTTAGCTGTGGAGGGAAGAGGCCTGGGCTGGGAAAAGAACCAGAGTCCACTCCAGCTCCATTCAATGCCCACCCCTGGCCTCAATGCTGTTGGTGGTGGTGGTGTGTGCCGTTAAGTTAATTCCAACTCGTAGTGAGCCTATATGACAGAGTAGAAGTGCCGCATAGAGGTTCTAAGGCTGTAATCTTTATGGAAGCAGACTGTCAAGTCTTTTATCCTGTGGAGCTGCTAGTTGGATTTGAACCACCAGCCTTTCACTTAGCAGCCAAGTGCTTAAACATTGTACCACCAGGGCTCCTTCAATGCCCATGAACAAAACAATAACAACAACAACAAAAAAAAACAAGCCGTCGAGTTGGTTCCAACTCATAGTGAACTCTCCATGGATTTCTGAGGTGGAAGTAGATTGCCCAGTGCAGCGGAGTAAGTTACACGGTATGGCTTTTCTAGCCATAGTCATAACTCTCCCTTTGATGTGAGTAGCTGATTGTTAAAGTTATCCACCTGGTGTGTTTCTGTTGGAGAGGCAGAAAGTAATCTTCTGGGAAATTAGCTCTCTCTCAGGTGCATAGAATTCTGATGTTGGGATTGGTTGGTTTTGGCCACTCTGCAGGCTCAAAAGGAGCCCTCCTAGAGGCAGGAGGACAGAGTCTTTCTGACTGCTGGCTGAGAAAGACATGCTGCTGAGGTAACGGCGCTGAGAGAGACCTGAGACACAGTGCTGAGAGGAAGATATGAGAGACACACACTGATGAGAGAGAGACATGCTACTGAGAGACTGAGAGAAAGTTGGCTGAGAGATGGCAGCTGCTGAGTGAGACTGAGCGTGTTCCTGAACTTGAATTGTAGCCTGTTGCTTCCCTAATAAACCCCATAATCTGTGAGTTCTGTGTGGCCACTGCAGCAAATTATCGAACCCAGCAGAGAGGTGGTGGGTGCTGCGGGAGGAATGGTTGGTGTCAGGGTTGGTAAGAGGGCTGGAGGGTGGCAGCATGTCAGGCCTCATAAGAACAGGCCTTGGGCTGTTGATGGTGATTCTGTCCTCCTCTTGTGGAGTTAGAGGAGGTCAGACGACGCACCCTCCCTGCCCCTTTAGCACCCAGTCTCTCTTCCAAGGAGTGGCTGGTGGGTTTGAACCACCAGCCTTCTGGTTAGCAGTCAAATGCCTTAAGGCACTACGACACCAGAACGCCCTCAATGCCAATGAGGCTCCCTCAAATCTTTACTCTAGCTGTGTGGAAATTTTGCAGTGAGTCCCAACACCCTAAGCTCTGCCACACCTCTAAGCCTTTGCCCAGGAACTGTCCCAGCCTGGCCACCCTTTCCCTCTTCAGCTGTGTTTGTTGACCACACCCTCTGTCCGGGCAGGATCAGATGTCATCTCTCTCCAGGTCAGGGTCCATCATGCTAGCATGTCCATGTTCATTTGAGGTGACCCTGAGAGCAGGGACTGGATCCAGGGGAAATCCTAGGGTATGTTGAGTGAAGGAAAAAGACGACCCCCAGAGAAGGAATGGGGTGGGAGAGGTCAGAGGGGGACTGTCTGTGTGTCCAGCATGCCTCACATCACACAGCAAATAGCAAAAGAACATGGCTGGGGCATCCTGGGCCTAGGCTTCATATGCAAGGAGCAGGAGCTGGTCAGAACCAGAATGAACTGAGCATCCCCTGCTTACTAGCCTGGGTCCTAAAACACAAGGCCGGGAATGGAATTCTCCAGCTCCATGCAGTTGCTTCTGGAAAATCCCCACAAGCCCTTCCAGAAACAAGCTTGTGTGCATGACTCTGGATCCTTCAGAGCTGGAGGGGAAGTGGCCTTTCTGCTGCTGGTAACTCAGGCAAGGTCCTCCCCCTCTCTGGTCTGCAGGCCTAGACTCCAGGATGACTGAAGTGGTTATTCATGCAGCTATTGAGCACCATCTCTCAGCTTCACCAAGTTCTCTCAGTCATCCTGAGAAGTGGGACTAGGGTCCCCATCATTTGAGGAGGCTGACACTCAGAGATACAAAGTGACTGGCCCAAGGTAATGTAGGTGAGATAGGACTCGAGCCTCCACCTATCAAGAATGGCCTGCACACGGCCACAGTACCTCCCCATCCAGCGTCAGGATCCCCAGAAGGGCAGAGTGAGTCCATAGGACAATGATGGCACTTCCAGCTCAGTCCCACCTGACCGAAGCCTGGCCTGGCCCTGTACCTGCCATTCCCAGAATAACCCTGGGAGTTCTGGGTATGGAGCTCAGGCCATCACCTGGGAGTTATTTTTGTCCCTTTGGGTGACAAGGAAGTCTCACCTTGTACAGGAACCACTTGGAGCAGAAGTGAATCATGTGACACCCCAACCCCAGCTGACTTTGCTGCCGTGCTAGGAAATGATCCCAGTAAGGAAGGAGGAGGCCTGGCTCAGCCCTTCAGTCACACTCTCTCACTCTGCTACCCCAGCCACTTCCCAGAATCTGGCTTCCTACCACCTGTCCCCTCTTCTTGGCAAACCAACCCCCTCCCCTCCCTGCTACACACACCATGACCAGGAAGCTGAGAACATCTTCATTTGTCCTTATGACCCATTGCCAAGTTTTAGGCACAACCAGAAAATTCTCACGTCTAGCTCTGGAACCAGCCCATTTTCTCAGTCAAGCTGGAACATTCTGGAACCCAAAGGAAGGGGCAGCTGGGATCTAGTATCTAGAATTTGACTTTCAGAATCTGGGGCCCTGGAATCCTACAGAGCAGTGGTATTTTGGGGTAGGAGCTCTGGTAGCATAGTGCCTAAGGCATTTGACTGCTAACCAGAAGGCTGGAGGTTCAAACCCACCAGCCACTCCTTGGAAGAAAGGTTGGGCAATCTACTTCAGTAGTGATACCGCCTGGGAAACCCAAGGAGGGGTCACTATGAGTCGGGTTTGACTCCACGGCAGTGAGTTTGGTTTGGTCTGGGCCCATTTGAGGAGATGATAGAAGTTGTGGGCACAACTGCACATACCTGAGAGGTCAAGTATAATCTCAGGAGTCATGACCTCAAAGACCAATTATAGAGGGCGTGATCCTGGAGGTGGTACTCAAAGATATGTAGACTTGAGTAGTTCCTCTTTGCTGAAACCAGGTGTGTATGTGTGTGTTGGCAGTGTCATGACCTGTACTTAGCAACATAAGAAACATACATGGAAAAATGACTGGAAGGAAATCTGGTAAAAATGTTACTGTGGTAACAAAACAAATAAAAATGACTGCAGCTGTAATGACAATAATAATTCAGGAGGCCGTTTCCATTTTTGAAGGCCCCTGTGCTGGTACTATTTAATCCTTGCAGTGGCGGTACCACTTGTGGGGTGGGATCTGTGAACGTGGTTGGCTCTGGCCAGGTCTCCAGCTTCCCTGCAGGTGGATAGGTGAGTTCTTGGGCTTTCCCTTCCAGCATGTTGGGCATGAGACTATATGGCTGGCCTCCCTCAGGGATGCCTTTGGGGAGCCAGCCAGGCCCAATAATATGACCCTGGCCCCCACTTGGCCCTACTCCTCCAGGCGCTGGGGCTCAAAATAGCAGCTGCTTGAGAGTTGACAATCAAAGGGCAGTTAAAAAAAGGCCCCTCAGTCTGGGCTCTGTCCCACACGGCTCGTAGGGCCTATTTTGGGGGAGAGGGTGCCGACGTGCCAATGGAAAATCTATGGGGTAGGAGCCTCCAAAGTGGGGGGCCCATTACCTCCCTCTCCTCACCCAGACCCCACCCCTGAGTGCACACACACAGCCTTGACCCACCTTCTTCACTGTTGGACTTTGTCACCCCTACAGCAGTCTGGGAAAGGCTGAAAACGAGATGCTCAGAGAAGGGAAGTGACTTGCCCAAAGTCACACAGCTAGGGCAGGGCAGTGACCTGACTGGGCTCTCATGGTTCACAGTCCAGTGCTCTCCACATGGAGGCAACCCCTGTCTATGACCTCACTGGGGAAGCCAACACCTTGTCCTCTGGCGTGTCAAGAGCTCAGCCATAGAACATTCTAGGTTGGACTGGGCAACAAGCTGAGCAAGACACAAAGGTCTTGATGACACCCCAAAACCCACTGCTATTGAGTCAATTCCGACTCATAGTGACTCTATAGGCCAGGGTAGAACTGCCCTATAGGGTTTCTAAAACTAAATCTTTATGGGAGCAGACTGCCTCATCTTTCTCCTATGGAGCAGCTGGTGGGTTTGAACCACTGACCTTTTGATTAGCAGCCCAGTGCTTTAACCAGAGCACACCCAGAGCTCGTTCTTGATGACCACAAGGAGAGAAATCCTACTGGAAAACCCCAGGCCAGTTCTGCTGAGACTTTGCCTGGCTGCAGAAGTTACCACCTCTCACCTCATCCCTGTGACCATCTCACCCCCTGCCCTACCCGGGTCCTCAGAGACTGACAGCTGCTGCCAAGTTTCCAGGGAACGTGTCAGATAAGGGGCCAGTTCTCATGACTCCTTCCCACCCAACCACTATCTCTGGCCCCACTGCCACCACAAAGCAGTAAGAATAGCAGCAGTGCTGGTGAGGGGGTTATGCACAGGAGCACTACAACCTGGGACAACACAGCAATGGCTACAGCAGGCAACCCGGGCCTTCAGATTGAAGACAAGGCTCCAGGCTCCCCCTCCCCATCAGGCCCAGCCCCTCTGCTCCCCCTAAAGTCAACACATTGTGGTACAGCTTGAGCTTGTCCCTGGCCCCTGCTGCCCCAGTGGAGGGGACCTGAAGGAGACCACAATGCCCTGTTGATCCTGGCCTAGGGCCAATGAGCAGGGTGGAACTGCAAACTCTCCCTCTCTGAGCCCACAAGCAGGACAAGTGGAGCAGAGGGTCCCTGATGGGTAGAAGACAGCCAGCCAAGGAGCTAGGGCTATAGCCCCTTGTTGTCCTGGTAACTGCAGCCTGGCTTGGTTCCTGAACTCTCACCCTTTGATCTTCTGGTCAGCAAGGAGGTGGATGGGCTGAAGATTCCCATGTATGAGACTGCCTGGATACAATCACGGGGGGGGCGGGGGGGGGAGCGGCATGTGGTGGCTGAGTCCCCTGCGTAAGTCTCTCTGTGATGCTCCTGTGGGTATGCGCCTTTGTGTTCAAGTGTGGGAGGGCAGCCACGTCTCTCTAAGCTAAGAAGCTGTTGTCATAGAACCCACGGTGAGCATCACCATGACACCAGAAGTGGGGTGGGATCTAAGGAGCCTCATCTCCACATTGCCAAGTCACTGTGACCCCTGTAGTCAAGGCAGCTGAGTGCCCAGTCTCATGTCGGCGACCCCGGCCGCTCTCACAGCCTGACTCACTGCCTGGCTCAGACACAAGCCCTGCCCAGCCCCCTCACCCTTCTGCTCCTAGCCCCCATACTTTACTCATCTACCCCCTGTTCTCAGGCAACTCTTCCTCTTGACACTTGGACCTGGGTCAGCAGGGCAGGCAGGGATGTCCAGCACCTGCCTTCTGTCCCCCATGACTCCCACTGACTAGAGGGAGGGAGTCCAGAATGCTAGGGAGGGGGGGTAGGGTGGGCTAATGGAGTTCCTCACATACACACATTCAACATGTACATCACATAGACCAGACTTTAATGCATATATACATATACATGCATACACACACACGTGTGTGCACACACATATGCCTGATGGAGTGACAGGGCTGCCAAGGGGTCTCCCTGCCAGGTAGTCAGTCACCCAGCAACCTCTGCAACCCTTTGGGTCCTCCCACATGTCTGAGACCCTCTCACTAGAGGCATATTATCCTGCAGCAGTAGGATGTTTGAAGATGAGATCATAGGAAGAACTTTCACCCTGAGGCCCAAGCTAGAGGCCAGGGGGTAGGTGTAGGTGGGTGTGGGTGGGATGGGGGTCTCTGAGGTGCCAAAGCTGTATCTTTCTTTGAGGGTGAGGGCCAGACTGACCTCTGGGCCTCTCGCTTCAAGAACCCTAATCACTGGGGCTGGAAAAAGTTTAAAAATATCCTCATGTTTACATTCTTTCCAAGCCTGCCTCCGAGCCTCAGTGCTGGGTCCCTTTGATCTGGCCCGGTGCCTCTGGATAGGGCCTGGGAGAGGGGGAGCAGGAGTGCCCAGCCAGGCCCACCCTATGACCCCCTCTAGCTCCAGACCTAGCCGAGCCCTGTGAAACTCTTGGGAATCACAAACTGGGAGAGAGCTTGGAGCCAGAAAGGAGCCAAAGCTGGAGGGGTGTGTCTTGGCCAGAGTCACCTAGAAGGGCCTCTTACATCCCCTCCCAAAAGCCTGGGCTTCAGGGGACCTCTCTGTGTCTATGCTGATTAAGCTCCTGCTGTGCTAAACGTGTATTACAGGGGTTATCTTCGGAGGCCTCTGAAGAGCCCCATGAAGTGAGAGCCATTTTATCAGCAAGTAAACTGAGGCTCAGAATGGTGAAGCAGCTCGCCTGGGACCACACAGCGAGAACAAGACAGAGCATGACTCACACTCTTCAACCTACACTAAGCCAACCAGTTACCCCTAGTTATCCCCCACATTGCCAGAAGCAGAGCTGGCCCTGCCTGAAGAGTGAGGACCACTTCACTAGCCTGAATCCCCACAAGCACACACTGACCCCCTGCCAAGACCAGAGACCCGTGCCAGCCTCTGATTTCATGACTTCTGTGGCCCAGGACAAGCCACACCCCATCTCTGGCCCTCACCTTCCTCTGTAGAACTTTTCCGATCATGGAACGAAAGGTTTATGCCGAAGATGTTCAGCGAAACTGAGACCTTCCTTCTCCCCAGGGAAGGGGCTTGTGGTCAGCCCCAGAAGTGACAAAGTCAAGGAGTAGGCCTGGAGGCCCAAGTAGGAAGCCTTCAAATTGGGGCAGAAACCTTGATTTTCCCCAGGTATCTTGTCATCCATACTGTCTTTTTTTGGTTGCCCTGCTCACCAACCTACCTACCTCTCCATCCATCCAGAACAAGAGCTCAGAAAACAGGGTGATGCCAGGGTCCCAGCTCCTGTGCTGCACCTCCCTGGCTGCATGAACTTGGGAAGAGCCCTCCACCTCTTTGAGACTGACTCTCACAGCTTTCCAAGAAGGAGCTGCCCAGGGTAGTTTCTAAAACAGACCCTTGTGGGGGCTCTAGTGGCAGCAAGGGCCAGCTGATGGCCGGCTTCCAGAGAGGCAACGTGGCCTTCAGTTAGCATTCCTCCCTTGCAGCCCACTTCCAAGACTTAGCTGCAGCCCTGAACCTCCCTGACATTTCCCACTGGGAACTAAGGCCAATAATCCTGCCCTCACAGGTGGACAGAAGATGAGATGGATGGCTGCTGTCAAAGAGTTTGCACCCTAAGGACTTCCCAATCAGTTCATGTTGAGCAGAGGACCCTGGGAGGGGCAGGGGAGCCTCCAGTGGGGGTGTCTGGGCTCTGGATGGCTAGGGCAGGCCTCAGAGTTCGTCCCCGGTCTGGAGACCCTGGCTGAGGCTCCCAGGCTCCTCCAGGCCAGCCCGTGTGCCCGCCCCGTCTCTCTTGGCTGGGCTTGGCCCCTGTCCCACAGAATCTGCCAGGAGTGGAGAGATTATCTCCTAAAAATAGAAGCTGGGCCCCACACAAGTTGTTTTTCTCCCTTCCCCGTGATTTACCATCATCAGCTCAGGGTGCCCGGGACAGCAAGTCCCGCCCTCTCTCCCCAGAGACCGTTGGGATGGGGGTAGAGGGGTCACCATGTTGTTGGGCTCAGTCTAGGGTCAGGGCTTGGAGGTCAATCTGGGGATGTAGTCAGAGCTCAGCATGGCACCAGGGCCATGGCTCAATCTTGGGCCTGGGACAGAAGTTCCAAGATGGGCAAGGGAGTTCCCATCCCACCCTAATGGTGACCATTTGAGGAACTCCCCCTTCTCTAACTTTCTGAAGCCCCCCACTATGCGTTTATTGCTGTGTGGGAAGCCCAACGGTCTCTTGGGGCTGCCGGGCAGGAGACCCATCCCCAGCCTTACCTGTTCTGTTCTAGCCCTGTGGACCCTTGAGGTTTCTGCCCAGACCCCTCCTGAGAGTCAGAGACCTCAGCCCCTCCTGGTGTGCAGAGGACTCAGGCACAGGGACACACAGCTTGTGCCTTCTTATAGAAGATAGCATCCAGGAAGCACAGAAATGACCCCCTTATGGACAACCCCCTCCAACCATCACCTGAACAGGGTGGCCAGTGGGCTCCAGATACTAATAGAGGTGACTCCCCCTGCTCTGGCCCCAAGGTCTCACCAACAGCCCATATGATGCCCCCAGGTCCTTTACCACCGGGGACCCCCGGCTTGTTCCTCAAGCCCCCAGTCCTTTCTGGGAAAGAGATGAATGGGCAGGTATGTGCACACGCACACACGGACACTCAGACACAGGCATAGCAGTCCCCTAGGGCTCTTGCCCAGCTCTCCAGGGCTTTATTATCTGGCAAACATGCCACCACTTGGAGTGCTCACACAGGCAGCCCATAAAGCCCTTGGCCAGGCCCTGCACACATGCCTGGTAAGCATCAATGCCTCCACCACCCCAGGGCAGCTGGAGGTGTGTCTGCTCTGTCCTGGCTCCGGCTGCACCTGGGGTGCTGGGCCCCCTCCCAGTGAATTCAGATGGAGCCAGAGACCAAGCTCCCAGCTGAGGCCGCCCGGACCATTCACACTGCCGCCTTCAGGGGCACACTGTCCACTGGCTGATCCAGGTCTTTCTTCCTCGACAGAGCCAAGTGGGTGAAGATGAGGATGAGAAAGAAGCCTGAGGGGCCCAAGAATGATGCATCAGCCAGGAGAAAAAGCTGTGGGACTTGTCTGTCAGCAGGGAGCTCCTGCTCTTGGTATTGGTTTCATCATGTGGCTAAGTTTCCTAGACAGTCTCCAAGGCTGAGCTGGGTGACTCTGTAGTCCCCACGCCTGGAGAAGTATGATTGCTTGGTCAGTCTGGCCCGCAGTAGGCCTGTGCCCCTTGGAGGCTGCCCCAGAACACTCAGCCTCCCCTTCTCTGAGAGGCAGGTTGAATAGGGATCCTGTGGGAGCAAGTGACTTGTCCTCTGTACCTCCGAGAGAAAGGCACATTGTAGCACTGTGCTAGAGTTGGCAAGGGAAACCAACCGCCCATTTAGGGGGAGCTAAAGAAATAAAAGGGAGAAGAATGGCTTGGACTGAGGAATTAGCCTAGAAGGACCTGGGCTCTGCCACACCCTGGCTGTGTAATCTTGAACAAGTCACTTAATCTATCTAGCCTTGAAGAGGTCATGTGGAAAATGGGGAGGGTTGTGGGGGAGGAGGCAATGAGATAATCCATGTGAAGTGGTCGGCACAAGGCCTGACACAAAGGAAATGGGGCTATTCATGTAACAGGAAGTGCTATTACCAATGATGATGGTGACTGATAACGGGGCCCCACAGTTGTCTGACTAGGAGAGTTGGGGGACGCCGATCATCGGGCGGCTATGACTCCGGCCATCCGTTGCCCTCCCGCCATAGCTTAGCTTCCATTACCTATTGCTGCCAGCGTTCCCACGAGGATGCCCACTGCCGACAGCTTCGTGGGCATGCCCTTCATGCGGCCCACTTTGCGCAGGCATTGCCCCTCCACGTTGCACCGACACACGACCACTACGGGCCCGGGGAGGAAGGTACAGAAAGGTAGGCACAGCCCTGCAGCTGCTCAGGTTCCCCAGCCTGGCCCAGCTGGCTGGTATGTGTGCACATGTATGTATTCATGTGTGTGTGGAGGTGTGTGCTGCTTGCACAACAGGTGTGCATAGGCATATGTTGTCTGAGCCTGCCCTCTCCCTCTGCGTGGTACGATTTAGCTTCCCTCAGGACCCCCAGGCTGCCAACTGTGGCTGCACCTGGGCCCCAGCCTCACCTCGGACAAGGAGCTGCCACATCTGGTCATTGTGGCTGACAGCCACTGGGACTATGTGTTCCTGTGGTTCCACCCAGTGCAGGCCCAGGGTGAGGTAGGCGTGGGAGCCTGTCCAGAGAGCAGGCGAGTGAGCAGGGCCACTAGCCAGGATGGTGGGTGAGTGCTCCCCCCAGGGAGTCGGAGGGTGCTCCTCCTCCAGGCCCAGCCCCCCCTCCACAGTGAAAGGGCATCCCACTTCCAAGTGCCACCCTTCCCTGCTTGGCTGCAGCCTCTCGTCCTCCCTCTCTCCACACACCGTTGAGGGCCTGGAGGTGCCAGTCTCGCTGCACTGTGGGGTTGGGGCCAAGGGCAAAGCTGTAGGGACCCTCCCCACTGGCCAGGTCAGGGTCTCCACTGGCACCACTAATGACGATGCCGTGGCCCTGGCGGGGTGTGCAGAGGTGTCGGGCAGGCACGGGGGCTGGAGGCAGAGCTGGAACTGGTGGGGCCTCCAGGAAGTGGAGCACTAGGGTCACAGAGGAGTTCAGTCCTGGCTCCTCTGCAGAAAAGGCAACACTGTGGTGAGGGTGAACTCCAGAGTCCCTGGGCAAGTCCCCCTCACACGTACCGCTGACTTCCCTCCCACCACATCCCCCTCCACTTCACCCCGTCTCTCCATCCTCATGTGCTTTCCCCTTTACTGTCTGGCTGCCAGACCCACCGTGCCTTTCTGGCTGCCAAACCTGCCCTCACCCCTACCCCCCTGCCCCTGCCACTGACGCCAGGTAGGATTCCCCTGCACCACAGGACAGCCCAGCGCAGAGTTGACACCACTCCCTGGCATGTCCACTGTGGGTCAGCTTGACATTCTGTCACGAGCAGTACACGCACCTGGCCTCAGTGTTCTGTCCAGGTTCACCTCCTGGCATGCAACCCAGCCAGACTCCCACCTCCCCAGCCCTGTCCCCAGCCCCAGACCCTCTGCCAGATACCCTGAGAGGCTCTCCAGGAGCAAAGGGACAGGATTGGTGGGGAGTTCTAGTGCCATGCTAGGAGGCTGCTCTGCGAGGCTGGTCTGGGAGGCAAGGAGAAACCAGGCCTCCCCCCTTGGTGTAAACCCCTTCTCAGGGTCTACCTTAGCCCTCACCTTGCCCCTCCCTCCTGCCTGGGGCTGGGGGGATGCCTGCAAGGGCTCCAAGGAGGAAGCTCGGCCTGCTGTCTGAGGCTTGTCCTCCCTCCCAGAGGCCCCACCACTACCTGACCATACCTGCGTCCTGCACCATCACGGGCACCATGTACACGGCCCCAGGCTGGGCGCCCTGCAGGGCCCGGGCTGTGTACACCTCCCCAGAGCTCTCGCCAATGCAGAGCCAGCCCTCTGTGTCATTGTCCAGAGAGAACCTGGGACCCAGAGAAAGTGGAAGGGGGAGAGAGGCATTGGGAGCACACTTCAGGGGCTTGCATAAAGACCCCAGGGATGTGTGACCTTCCCAAGTTCCACATCTCTATAGCTCAAGGGTGACAGCATGGCCAGCCCCTCAGCCCCTCTCCCCAGCTGCAGGGACTGAAGGATGACTCTGAATCAGGACAGAGGAAGCCTGGGGGATAAAGGGAGCAGGTATATCGTGGGAATGACAAAAAGTCCCAAACTAGGAGGGGAAGAGCCTGCTTGTATTGGGGGGCTTGGACCATGGAGCAGGAGAAGTCCAGCCCCAATAAGGCTCACCTGAGGGGGCTGCTCTTGGGGTCTGAGGGCTGGATGGTCAGCAGGAGGGAGCCGGGTTGGGTATTGACTGGGACGCTGGCCTCATAGATCTCCTGGTCCAGCTTGGGAGGTAGTAGCACTCTCTCCACTAGCACAGTCACTGTGGCTGTGGATCCTGGACCTGGGTCTGGCCCCACCAGATTCACCACGCTGTGCGCCACTACCACCAACTTGTAGCTTGGAGCTGCCTCATAGCTGAGGTTCTGGAGTCAGTGGACCCTGGGTCATGGTGCAGGCATGTGTGCATAGGTGCACCCCCTCCCACTCACCCATCAGCCCCTTACCTTGTGGAGCCAGAGTTGGGCATGACCAGTGTCTGGCTCCCAATCCAGACTGAAGGTCCCATCTATATCCCCTGCCTCAATGGCAAAGTCCATGAGGCGGAAGGCAGGCTCAATGTCGGCATCAGTGGCTGTGAGTGTGGCCACCAGAGTCCCGGGCTCTGCATCCTCAGGGAGCCTTATGGGCCCAATCTGGAGAGATGGGAAGAGGCCATGAGCCCCCCCATCAGCACCATCCCCAAGGTCTTCTCCCTAGCTCCTGCTTACCTGGGAGGTGGTGAACTTAGGGGCATGGTCATTGATGTCTAGGATCAAGACAGTGACCTCACACGTGCTGCTGAGGCCTGAGGAAGGGGAGGGCATGTTGGGGAGGCCATGGTAGGAATGGAGGGGCAGGGGGTCTGGGTACCATCAGGGCACTTACCACCCTCTGCTCCTGCCAGGTCAGTGGCCAGCACCTGAAGCAGGATGTTCTGGCCAGCGTGGAGTGGGGTGGCCCCCAGTGTCACACTGCCCGATGTGGGGTCCAGCTCAAAGGCTCTCCCCTCTGCCCCTTCATCAGGCTCAGGGCTAAGCAACCGATACACAATATGGGCATTAGGGGAACCAGGGGCATCTGCATCCTCTGCTGACAGCATAGTCACTTCTGTGCCTGCAAGACAGCACCCACTTGTATAGGACTATGGCCCAGCTTGGAGGTCCACTTCTCTTTTATGTTGGACTGAACCTGAGCTTGTGTGTGTGTGCTTGGGAGGGGGACATTGATGTTGGTGGCTTGACTGAGGCTGGGCTCCCATCCCCAAGAAAAACAATGGTTTGGTTCATAGGGAAGTCATCTTTCCTCCCATGCCCAACAAGGCCCATAACCCACCTGGGGGGCTGAGCTCAGGGATGCTGATTGTGGGGCCACGTGGGGGGCAGACAGGTGCGTTGTCATTCTCATCTGTCACTACCACCTGCAGCTCCAAAGGTTCTGTGTAGTCCTCACCACGGGTATTCTGAGCCCATACCTGGAGCAGGTACTGTAGTAGGCAGTGGGGGCGGGGGGGCTTCAGGTAAGGACCAAGGGCAATCCAGCCTGGCCAGGGTTTCTAGTGGCTAGCTCTAGCTCTTCCTAGTTCACTTCCACTGCCTCAGAGTCTGTGGGTGGGATGATATCCCAGAAGACAGCACAACAGTGACCAGACACCCCCAGCCCACTCCCCTGGTTTCCCTCTCACCTCACCTCAGCCTGGGCTTCTCGGTCCAGGTCCCTGGTCACATAGACTTTTCCTTCTGTGTTCACATCAAAGGGCCCAGGGGGCTGGCTCTCCAGATGGTAGTGCACATCCCCCCCACTCCAGTGTACCTGGTGGGGGCACAGAATAAAGGTGGCCCTCCAAGGACCAGGAACAAACCCATGTCAACCCTGTGCCCCAGCTGCTTCCTGGGTGGGGAGCCAATGTGACCTCAGAAAAGTTGCTACCCTCCCTGGGCCTGAAGTTTGGGGTCTTTCTGTTTGGAGGCACTAGTTACTGTGGCAACTCCACGGTGGCCCTGTACTGGTCCAAGCCTAGACCTTGCCCAATATGCCTGCTAACCAGGTTACTTTATTTTCTGCCCTCTCAGACTGGGCCTGATCTCAAGGAATTCCTAGAGGAGGTCTGGCTTACATGGCAATCCTTGCAGCAGCAGGAGGTGGCAGCTGTTCTCCCTAAGAGATGCTTGGGCAAGCTGAGGAGGTCAGAGCACAGAGCCGTGCCTGCCAGAGGACAACAGGTGAGGGATTGTGGGTCTGTCTCAGGGCCTTGAATGCCCCACTCCATTATGTGAACTGATGGGAATATTGGAGGGAGGACCATAGGTGGGGAAGGTCAAGGGTCAAGGTGGGCCCCAGACTCTAGTTCTTCATAAGACTCAAGCCCAACTGTACTCTCCATGGGGATGCTTTAGCTGCTGACAGCCACTTACTCACCTGGGCAATGAGGTGTGGGTATGGGACTTCAATATTCTCTGCCAGGTGGGCGGGCTCTAGGGGCTCCCAAGTGTTCTCTACTATGGAGACATCTATGGTGGCTGTGGCCTGGTGGCCTGAGGCCTGGTCACCCATGTCCTTGACCTGTACCAACAGCTGGTAGGGCCCCTCCAAGGCATGGTCTAGGTTGATGCTCCCTAGGAGTGGTAGGGTGGTCAGATGATCAGGGAGCCAGGGAGCAAGGGCCAGGGCATCCTTCCCAACAAGGTACCAAACACAAAGCTAGACACATAGCAGGTGTTCAGGATACTCTCTTGGCCAAGGGATGAGAAGAACTGTTAGCACTATTGTGAGCATAAAATCAGGACTTGGCAGTTTGCAAAGCCACTTCCATATCAATCCACACAATGAAGAATAGTTATGAATGTATGGTTGGTGGATGGATGATGAGGATGGAGTTGGGGCATGGATGGGCAGATGACAGGTTGGATGAATGGATGGTTAGCTAGGTAGATGGTTGGGGGTTTAGGTGGGTGAATGAGTAAGTGTTTTGATGGAGGTTGGACAGATGGACTGCATGGGTGGTTGACAAATAGGTAAATGGGTGGATGGCCGGGTGAGTGTATGAATGACTTTTCTTTCCATCTCCAGTTCATGCTTTGGTCTGAATTCCCAGGTCCATGTCCCTCTTGCCATCAGTCCTAAGGTCTCCCAGTAGTGTCCTAGGCTATAGCCCCTCAGACCTCTTCTACTCTGGTCCCTTAGCCCCAGGTCTCCAGAGCATAGGGCTGAAGTACTGCACACCATGCATGGTCACTCCATGCATGATCCTTCCTCCAAGACTTGTGCTTTGCTTCTCTCTCTGCCTAGAATGCCCTTTCCTCCTCTTTTATCTCTCAACGTCCAACCAACCCTACTGAAGCTCTTATGTGAACTTCTCCAGGTTTCTCTGACCCTCCCTTTCCACTACACTGCGGCTTACCCTCGGGGCTGAGGGCCAGAGCCCCTAGCTGGGGCTCCAGTTGGAACATGTTTGGGGAAGGCTGGGCTGGAGCCTGGCTCAAGATGTGGAATCGTAGATCCGAGTTGGCTGTGCCTGGCTTGTCTCCATCAGAAGCCTCAAGGAACAGGAAGGGAATGCCTGGTGTTTTGGGGGAGGGTGAACCATAAGGGAGAGAGGGGGTGGAACAAGTCCCCTGTGTCTCCCTCTCTCTCCCTGATCCCTTCTTTCGTATCCAGCATCATGTCAGGACTCTGGAGATGAGCCATGGCTTTTCAGCCCACTTCACAGATGAGCCAATTAAGGCCAAGAGTGGATAGGATGCACTTGAGGGCCCTCAGCTGGGTAGGTAGGGGAGAAGAATGGGATGGAAGTAGGAGGCATCTTGGATCCTTGCTGCCCTGTTCCTATGAACAGGGCATCCCTGCTCTCTGCTCTCCTCAGGCCCACCCGACCCTACTGTGATGTGGCTGCCCTAGGCACTCACCAGGCCTGGTGCCCTGGCTCAGCTTAGCTCTGTAGATGGCCTGGGAGAAATGGGGCACCTGGTCATTCTCGTCCTTCACACGTACAAACACAGAGTGTGGACCCCATAGGACACGTCCATCCTCGGTCTGCAGGGTCACCTGGCAGGGAAGGGATAGTCAGTGCTAAACTCTACCTTCACTGCTATCCCCTACACACCTGGCCCAGACATACCTGCAGCCTGTACTCTGCCTGCTCCTCTCGGTCCAGGGCCCTGGTCACCAGCAGGAAGCCAGACTCTGGATCCACAGCAAAGGGGCCCTCAGCCATGACGTTTGAGTTCTCAGACAACACGATCTGGCCCTCGGTCTTCTCACGTGGCAATGGCAGCTAATGAGGGAGTTGGGGCCAAGTCTAGGGGAGGTTAGGCCCACCCAATGAGGGCCCCATTTTACATACAGGGACACTGAGACTCAGAGAGGGCTAGCATGTGCCTGAGGTCACATAGCCAATAAGGAATAGGGCTGCAGTACAAAACCAGAGCCTTTTTCCCCATAACTGATATTCCCCAACATTCCTTGCCCTCCTTTCTAAGACCTATTTTATTCATTAACTTAAAGCTCTATTTTCCTCTGAGATTAAAGCCTTATTAGTCATTAACACTGTTAGGCATACTCTCTGGAGAGCAGGGTTTAAAAGAGAGCCAGAGAAAGAGGAGGAAAGGGCCCTGGAGGTTGGAGTAGCAGGAAGTTGGGGAGGAGGGGGCAACCATCCAGCTCTCAGACTCACCTTGGTCAGGTACAAAGGGAAATTTCCACCATAGTTTTCCGGGACTTCCACATGCAGCTCTGCAGGCTGGCCCTCGAGAAGAACCTATAGGAAAATTCCCTCCTTACCCTCAGGGGCTATCTCCCTGCGGAGGGACCCCACAGAGGAGGGGCACTTTCATTCCTTCCCTGGACCTGGCCAGACGTCAGTCAATCACCCTTTGGCTTTTGGCTCCCTGATCAGTCGATAAGCCTATAGTCAACTTTGACACCCTTCTCTCCCCAGCCCCCAAACAAACTACGTCCATGGTCAGTGCAACTGGTCTAGGTGGAGGAGGGGCATAGGCTTCAACACCAAGGCCAAGATCTGAAGAAGAAGGGTAGAGCCCAGCTCACCTGGGGGACAGAGAAGCAGAGCAGCCACAGCCAGGCAGGGACCATGGTCAGGACAGACCTGAGGGACATAGTGGTATGGATACAGGCCAGATCACTAGAGAGAGGGCTATCTTGTTAACGCCAGTCCCCCATCAAGGCATCTCTGCTCCCGTCCCCACTCAGAACCAGGCTATGTCTTTCCCAAGCCCAGCGGGTACAACTTTCCCAGCTGACCCCTCTTCTTCTCTAGTCACTTTGGGGTAAGCAGCCTCCTGCCCTTCTATTCTGCCCTAGCAGCTCTCAGATCTGCCCCTCCCCACCTAGCCCCAGCCTTGTCTTCTAACCTTAGTCCATCCCGTACACACACCCAGAAGAATCTCACTTCAGACTGGCCTCTCTCTCCCCTTGAAGGGTCTGAGATTCCCTGTGGCCTGCAGGTAGTGTCCAACTCTTGGCCAGGCCCACCCAGGCCCCAGGCCCAGCAGCCTTGCCTCTTGGCTGTGGCCCCTAAAAGGAGCTCTGTGGGAGTTTCACCTCCAGTCTCCTTCCAGCCATCGGCCCCCGAGCTTGCAGACCCAGAGTGGCAATTTCCCAGCCGACCCGAAGACTCACAACAGCTCAAAACTGGAAAGACCTGACAACTCTGAGGGTCACTTCCTGCTGACCGCTCATGTGGCAAGGCCTGAGGAGGGGCAGGGCCTGGCCAAGGTCACTGAGGACTTGACCACAGAAGGGTTCCTCCTGGAACAGAGGACCCTTGGCTCAGGATCTCCAATCCCATCTGAACTCCCATAGGGCACCCACAGGGCAAGAGCCTGCCCTCATTGACATTTTACAGCTCTCAGCATGCAGCGTACAGCTGGGCACACAGCATCGACAGCCCCTTCAAGATGGATCCCTGGGAATTCTTCCCCGGAACAACAGGATGATGAGGCCATATTTCTGCAAGCTGCTGTTCCTGGCCACCATAGTTCTTCCCTCACCACCACTCCCAGTGCCAGCCTTGCTCACCCCCCTGCTCCCAAGCACCTCACCCGTCAGTGCCTAAGGCTGGCTCCCTTGGTCCAGCTGCCAGGTGAAAGGGTTCCTTCTCCAGAGAGCTCTGGCCAGACCAAGCCAGATGGAGTAGGGCAGGGTGGACACTTGCAGGTAGGTGTCTGGCCACACTTGCTCAGGAGTGGAAAACACCACTGGGTCCACAGTAGCACACCCAGCCCTACCCAGTCCCCCAGGTTACTCATTGACCTTGCAAAGCTGAGTGAGGGCTGCCCGGCATCCGTGACCGCCAGGCTGGACACTCCCTCCACCCCGACACAGCCCAGTAGGTATTCCACGGGCCTCTGGGTTTGGACACTGATTCTTTTTCTGTGGCTCCAGACTTGGCTCCGCTGCCCCTCACGTACCGGTGTCTTTACCAACACATCCTCTGTTCCTTTAGCGTGTAATTCCTTTCCCACTCCCTCATCTGTCTGCTGAGTACCTGCTCATGCTTTAGCACTCCCTTCTCCAGGAAACCTTGCCTGTATTCCCAGGCTGGTTCACGAGCCTTCTCTGGAAGCACCCCCCCACACACACACCACGTGCTATCTTTCTTTATCAACACAGAGGACGTCAGATTGTCATTGTCTCTCTTTTCTATCAGATTTGGAACCCTGGAGGACTCGAGACCTCAGCAGCAGTCTGGCTCTCACGATGCCCTGGCAGTTCCTGGGACAGGAAGGAGCTGGAGGTTGCCCATGAAGGATGGGTGAGCAGTGCTCAACCTGAACTGGGCAGTCAGGCGTCCCGGCTACCCACTGGTAGCCCCAGTGGGCGAGCAGCTTATGATCTCCCTTAAGTCTCCACAAATCCTCACAGGCCCTGGATACTAACAACATTGGGACACTGGACTGTCTCGTGCCTCTAAGAAGGAAGAAGTTTGAACTAGCCCAGGTGACCTTGAAGGAATTGCAGGGCTGACCAGAGGGCCTTCCCCCAGTGAGCGCAGCCAAGCAGAGCCAGGAGAAGCTTCTGGGGCTTGGGAACCGGAAGGGAGGAAAGAGGGAGGGAAGGATCAGGGATGCTGGCCTCGAGTCCCTTGGAGCTTGCCAGGGTCTCCAAGTCCTTCCAACTACACATCTCCTTAGCCTCTGTCAGGCTAAAGTCTGGGTGAGGATTCCTCAGCTGCCCCAGCCTTGTCTGTCAAGACCTGATTGCCTGCCTCAGGGCCACCTGGGCACCCCAGCTTGCCTTGTTATGCTGTGGGGATGTTGAGGGGGTCTCAGGTGTTGGGCTCCTATTATGCGTCAAACACTCCCCTGAGCATATATCTTCCTTGTTCCACCCACTCCACTCTGACAGGGGCATCCTCCTCTGTCATACACTGGGGTTCAGAGAAGCTAAGTGGCTTGCTCAGGGTCACACACCTAGTAAGTGGCAGACCCAGAAAGGCCTGGGTTCATCTTTAGGCCTCCGGAACCTTCACCTGCTCTAGCAAAACCATGCCCTCCACCTGCCTCAAGGTATGTTAACAGGCCATAGTGGGGAGCAGCAGCAGTTTGAATAGTTAACACTGTCCTGGAGGGCATGTGGATTAGTCTCAGAGGTACCAGCCCCACACTACACTGAGGAGGGACCTTCACACCTCCTCCTGCCTTTGAAAAGCTAGAATGGGGGTTTCTAAACAAACTGTGAGGGCTGCCAGGGTCTGGAATGAAGAAATTGAACTAACAAAGGAATTGTGGACCCTGGTGGAGAACCTTCTCAGAAGCTGTCCCCCACCTCATCCTAGGCTTCTCCAGGTTTTGGAGATGGCCAGATCTGGGTGCTAGACCCCACTCAGCCACTTCCTACCCATGGGACCTTGGGCAAGTGCTTCAGTTCCCCATCTGCCACCATCAAGCAGGGCTGCTCATTCTTGAAGCTATGTAGATAAACTCTTGGTGGGTACCCTGTGCTAAGAAAGGTTAGCGGGCCATGGAGACCCATCTCAGAGTGAGGGTGGGTGAGGAGACAAGTACGCCGTTAGCTACGTACTGTTTATGTTCCTACACAAATGAAGGCCTCTCATTCAGGGCTGGGCAGGGTCCATGGAGCTGGTTCCTACCAGGCCCCGATTAGTCAGTGCTGAGCATGAGATGTTCTGGCTCAGTGGGCTACTCTCCATGGGAAGAACAGTGAGGCCCCTCACCGCCCAGCCCCAGCCAGGAAGTGGGGGATCCATCCCGAGTCAAGTCCCCCTGGGTGTGCCTCCCTCATCCCCACCTTTAAGCCAACCAGCCACCTCCTTCCCTAGCTGGGAAGTCTCTGAAGTCTTCCACAGCACCCTCTTGGCTGTTTCAAAGCCCTCACAAGGGAGCAGGGCCGAGGCACCAGTCTGGGAGCTTATCTGGCTCTGAGATGAGAGGCAGGACTGAAACAGGAGGCGGAACATGGCCTCTCGCACCATCTCAATTTCCCTTATGTGCAGGGGGATGACTGGAAGCCTTGATCAGCTGGGCAACGCCAGGCCCAGCAAAGAAAAAGGACCTGGATACCAGGGACCAGGAAGGGTTTGCGTCTCCTCCTGCTGTTTCCACCCTCAACCAGGCCTGGCCCCACACTGTGCCCCAGCTGCCTAGGACAGGCCCAAATACCAGGAGACAAAGCCACACGCCAGGGTGGGGCAGTGAGCCCTCATCCTCAACTTTGGGAACTCTTCCTACTCCTGCAGCCCCCAAATAGGAGAAAACACAGTCGACAGTCCTGACCTATCAAGAAATAGACTTTATTACAAAAAAATATGTATGTAAACAAATAGCCACCACACTGAGCAGCCTCTGTCCTGGACGTGCACACCACAGGTGTGAACAAGGGCAGAAGTCACAGTTGGCTCCCACACAGGTGTGCCCCACCCCGGCCAGAGGGGCAGGCTGCCCCACAGGCTAGATTCAGGCTTCTGCCTCGGACACACATGGGCCTGTCCACACTTCTCTGTGGGCCCAGCCCTCACTGGCCTCTGGGGGCTGCATCCCCAGGCAGTACTGTCTGTCCATGACCATGAAGTAGGGGATGCCCAACTGGCAGTTCTGAGGAGTCCAAAGACTGGGCCAGCCCTGAGGCACAGAGGGCGGCTTGGCTGGACCAGCACACCAACCCGCCCATCTGTCTGCCCACCGCAGTGAGTGCCGTGGGGCCTAGAGAACCGAGAGGTCATGGCAGGACTTGGACTTGGCGCGAAAGGCCATCTTGCGGCTGTTGCGTGCTACGATGCGGCCCAGGAATCGCTTTGCCTTCTTGCCAAGGCTCTCTCGCCGCCGGGTACCCGCCTGCCGCCTTGCATTGGCCTCTTTGCTGTCCCTGCGAAGGCGTATCTGGCGTACAACGCCCTCAAAGAGCGCCTGGACGTTGTGGTGAAGTGCGGCAGACGTCTCAATGAACTTGCAATCAAAGACCACAGCGCAGGCCCGGCCCTCTGGTGTGGGTGGAGACAGGCAAGGGCAGTGAATAAAAGGTGGGTGAGTGAGGAATCACCTCAGGGCTGGGGTGCTCCCCAGAAACATGGAGGCCCTAGCTCCTGTACTTAGGGTCTGGGTTACTGCTAGGCCAACCAACCACCAGAGTGTGCCTGCCTCCAGGGAGCCCGTCGAGTGGTGACCACAAAATGAGACTCATTGATTGAAACACTTTGCTGTGTGCTATTGGAACAAGGAGCCCTGATAGCACAATGGTTACGTGCTTGACTGCTAACTAAAAAGGTCAGCAGTTTGAACCCACCCAGCCGCTCCGTGGGAGAAAAGACCTGGCAATCTCCTCTTGTGAAGATTAAACCAAAACCAAACTCTCTGCCACTGAGTCAATTCCAACTCATAGAGACCCTATAAGCACAGAGTAGGACTGCCCCGTAGGATTTCCAAGGCTGTGAATTTTTATGGAAGCAGACTGCCTCATCTTTCTCTCACGGACAGCTGATTACAGCACAAAACAAAACAAAGTTTGTTTTAGGCATTGGTGTTATATCATGATGAATGGCCCGGTAGCAGTAGGTAGCGGGGAGCAATGTCAACAAGTCACAGCTGGGTTTCTGAAGTGCTCAGTCCTGGAGAACACAGGGGAGCATACCTAGAGGGGAGGGTTCGCCCCATGGGGAAGCACACCCGAGACTGGCCCTGGCCTAGAACCTCAGGCTCTGACTTCCTGATCTGGTTCCCTACACTCCCTTCACCCTTCACCCGTCAGGCCAGGGCCAAAGGGGACAAGAGACAAGGGCCCTGAGGTACCCCAGTTCAGCACCCAGCAGCATCCACCTCCCCTGTCACACGTGACCTACCCCAACCCAGCCTTTGGGAGTCCTGCTGGTGGGCAGCAGATGTCCCTCCTCCCTTGAGCTTTTCTCCTGGACATTTTTAGCCACTGTTGATCCCCAGGGACTGGAGCTGAGCCAAGACTGACTAGACCACAGCCAAGCCAGGATCTCCCTCCTTCCCCCAAGTAGCACTCCCCTCCCTGCTCACCATCCACGGAGACCTCACGAGAGCGCACCAGGTCGCTCTTATTGCCCACGAGGATGATGGGTACGTCGTCGGTCTGCCGCGCCCGCCGCAGCTGAACCCGCAGTTCTGAGGCCTTCTCGAAACTGCCCTTGTCCGTCACAGAGTACACGATGACATATGCATCCCCCATGGCCATGCAGTGGCCAGGCAACCAGCGGCCCCCATCCTGGGAAACACACATACAGTCCTGTCCAGCAGTCCCCAGGCCTGAAACACAAGCCTGTCGCTCTCAGCAGGCCCCTACCTCTAGCCCACCTCTCCATCCCCGCCCTAGGTCTCAGTCTGCATCCTACCTGTTCCCAAATGTCATAGACCATGAGGGAGGCCTCTTCTCCGTCCACCACAATGGAGCGATCATATGTGTGCCCTAAGCAGAAAGACAGTAGCCAGGTTACCTGCTGTCTGCCCAAAGCCCCCAGTACCAGACTTCCCATTCTGGGCACATCCTCCAGCTTCTCCCCAGTGCCCTCAGCCCTCCCTACAACTAGCAGATGGCTGCCATGTGTCTCCCGGCCCTGGGAATCCATGGGGTGGGCAGGCAGAAGTAACAGGTCTGGGAAGCAGAGAATGGAGGGCATGGTGTCTCTGTCATTCACCAAGACACCCTCCAAGCTAGCAATGTCCTGAGGGCCCCTCCTCCTGCCTGAGCCCCAGTGCGGCTCTGACCACAGTAGCCTAAGTTAGAGTCAAGAATGTCACATCCCTCTGGGAGCCCTAGGTGACCTAGGGCACCTCTCCTAGCTATTCCCTTTGACTGAATTCCTGCCTACCCTGGCTGGGGAGGACATTCTTGTCCCCACCCTTACCCCACGCCAGAGTCCTCATATGAGAACGGAGCACAGTTTACTCTAGGAATTTCTTCCCCCACCAAGGACTAGAAGTCCCTCCCCCTCATTTTCTCCATCTGTGAAATGGGCAGGGAATCTCATGTATGTTACTTTTAGTCCAGGTTCCCAGCCCCATGGCTTCCGGTCCTGCCCCGGAATTTTCCCTCCCCTGACCCGCCTCGCTCTTTACCTGTGGGCTCTGCCTCAGGTCCCTCCTCCACGCCGCCAAAGATCCGGGCCAGGGCGCTCTTGCCCACGCCAGGCGCCCCCAGCAGCAGCACCTTGTACACGCTCTCGTCTGAGTCGCTGCCTCCGGAGCTGACGGAGTCGGAGGAGCCCTCGGGCCAGTCCAGCCTTGGAGCCTGGGCCCGGGCTCCGGCAGCCGCCAGCGCTCCGGGAGCCAGCGCCGCCTGCAGGTCGCGCTCGTCCACCGGCATGCTGCGGCGGTGCAGAGGGGGCGCCGGGCCCCAGGAGGCGCTGCCCCGACGGCGCTCGCGCTCCTGGCCCCCGCCGCGGCTGCCGCCGCCGTTCAGGGTCATCGCGTCCGACGGCTGCCTGGGGAGCCGGGACCAGAAGGGCCGCGTGAGCGGCGGTGGCGATGGAGTGAGACGCCTGACCCAGGACTCACCAGCCCAACCCGGAGTCAGGCAGGATGCTCGGTGCGAAGGGCCGGCCGCAGTGCCCCCCCAGCCGCGAGTGTCTTGCGCCCCGACCAGTGACCCATCCCAGCCTGGTCCGGCCATCCACAACCCAGACGGTGCGGCCAACGCTCCCTGCTCCGCCAGGACACTCACCCACTCGCACACAGACGCAGTCAGGACTCGGACCTGGGCTCGGAACCAACCGTCTAGCAGGCCCGGGCGTCGGGTTTGGACGCTCAGACCCCGGCCGCAGCCGCCGCCTTCTCAGCCGCGCTGGGTGCCCACTCGGACACCGCCTATTTAAGCTTCTGCCCGCCCCCGCCCCCGCCCCCGCCCGGAGCCGCGGGGGCTGACGTGTCCAGCTTCCCGCCCAGGGGAATCCCCACCCTCCTCCTAGGACCTCGACCCACCAAGACACCCGTCCCCCGCCCCCGCGCCCATAGCAGCTGCCTAGGAACATGGAACACAGGCGCAGACCGGGGTCTGAGTGGGGTGGGGAAAAGGAGGGGGTGCCGAGGGGGGGATAGAGGCGGGAAGGGAGTGTGTAAATGGAGCAGAGAGGGAACCTGTCATGATTTAAGTGTGGGGAAGCACCAGGTGGTGAAGAGGCCGCAGGACCGGCCATGGGGATAACTGACCCCCTGGAGAAGAATTAGGCCTGGCCCTTTAAGAGTGAATTCTCCCTTCCTTCTCCCCCAGGCCTGGCCTGTTGCCCAAGTCCAGTGGAGTGGAAGGAGTGAACAGACTGGATGAACGCTTCACCCCTTCCCTGCCCATGACACCACTGCCCACCTGCCTAGACCTAAAACAGGGGTCCTGAGTGTGGACATCAGCCTCAACACCTGTCTTTCCCATCCCTTGTCTTTCCTGAGGAGTTGAAGATTCTCCCTGCTAAGCCTGCCCTTTGGGGTGAGGGTTGGCATCCCCCCATGAACTCCAGGGGGCCCTTAGAGGGCTATTTGGGGGGCCATTGGAGACCTTCTGGCAGTGAGCTATAGGTGGAGGTGCCTGCTTGAGTTCTGGGGTGCCTGCTTGAGTTCTGGGGAAGGGACACTAGTGCAGGGAAAGAATGAACTGAGTCTCCAGCCCCCCACCCCCACCCGGACCCCACCCCCAAGCAGCTGCAACTCTGCTAAAAATACCTGGCCCTGGTCATTCTGCTTCTGGCCTGGAGGTTGCCCAGAGTTGGGGAAATCCAGACAGAAGGGAATCTAGGCCAACAGAAGAGGATGGTGCTGTGACAGGAACAGGGTCAGGACTAAATCCAGCCCCTTCAGTCTTCCCTGTCTCCCTCCTTCCCTCCAGCTCCAGCCTGAGCCTGCGGTACATGGTCTGGAGGTTCAGACTGACCAAGGAGGGACCCAGACGCAGAGTATGGACAAGGGGAGAGGGGTCTCAGCTAACACTTGGTGCCACCACTTGCCCAGAACTCACCCCCCTCATACCTGGGGCAGGGGGGACGCAATGGGAAAGACTTGGTTTTTAGAGCCGGCTCTGCCTCTAGCCCACTGGGTCTTGCCTCCCTCCCAGCCTCCAGGTGCCCATGACTTATTTCCCCTGACTCATTTCTGGGGTATATGAGGATTAGGGGCAGACAGGCTATAAGGTGTTGTGTTACAGGGACCTGTCAAACACTGAAGTTTATGACAAAGTTTATGGCAGATACCACGTGGGGCTCCAGTGACATCAAGGATGAATGTCATGTTGTTGTGGTGACCTGAGCTTTCTGGCTGCTGTGTCAGTTTCCTTAGCAACCCCTAAGAGGACCTTGTTGAGTGTTAGGGGGGCTTATGTGGGCCCCTCTTGTTTTTGGAAGCACCTGCAAGGTAGGCAAGGGCTGGCCTACCCATTTGTGTCCTTTCCATGGTCCTGGGGGTCTTAGGGGAGCTGGGTACCAGCTCTGGTCTCCTGGCCAAGGTCCAGTGGAAAGAGGGAGTGGTGGGCCAGGCTTACTGTCAGAGGATGTAGCATCAAGAGCCAGCACACCCCCTTTCATCAGGAATCCTGGCAGGGCTGTTTATGCACCCACATTGACCCAACCCCACACCTGGCTGTGCCACTGGAAAGAGCTCTGGGTGCTGAGGGTGTGTGTGTTGGGGGGTGGGCAGCTGTGCCTCTTCTCAGCACAGGGCTATGCAAGGAAACCAGCCTGGGTTTCCCCTGCAATAATCTGAGCTCTTGACCTCAGCAGTGTTTCTTCATTGCCAAGGAAACTGCATCCACACAGGGCCACTCAGGCCCCAGGCATTCACCAGCTGCCCCAATAGGCCACAGAGATGCCCATCATGAGCCTAGCGATGGCCAGCGACCCCAAGGGCCAAGACAAGACCTTGACTGCAAGACATCACCCCATCTCCACCCGGGTCCTCTCACCTCTCTGGGCTCAGCTTGGTTCCCCAGAAGGAGCTCCCCTAGGGAGCTCTGGTAGCATAGTGCCTAAGGCACTTGACTGCTAACCAGAAGGCTGGCAGTTCAAACCCATCAGCCATTCCTCGGAAGGAAGGTTAGGCAATCTACTTCCATAGTGATACTGCCTCGGAAACCCAAGGAAACGGTCGCTATGAGTTGGGTCCAATCCACAACACACAACAACAAGGTCCAGAAAGGAAAAGGACATGGCCTAGAGCTCACCATCCCTTCAGCCTCTGTGGAGTCAGTCTGGTCTTCAAATCCCAGCTCTGCCCCTTACTGTTTCACCTCTGCCTATCAATCCTCTTTAAACCTCAGCTGCCTCCTGTGTAAAACAGGAATAATGTTATCTGCACAGGGTTGTCATAAGATAGAAATGACTTGACATGCAGAGGTAAGGCTGTTGGAACAGGCCTGGCACATAGTAGTATCTCAATAAAATCACTTTTCTCATCATCATCCTTGGCTACACTGAACAGAACTGAGTGAACCTGAGGGCCCTCTCCTTCTTCTCCTCTCCAGCTGTGACTCCAGGAGAGGAGCAGAGATCCCCAGAGTAATAGATAGATACCTTCCCACACCCATCACGTCTCTATGGAACTCCACCCCCCCCCGCTCCCTCCCTCATGTATCAAAACGTTGTAGAGAACTTGGCTGGATTTCAGTATTCCCACCCCTCCTCAGGCAACAGCCTCCATGCCCCAAGACGTCTGCCCTTGTATAAGACTCAATCATTCCACTGAGCTGTGCCAAGTACTTACTGAGTGCCAGGTCCCCGTGCTGGAGACAAAATGATAAGTGATAACAGACAAACCCCATTTAGCCATGATTTGCTGTTCCCATTTTGTAGATATGATAACTGAGGTCTGAAAGGTCACAGGCTGGAAACAGCAGAGCCAGGCACACCTGGCAGAAGGTGTTTCTGGGGCCTAAAACTTTACCACCCTTCTATAACCCAGTGTCCTCAAGACAGCAGCTGGAGTTCCAGAAAGCTCCCTGGGCACTGGTCCAGGATGCACACATGGTGTCCTTGCAGGCAGCTAGGGGCCAGGCACCGATGAGTCAAGACTGACAAAGTGATATGCCAGCTGAGGCATGAGCAGCTTAGTGTTTTGCCCACTGTAGAATGGTTGGCAGGCAGACCGACCTAGTGACTCAGTGACCTGCCTTCTCCATGAAGCCCTCTCCTCCCAGCTGAACCCAGACATCACAGCCACCTCTGTGGTGCACACATGGGGAGGCCTGCAGGGAGGGGGATGTGGTCAGGAAGGCTCCCTGGGTTCTGTGGGGCCCTAGTGGTCACCCTGGTCTCTGATGCACTCACCTTCCCTATCTGTAGAAATGGCCACGATCACCTGCGAAAGGCTCAACTCCATGTTAAATCTCCACACAGCAGCCCCAAGTGATTGCATGACTAGTCCCATATCACTCATGAAGAAACTGCGTGACAGGGGCTGATGGCTTCACTGCTCAGAGCTTGGGCATCCAGATCCAGAGCCTCACTCATGGTCAGTAGGTAGAGAAGTCACTCTCCTGGGAGGGCAGATGGCATTAAGACTTAGGAGGTAGAATACCCTTAGTCCTCCATCTAGGCAACAGCGCCCCCTGCCAGTAAGCAGTACCTACCAAGCTGCTTCCCACCCCATTGCCCAAACTAAAACCAAACCAAACTCACTGCCCCGAATCAGATCCGATTCATAGCAACCCCTCCTTTTGAGGCGGTATCACTACGGAAGTAGGATTGCCCAATCTTCCTTCCAAGGAGTGGCTGATGGGTTTGAACCACCAGCCTTCTGGTTAGCAGTCAAGTGCCTTAGGCACTACGCCACCAGAGCTCCCTCCCCATTGCCCTGGAGTTGATTTTGACTCATAGGGACCCTGTGGGACAGAGTAGAACTGCCCCATAGGGTTTCCTAGGCTGTACATCTTTCCAGAAGCAGACTGACACAACTGTCTCCTGAGGAACAGCTTGCTGGTTTGAACTGCAGCCGAGCACTTTAACCACTGCACCATCAGGGCGCCTTCCAAGCTGTTCCTTTTTACTCCCTAGCTGGAGTCCCCAGAGGAATCAATTACTTATTCTGCAGTAATAATAATAATTTATGTCCTCACCTGCAAAGGGGATAATAAAAATAGCAACTGCCACACAGGGCTGATGGGAAATCAACAGCTAGACAGAATTTGTAAAGCCCTCAGCCCAATGCCTACTCTCAGGACAGGGTCAGTGTTGTGAGTTGGCCCTCAAGAACAGATCTGCCAAGTGCCCAGGCTCCTTACTGAGGCGTCTTGAGGATTTTGCTTACAATCATACCTGAAACAGGGGTAAGGTGGGGTAGGGCAAGACTTCATCTTTTTTTCTGTTTTTATTATTATTATTATTATGGTAAAATACATGTTGTTGTTGTTTTATGTGCCGTCGAGTCGGACCCGACTCACAGTGACCCCTCCTTTGGTTGCCGAGGCAGTATCACTACAGAAGTAGATTGCCTCATCTTTCTTCCAAGGAGTGGCTGGTGGGTTTGAACCGCCAGCCTTCTGGTTAGCAGTCAAGTGCCTTAGGCACTATGCTACCAGAGCCCCTGGTAAAATACATATATAATAAATTTTTGCCATTTAAGCTCCCTTCAAAAGTTGGTGAGTAGTGATTAGTCTTAAAAGCTTGTGAGCAGCCATCTAAGGTGCAACTATTGGTCTCTCCCTGTCTGGAACAAAGAAGAGTAAAGAAAATCAAAGATACAAGGAAATAATTAGTCCAGTGGAATAGTGGACCAGTGAACCCCAGCCTCCACGACCCTGAGACCAGAACTAGATGGTGCCTGGCTACCACTGCCAACCACTCTGAAAGGAACCACAATAGAAGGTCTTGAACAAAATGGGAGAAAATTGGAATAAAACTCAAAATTAAAAAAAAAAAAAAAACAGGCCTGATAGAGTCTGATAGAGACTGGTGGAACCCCAAGACTATGGCCCTTGCTCACCCTTCAAGCCTGGAACTGAACTCACCTTTGTGGTTCAACTTTCAGCTGATGATAGGCCTATAAGGTGAATAATAACACCAGTGAGCTATGCACTCCTTAGAACCATCTACCATCCAAGACCGGAAGGGCAGCATCTGGCCAGGGATGAAGCTCAGACACAAGAAGGGATAGGAAAGAAGCATGAAGGGAAATGGTAAATAAGGAGGAAGTGGGAAGAACATTGTTACATCATGGTATTGCAAATATTGTTACAAAACGTGTATGGCAACATGGGTCTCTCCTCCTCCAGAGCAAAGAATGAAGAAAACCAAAGATTCATGGAAACAATTAGCCCTAGTGACTGGTACACCATGCAATCCTCAGCCTATATGACTATGAGACCAGAAGAACTAAATGGTGCCTGGCTACCACTGTCAACCACTGTGGAGGTGGGGGGGGGGATCTATGTAGGAGATCCTGGATAGAGAGGGAGAACAAAGTGGAACAAAACTCAAAACCATTTGGAATACAGCCACAGTAGTCAAAACTGCCTGGTATTGATTGGTTCAATGACAGATACATAGACCAATGGAATAGAATTGAGAACCCAG
>NW_006921654.1:3349017-3405610 GCF_000298275.1 Orycteropus afer afer
ATAAAAGACAGGCATATGAGTTGAACATTTACCTGAGGTAGATACACTTCTTGGAGAGAACAATCATGGGAGAAAGAAGGGCTGTTTATGCACAGGAAGACAGCTCAGGGGGCAGGAGTGCATGGAGGGATGGACACAGGGAAGAGGTAACTAACGGGAGGAAGTGGGAGGGGAGCTGTTACATTGGGGTACATTGTAGTCAATGTCATGAGACAAAGTGTATGTGAAATGCTGTATGGAAAGTGAATTTGCTCTATAAATTTTCACCCAAATCACACACACACACACAAAAGTGTATGAACCATTGAATGGAAACCCAATTTGCCCTGTAAACTTAGGCCTGTAAGGTGAATAATACCAGTGAATAATAACTCCTTACAGCAATCAACCATAGGAGACCAAAGGGCAGCATCTGCCCAGAGATAAAGCTCACACCACAGAAAGGAATGGGAAAGAAGGATGAAGGGAAATAAGCATAAGGAGGAAGTAGGGAGAGTGCTGTTACATTGTGGTATTGTTGTGGTATTGCAACTGTTACAAAATGTGTATGAACCATTGAATGAAAAACCAATTTGCTCTGTAAACTTTCAATCAAATCACACACACACACACACACACACTGCCATTTCAACCATTTTTTCTGTAAAATTCAATGTCTAATTACATTCACTTATTGTACAACCATCTTACTTACGAGTTGCCAGTTGCGATCAAGTCGATTCGGATTCATGGCAACCCCATGTGTGTCAAAATAGAACTGTACTCCACTGGGTTTTCAATGGCTGTTCTCAGAAGCAAATTGCCAGGGCTTTCTTCCAAGGAGCCTCTGGGTAACCTGAACCTCACTTTCAGTTAGTAGTCAAGCACATTAACCACTGTGCAACCATCACCACTAACCATTTCCAAGTTTTTCATCATTCCAAACAGAGTAAGTCACCATTCCCCAATCCCCTCAGCCCCTGGTAACCACTAATCAACTTTATCTCTAAATATTTGCCTATTTGAGAGATTTCATATGAGTGGGATTATACAGTATTTATTCTTTTGTGTCTGACTTATTGAACTCAGCATAATGATTTCAAGGTTAATCCACATTGTAGCATGTTATTAGAACTTCATTCCTCTTTATGGCTAAATATTATTCTCATTGTATAGACATATTGTTTTTCCATTCATTTGTTGACATACACTTCAGTTGTTTCTACCTTTTGGCTATTGTGAACAAAGCAAGGAACACTGATGTACATGTGTGGTGGTTGTTTTTGTGTCAACTTGGCTAGGTCTGGTTGAGTGGCTGGGCAGCTGGATATAGTATTCCCCATGATGAGACTGGTAATTAACTCCATGATGGAATCTACTGTGAACAGCTGAGTAGCTGCCTTTGGGTGTGTGGTCTGCTTCCCATATATAAGCAGCAGCTTTGGGAATGGTCTCTAGCCTATGGCACGCTTGGAGTCTGCATGTAGCTGTGTTGTTGCTCAGCAGCCTGCTATGCTCTGCCAACCTTGGGACTTACAATGGACTTAAGTTAATGGCCTGCCATGTGGTTTGGTAACATTGGGACTGTGCCTTTTTACTTGTCAACCTTGGGGCTTCTCAGCCTCAACAGCCAGCAGCTGTCTGAGTGAAGAAAAGCCTCTAGCTTCAGTGGGCCTGGAGCTGGAGGTAGAGCTGAAGCCCAAGACTGAGGGGCTTTCACCCAGGCCCTAGAGCCTGGCATTTTGAACTTGGACTTAAAGCCTCCATACTGTAAGAGAATAAACTGTTTGTTAAGGTCATTCCATTTGTGGTACGTTTCCTGTCAGAGTGGCACTAGGTAACCAGAACAACACGTATCTGTTTAAGTCCTTACTTTCAAGTCTTTTTATACCTAGGAACGGAATTGCTGTGTCATGTGGTAATTTCTGATCACCTCTGAGGGACAACCAAACCCTTCCACAGCAACTGTATCATTTTACATTGCCACCAGCAATGCACAAGGGTTCCAATTTCTCCACATCTTCACACTTATTTTTTTGTTTTATTTCATAACAGAGGGCAAGGCTTCTGAATATCCCCCACCTATCCCCAGAGAAAGAAAAGGAGGCAGGGACTCAGGGCCATCAGGTTGGGCTGAGCCAAGGTCTGAGTCCCATGGTTTCTTCTAGTGACCAACTGTGCCAGGGGGAGGCAGGCCCAAGTGAGTACATCACCTCATGGTGCTGACCTGGGGTGACACACATCTCTGGGGAGACTGATGGAGAGGGTGCCTCATATGTCATCCAATGGAGAAATCTGATGTCACTGCCTTGATCTGGGGACTAGACTGAGCATCACCAACAGGTAGCAACACACACCTACTGGTAGATGCTAAAGGATACATACAACCTTGGACAGGTTTCCCATTAAGAAAAAAAGAAACAACATTCAAACCTGAACTCAATCAGGCCTTTAGAGCAACTTCCAGTTTACAGGGGACAAAGAAACAAATCAAGTTATAGGACTTCTCCAGGATAACTGGCCAGAACTTTAAAAAAAAAAAAAAAAAATCAGTGCCAAGAAAGACAAAAAACGGTGGAGTGGGGGCAGTCTGTTCCAGAAGTTAGAGACATAACAAGCAAATGAAACACATGACCTTGATTGGAGCCTGATTTAAAGAAGGAAAAACAACTAGGAATGACATTTTGGGGATATTCATATACAGACTGGGTATTAGATGGTGTTGGGGAATTGCTGATCTTTGGGCCAGTAACAGGCTTACTCTTCATTGACACAGGATGGAGTACTCAGAAGTGAAGGGTCATGCCTGTGCAGCTTACTCCCATACACATTTACACTCACACACATACACACAAATAAAGCACGTGGTGCAACATGCTAACCACCAACGAATCTAGGTGGTAGTTACACACATGTATGCCCTACACTCCTCTTTCAGTTATTTTGTGTAACTTTTCCTAATCAAAACATTGGAAGAAATCCTAAAAAACAAACTATACCTGCACTTCATCAACCCACCTTTTACAGCCACTCACTATCACCATCCCAAGCGACCCCATCAAGATGAACAACTCTAAGGCATGCTTGGAAATGAATATAAATAAGGCTTTATTACAAAATGAAAAATGTTAGTTTCTTATTATCGGTGATTCAAGAAAACAAGGCCATGAGACTTGTGTAGAACTGGGTATGTGGGCTACAGGCCAAAAGTCAGGATCAGGAACGGGCTGAAAGACACTGGTTCACAACCTCCAGCAGGTGGGTGTTCTCTAGGGCTGCTGCTACCCGCTCCTTGTCTGCAAGCTGCTTATTCACTGGGTGGGAAGGAGAGAGTGAGGAAGACGAGGTCAAAGCCAGACTCTGGCTAGGCTGCCAGCCAGCCACACCTCTAAGCCTTAGTATAGGTTATGCCGACACTAACAAGGCCTTCCTGTCACTTCCTTCCCAGGACCCCAAACCTCAATAAGGCCACCCTGGTCACCTGTGCGCAATCTATCCTGCCTTCTGGGGGCCCTTCCCACCTGGCGGTTCATGCCTGCCTTGTGTATTGCTGAAGGCTGACACACCCTGGTCCTGTGATGTACAGGAGAGGGAGGCAGGACGTGGTAGCACAGGAGATTCAAGTCAGGCCAGCTTCAGTCTGAGCTGCCATCTCCACTGAAGTCTGGTGATTTCACCCACCCAGGCTTCCCCTGATTTTGCCTCACAAAGCATGATGGCAAAGGGGAAGCGTCAGAGAGCTTAGAACCCCGGGCCAACACCTTGACTAGCAGCCCACACTCACCTGCATGCTCCGAGGCATGAGTCCCTGGTGTAATGTGCACGTCCATCTGAGAGAGAGATAGCAAGGGCCTGAGCACCACCTATGCCCATCCCCTTGCTCCTCCCCATTTCCCCACCCTCTGTCATCACCTCTAGCTCATCCTTCCTCCTAATCACATCTCTGGACTCTGGTCCTTCCACTACACCCCAAATGTACCCACAGTCCCTCATTTCTACCCCTAGAATCAAACTAAAAAACCAAACCCACTGCTGTTGGGTGGATTCTGACTCAGTGACCCTAGAGGACAGAGTAAAACTGTCCCACAGGGTTTCCAAGGCTGTGATGGACACTATCACATTTTTCTCCCTGCAAAGCAGCTCATGGATTTGAACCTCTGACCTTTTGCTTAACAGCCAAGGGCTTTAACCACTGTGCCACCAGGGCTCCAACCCAAAGAATCAGTCACTATTGACTTAATTGCTCACCAGGGCCCCAGGTACAGCTCTCCACTGCTTGTCTTGCCACAGTCACTACTTTTCTGCACTTTCCATCAAAAAAAAAACAAAACAAAACTCACTGCCATCAAGTCATTTTGTGACTCATAGCGACCCCTCTTTGGGTTTCCAAGGTGGTATCTCTACGTAAGTAGATTGCCCAACTTTCCTTCTGAGGAGTGGCTGGTGGCCTTGAACAGCCAGCCTTTTGGTTAGCAGTCAAATGCCTGAGGCACTACACCACTAGAGCTCCCTCTGCACTTTCCAGCTCAGGCTTTTACTCGTTCTATTCCATCATCTCTTCTAGGTGGGATCCCCAAAAGCTCTGGTGCCGTAGTACCTAAGGCATTTGACTGCTAACCAGAAAGCTGGTGGTTCAAACCCACCAGCCACTCCTTGGAATGAACACCGGGCAATCTACTTCCCTGGAGATACCTCCTCAGAAACCCAAGAAGAGATCACTATGAGTCAGGAACAACTCAAGGGCAGTGAGTTTCCAGGCCCCACTGATGACCTCTCCATCTTCATGTTCTCCCTCCTCACCAGGAGACTGTCATGCTTGCCCCACCCATGGGGAGGAGGGTGAAACGCTGACCTTGAAACGTTGGGGAAGGGATCGAAGAAGCTTAACCTTGATGGACAGACCAATAAGGGTGGCCATGCTGCAGTGCGGAATGGTGGGCGTGAAGGCCACTGCCACTGTGCTCTCTGGGTCGCTCACCTGGTGGGGGAGATGTAAAGGGTCAACGCTCCCCCAGCCAGAACTCTTCTTAGTTGGTTGTTTTGGCAAGTCGTCTCATCTTTTATAGGCCTTGATGTTCTCGTCCATAAAATGGGCACAACAAACACTCCTCCCACAGATGCCCTGACCCAGTGTCAGCTGAGCCTTTCTGACGATCCTCAAACAAGTCGCTCCTCTTGGACTCTGTCTGTATGGGACTCACCTGAACCCGTACTTGCTCTACTACGTTCAATTCCTCCAGCGTCAGCGGATGCTCTGGGTCGTTGATAGAACGAATCAGATGTGGCAAGTGAAGGAAAAGGACCTCTGTGTCTCTGCCCACTCAGGGCCCTCTGCAAGGAATACCCTGCCCTGGTACTGCTCCTCCGGCCATTGGACATCTCGCCCTCCCTCTCAGGTCCCCACGAGCCCACCCTCGTCCATCAGCGGTGGATATCGAAGATCTCGCGCGCGTCGATGCTGTCGGGAACCTGCTCATCCTCCTCGCCCGCGGTCACAGGCCGCTCCCCAGAGCGCTCGTAGATGAGCGGGTTAGCGTTCTCCAGGAGACCGCCCCCTACCCCGCTGCCGCCGCCGCCTCCTACCATCGCGAAATCGCCACCAGCCACAGTGCGCAAGCACTTCCGCTCGGTCCGGCGTACTTCCGGCGAGCCGGGAAGGGGCGTGGTGTGACGACGGGGTCACGGGAGGGACAAGCGGCTCTTCAGGGTTTGGGAGGGCCTGGGGCCTCGCGTGCGGACTGCGAGGACTGGAGAAGATGTAGATCGTTGGAGCAGTGGCGCGGTGAAGGGCCTTGGCGGCGCTAGGCTGTGCCAGCCCTTTGTAGCCTAGAACGCCGAGACCAAAGGTGGTTCTCAGGGGGCACTAAAGGCTGGTCTGAGGTTAAGCAAGGCATATTTTCAGACAGCACCTCCCCTGGGAAGTCTTTGCTGCCCCTTAGGCTGGAGGGCACTTCTGCGGTCAGGATTGCCTCTATCCTGGCACGGTTCACGGTATTCCGGAATCTCCCGGTGATGCGCCTGTCTCCCTCGCTGCACTGAGAGCCGAGTAGTGCCCAGCCGGATCCCCAGGGGGCAGACCACCGGCGCTTGATAAATGTTCGTCAAATGAGCAAATGAGGACTCCTTAAGATAAGAAGTACCACAGTTACATGAACTTTTGAAAAGTGGGGCCATGAGTGAGTAGGGAGGCGGACCCGCGGAGACCCTCAGACGGGAAAGTTAGGGGATGAGAGCCTGTAAAGAGGGCACCCACAAAGGTATGAGTCCTTGAGGCGCCAAGGAGGAGCTTTCTGGATAAAGGGCAGCCACAACTCCCTGCCTCTGCTCTTGCCCTTGCCTTCACCCCGAAGGAAGGTTGTTTCCATTTCCATTTCTCCATCTGTGGAAATTTTTTTTTTTTTTCACCCGCCCATGGGTCAATGCGGTTTTTTTTTTTTGCAGTATTTCCTTCCCTCCCCTCCCACCCCTGTTAACCAACAAAGTTTCCTTCCCTATATAAACCTTTCCTTGACTTTTTACAATAATGCACTAATACTGTATTTGCCCTTCCTATGATTGACTTATTTCACTCAGCAAAATGTCCTCCACGTTCATCCATGTTATGCAGTGTTTTGCACATTGTACTTTAATCTTTAGTGTTGCATAGTATTCCACTGTGTGTATGTACCATAGTTTGGTTATCCATTCTTTGTGGATGGGCACCTAGGTTGTTTCCATCTTTTTGCTATTGTAAATAGTACTGTGATGAACATGGGTGTGCATATATCTGTTCTTGTCCTGGCTCTCACTTCTTTAGGATATATACCTAGCAATGGGATCGCTGGGTCAAATGGTATTTCTAATTCCAGCTTTTTAAGGCGTCTACGGAAATCTTGATTGTGCACCTCCTCAAAGAAGCCGTCCTGGGTTCTTCAATCACAACTAATTTCTCCCTTGTCGCTCGACCCCATCCCCACTCCCAACACCTTCATAGGGAGAGGATTCCTGGTACCGGGGCTCACGCCTGCCTGCCCTAACTCCCTGCAGGCCTGGACCGGCTCAGCGTCGCTTTCCTGCCAGCCCCACCTTTCCCCAGGGCCCGGCCCAGGGCGCCCCGCCTCCTCCCAGCCCAGTCCAAACTCCGGAACGGTAGGGCGCACGGGTCAGGTCCCCGGCAGCCTCGCGTTGAAATCATTTGGCCCGCGGGCAGCGGAAAGAAGAACTCGCCGGCAACCATGTGGCCGAGTGCGTGGCTGAGCACCGTGCTCTGTGGGCTTCTGCTGCTCTTCGTTCCGGCCAGGGGTGAGACTACGCGGGGCGAGGACGGGGCCGGGCTGGGGCCACCACATTCTGCAGAGGCGCAACCTGGGTCTGCGGGAGAGCAGTCGACCGGGGAGGTCGGAGGCGGTGGAAATAACCACCGCCCCGGTAGGGTTGCCCGAGGCCACACAAGCTGCTGGGAGCCAGCCTAGTCTGGAGCACTCCCGGGTGGGTCGGCAGTCTCGGTCCAGAGGGACTTTGGGACATTTCCCTCCTGCTCGTAGCTGCATCCGGCTCTACCGGAGGGTAACAAGAATAACTAATACTACCTCTCACCGGGGTTGTTCGGGCTGAGTCTGTCGCGCCCTTGTCCAGAGGGGCGCCCTGGGACCCACTGAGTCCCTCTCCCCAGGAGTCCCAGCCAAGGTTGTTGTTGGGTGCCATCGAGTTGTTTCGACTTACAGCGCCCCCCTGTGACACATTAGGACTGCCCCGTAGAGTTTTCTTGGGTGTAATCTTTACAGGAGCAGATCGCCACGTCTGTCTCCCTGGGAGAGTACATTAGAACCGCCACCCTTTTGGTTATCAGGAAGGTTACTGGTTCTAATTCAACATCAGGAATAGGGTACCTAGAAGACCCCCGAGGGTTCCTGGAACCGGTTGGGAAGGCTGCCTGCTGTGCCCCTTTTCCTACCCCACACACCAGCCTGGGGACAGGACATGGTTGGCCTCCAGGGCAGAGACAATGTCGTCTGTGCCTGCTCCGCTCATTCCAGAACCTGACCTCCCGACTCTTCGCCCTGGGCCAAAGGTGACTGCGGCTTCTCCACCGGCTCACACATGTGATCTTGTCATCCAACTCCAGAATCTGTCCAGGGGTCCCCACGCACAGCCCAGGACTTAAGAAGGAATGTGTGCCTGCGCCCTTAATTTTCACCTAATGGTCGCAAGCCCCTGCTGTTGAGAGGATTCTGATTCCTCATGACCCCATAGGACAGAGGAGAACTGCCCTGTAGGGTTTCCAAGGCTGTAAGCCTTTACGGAAACAGATTCCCATATCTTTCCTGGGTGAAACAACTTGAGAGTTCCAACCGCTGTCCTTTTGGTTGGTGGATGAGTGGTTTAACCACTCCATCCCCAAGTCTCCTTAAATGGTCTCAAACTCCCCTTTTTCCCAGCCTGAGACTTTTCTTCTACTTCTGCCCCAGAGGGAAGACCTCCTGACACCCCCAACGGTAAAGCTTTCTAACTGTTCAGTGCAAGGGCTTCTCTCCAAGGATGAAGTGGCCACAGTGAATTACATGGACAGACATCCCATCCCATCTGGCAAGGAGTTGTGTATAGATAGCATGTTGCAGGGTGAGGGGTGGGCCTTTCCATATGGAAAGAGTTGTTAAATTGCTCTTGTAGAGCCTGAGAGCTACTTCCTCTGGCCTCATCCACACCCAAAACCAAACCAACTTACTGGTCGAGTCAGGTTCAACTCATAGGGACTCCTCCTTGGGTTTCCAAGGCAGTATCTCTATGGAAGTAGATTGCCCAGTCTTCCTTCTGAGGAGTGGCTGGTGGGTGTGAACCGCCAGCCCTCTGGTTAGCAGTCAGTTGCCTTAGGCACTATGCCACCAGAGCTCCTTTATCCGCACAGTAAGCATTAAACCTGTTATCAATTTTGTTTATTAGACTTGTTATCTGAGAGGTGAAAGGTTGTTTTTAGATACCTTCAGTTCCAGCTCACAGTAACCCTATGTACAACAGAATGAAATGTTGCACCATCCTTACAATTGTTGCCATGTCTGAGCCCATTGTTGCAGCCTCTGTGTCGATCCATCTCACTGAGGAGCTTTCTTTTTCACTGACCTACTTTACCAAGCATGACATCCTTCAGGGTCTGGTCTCTCCTGATGTTGCTGCTGTTGTTGTTAAGTGCCATTGAGTCGTATACGACTCACAGTGACTCTATGCACAGCAGAACGAAACACCACCAGGTCCCGTGCCAGCTCCATGATCCTTGCTATACTTGAGCCCATCGTCACAGCCACTGTGTCAATCCATCTCGTTGAGGGTCTTACCCTCTTTTGTTGACCCTCCACCTTACTAAGCATGACATCCTTCTCCAGGGAATGGTCCCTTCTGACAACATGGCCACAGTAGGTGAGACAAAGTCTGGTCATTCTAGCTTCCAAGGAGCATTCCGGCTGTACTTCCTCCAGGACAGACCTGTTAGTTCTTTTAGCAGTCCATGGTACTTTCAGCATTCTTCGCCAGCACCACAACTCAAAAGCATCAACTCTTCTTCGGTCTTCCTTATTCATTGTCTGCTCTCACATGCATACGAGGTAATTGAAAATATCATGGCTTGTGTCAGGCGCACCTTAGTCTTCAAGGAAATATCTTTGCTCTTCAGTACTTGAAAGAGGTCGCTTGCAGCCAACTTGCCCAGTGCTATACATCATCTGTTGTCCTGACTGCTGCTCCAATTGGCATTGATTGTAGAACTAAGCAATGTGAAGTCTTTGACAACTTCAATGTTTTCTCCATTTATCATGATGCTGCTTTATAGGTCCAGTTGTGAGGACTTGTGTTTTCTTTATATTGAGATGTAGTCCATACTGCAGACTGTAGTCTTCAATCTTCATCAGTAAGTGCTTCAAGTCATCCTCACTTTCAGCAAAGCTGTGTTGTCAGCATATCGCAGGTTGTTAATGATTCTTCCTCCAATCTTGATGCCACGTTCTTCTTCATATAGTCCAGCTTCTCGGATTATTTGCTCGGCATAGAGTATGAGTAAGAGTGGGGTCTGGTCCCTCCTGATAACCTGTTGAAAGTACAAGAGAGGAAGGCTTATCATCCTCACTTCCAAGGAGCACTCTGGCTATACTTCTTCTGAGACAGATTTATTCTACAAAAGAGATTTTTCAAAAGCTTTGATCAAAAGTGAAATGGCTGAATTAAACCCATGTTTATGTTTCTTTTCAGCAAAATTAGATCAGACTTTTCACAGATGCCTATCTGTGGGCTCTTGATCTGGTTAGAAACCCACCCACTGCCGTCAAGTTGATTCTAGCTCAGAGTGACTCCAATAGAATTTGCAAGGCTATAAATCTTTACAGAAGCAGACTGCCCCATCTTTCTCCCACGGAGTAGCTAGTGGGTTTGAACTGCTGACCCTTGGTTAGCAGCCCAGTGCCTTAACCACAGTGCTATCAGAGCTCCTTCCTCATCTGGTTAAACAACCTAAGTAACTAAGGGAATGTTTTCTCTGCAGTCAAGCCAAGTTGTAGAGGGAATATACCCCAGGCAGGAGAGTTTTGACAGAGATACATTGGTGTAAAATGCCCTTTAAAAATATTCCTTTCATGATACTGTCGTTGATTAGGTCCCGACTCAGAGCGGCCCCTCCTTGGGTTTCCCAGGTGGTGTCTCTACCGAAGTAGATTGCCCAAGCTTCCTTCCGAGGAGTGGCTGGCTATGTAGGTTTGAACCACAGCTTTCTGGTTAGCAGTCAAATGCCTTAGGCACTACACCAAACAGTCTCAAGACAAAATCTTAGGGAGTCAACTTGCTGTCTAAGTTTCCCAGGGAACCAAGAAAGTTTCACTTATGCTAGCAGTTTCTAAGGAGAGACCCTGAGTGTTAATTCTTATTACCAGCCCAGGCCCCAAAGAATGTTTTACATCAACCTAGACATTCTGGTAGGAGCTCTGGTAGCATAGTGGCTAAAGCACTTGAATGCTAACCAGAAGGCTGGTGGTTCAAACCCACCAGCCAGGCCTCGGAAGGAAGGTTGGGCAATCCTACTTCCGTAGTGATACTGCCTCGGAAACCCAAGGAGGGGTCGCTATGAGTCGGGGCCGACTCGACGGCACATAACAACAACAACAACAGACATTCTTATAACTTTGTTAGGCCAAAGCAAACCCAAGCCACCAACATTTCAGTTAGCAGCTTCCTGCGGGTGTCAAGCCCTGATGAGACAGCCTAATAAGACAACCGAAGTGACAGAACCCGCCCAGACTGGAAAGTCCCATGCAGTGACAAACTTCCTCTTGTGAAGCCCCCTCATGCTAATTAAGTACAGACCCCTGCTAACAGCTAATTGGACCCCACCATTTCCTTAGTGTCCCCACTTAGGTCCTCCACAAGACTATAAACCCTACCCTCCCCAGCCAGGCGGTGCGACTTCTCGGGCCCCTCTTAGGGACCTGTGAACCTCGCCCCGGCCCCTCTCGGGGACCCGTAAACCTCGCCCGGGAACTCAGAATAAAAACTTCTCTTTTACCTCACTTTTGTGCTTCCTCTTCTCCTTACTGTGGCCTTACAAACTTGTTCTGAAAAGTGTGCATTGCAAGTATCCTGTGCCAACGATTGTAAATTTCTGTAGCCCACCTAAACGTATCTAAGCCTTTGCATCCGTTGAAAGCTTTTCCTCCCTCTTTAACCCTCCCTTTTATAACCTCAATCAAAACTAACAAATCAAACGACTATATTATGATTTCTCTTGTACTTTGGTCATATTATCAGGAGGGACTGGTCCTTGGATAAGGATATCTTGCTTGGTAAAGTAGAGTGTGAGCAAAAAAGATGAAGACCTTTAACGAGATGGATTGACAGTGGCTGCAACAACTGCCCAGAAATGGGCAGTGTTTTGTTCCGTTGTGCATAGAGTCAGATACGACTCAATGACACCTAACAGCAACAACCCCCTGGTCATTAGAGCACTCGGGGTGTAGTGGTTAAAGTGCGAAGCTGCTAACTGAATGGTGGATGCGTGGATCCACCAGCTGCTCTGCAGGAGAAAGATGTGGCAGTCTTGTTTCCTTACAGACTTATAGCCTTGAGAGGTAATGAGGACTGATGGAAGGGAACTCTAATTGAGTCACCTGGACACATCTGGTATGGTCAGGACCACACCAGAGATGTCCTCTGATATGCCCTCTAAACATGAGAGGGAGGCTGAATGAAAGTGATCTGTAGCATTTCAGTCCTATGAACTGTTAACCTCGTTACATCATCATTTCTTAGAGTCTTTGATACACAAATAAAAGTAGTTTCTTTGTAAAAAATAATAATAATAAGAAGAAGATTTATAGCCCTGGAAACCACTTAGGGTAGTTCTATTCTGTCCTATAGGGTCACTAAGAGTCAAATTGACTTGATGGCAGTGGGTTTGATTTTTTTGGTTTTACCCAGTCATTTGGTGGCAGTTAAAGTCTATGGCTAGAAGGGCCATATTAAGTAATTCACTGCACCACAGTATGTATTTTATTCTCTTAGATGCTATTGTAGCATAGTGCCTAAGGCACTTGACTGCTAACCAGAAGGCTGGCGGTTCAAACCCACCAGCCACTCCTCGGAAGGAAGGTTGGGCATTCCTACTTCCATAGTGATACTGCCTCGGAAACCCAAGGAGGGGTCGCTATGAGTCGGGGCTGACTTGATGGCAAATAACAACAACAACAACAACAGATGCTATTGTAAACAGAATTATTTCCCTAATTTCTCTTTCAGATTTCTCATTGCTGGTATATAGAAACCTAACTGATTTTTGTTTTTTGAGCTTGTACCCTGTGACTTTGCTAAATTCCTCTCCTAGCTCTAGAAGTTTTCTTCTGATAGGAAATCATAATTTCTTCATCTAAGCAAGTATCTATGCAAGTGTTCTCATTTCTCATATGTCTCAGAAATGGTGTTTACAGAGTGTTTTTAAAAAGCAGACCGTTTTCCAAAGCGAATGTACCATTTTATATTCCCATCAGCAATGCATGAGAGTTCCAGTTTCTCCACATCCTCACCAACACTTGTTATTATGGTTTTTTTTTTTTTTCTTTCCTGTATTTCTTGAGTCTTTCAACCACAACTCCCCCTCTGCCTCTATTTTATTTTCCTTGTGACTTTGTAGTTGTTGTTGTCTTGAAGAAACCAAGTTATTTGCTCTTTGGAGGGTCCCACAGGTTGGTTTTTTTTGCTGATTGCATCCTTGTGTTGTCTTTTAGCATTCTGCCTCCTGTGTTCCCTGTAAACTTGTATTTGTCTTCTCGAGGCTTGATCAGAATCAGACTATATGTTTTATTTTGTTTTGACAACACTACTTTGTGTGTGGTGCTGTGTCTAGTTATCTTGCTTCTTGTGACAAAATAGGTCATTGACATCATGGTCAGATCTCAGTGTGCATTTCTCTTAGCATGAGTGATGTGAACATCTTTTCATTTGCTTGGGAACCATTATTTGTATTGCTTATTCTGACTGGACATACTCTTTTTTTTTTTTTTTTTTAACTTTATTATGATTTGGGTTAAAGTTTATAGAGCAAATTCATTTTCCACATGGAAAATCATACACATTTTATTTCATGACATTGACTGCAATTCCCCACAATGTAATGGCTCTCTTTCCACTTCCTCCCTATAGTTACCTCTTTCCTGTGTCCTTCTTTTCTATGCATTCCTCACCCCCAAGCTGTCTCCCAGAGCTTCCCTTCTGTTCTCCCAGAATTGATCACTCTAAGGAATGTATCTACCTGATGTAAATGTTCATCCCATATGCCTATTTGTTGTTTGTCTGGAAGCCACAGGAGTTAAGTTCCAGACCTGAAGGGTAACTAGGAGCCATAGTCTCAGGGGTATCACCAGGCTCTATCAGATCAGCAAACCTGGTCTTTTTTTTTTTTTTGAGTTTTGTTCCACACTGTTCTCCCTCTCTATCCAGGATCTCCTGCACTGATCCCTTTCAGAGTGGTTGACAGTGATAGCTGGACACCATGTAGTTCTTCTGGTCCCATGGTCATATAGGCTGGGGATCACATGGTCTAGTAGTCCCTTGGACTAATTGTATCCATGCATCTTTAATTTTCTTCATTCTTCTTTGCTCTGGACTAGGAGAGACCCATTGTTGCATCTAGATGGCTGCTTGCAAGCTTTTAAGACCCCAGTCGCTACTCACCAAAGTAGGATATAGAACAGTGTTTTTGTGTATTATGTTGTGCCAGTTGAACTTGATGTCCCCTGCAGCCATGGTCCTGAGCCCACAGGTCCAACTACTTGCTCCCTCAGGGCAGCTGGCTATGGCCAAACAGTCACCACAACTTTGTCCCTTGTCAGCTCTACTATGCACCCAGACAGTCTTACAGTCTTATATTACTAGACATATTCTTTCCCTGCCCCCCCCCCAGTGAATGGCTGGCATATTTCTTACTAATTTGTAGAAAATCTTTATCTATTAAGAATATTGGCTCTTTTCTGTTAGGTAACTTTCAGTCACTTCATCCCTGACTGAGCCCCACAAGAAGGCAGACTGCCACTTTTTACCTCTGGTTCTAGCTGCCCTTCTTTTCTGTAGTGCTCCTCACCAACATCACTCTTTGTTTGTACGATGTCTTCTTTATGTTATTTCCTACTGCACAGAGCATGAGATCCTTGAGGACAGGAACCATGTCTGTCCAGTTCCCAGTTTTGAAAGGACACTCTCACTCCATCAAATGCATATGACCATTTGTTTGAAGCTCCAGGCAGAGTCATGGTGCCAAGCCCCAAGGAGCCTCACCCTGGTGGGAAAGTATAATGGGCCAGGCCCAGTGAAAGCAGGTGGGTTAGAAAGGATCCAGGCTCATATAGGAAGTTTGTAAAGCGTGTGTTTGTAGATGAGTATCCCATGAGCTGAGCTGCAGAAAGAAAGGAGCCAGCAATTTCAATGGTCTTGCAGGGCAGCTGATTGGGCAGACCCCACCCTAATGTCTATCTCTCTACCCACAGGACAGGACTCTGCCAGCCCCATCCGGACCACACACACAGGGCAGGTGCAGGGGAGCCTCATCCATGTGAAGGGTGCCGAAGTGGGGGTCCACACTTTCCTGGGAATTCCCTTTGCCAAGCCACCCCTGGGGCCACTGCGGTTTGCACCCCCTCAGCCCCCTGAGCCATGGAGTGGTGTGCGGGATGGGACTTCGTATCCAGCCATGTAAGTGCTCCCCTAGGGGTCCAGGGAACTCTAAGCTGCAGGGTGGGAGGTACTCTGAAATCTGGACTGGGCTTCAGTAGTCATCTTATCTAAATCCCTGCAATCTGTTTGGTGAGTTCCCACCCCTGAAAAGCTTGCAGAGGGTGGAGTCACTGGGCCAGGCTCTTGCCTCAGAGCCTGGCACCTGGAGAGCTTTAGCCCCAGGTGCTAGAAGAATGATCAGAGCCATGTATCTAGGCTCCTGGCTCAGGGCCTAGTACTTGGAGGACATTCCAAGTGGCAAAGAGATGAGCAGACACATGTCTCCCCTGGGATTCTGGTTATGCCAAATATTTTCTGCCACCAGTGGGAGGTGTCTCTGCATAGTTTGAACTGGCTCTGAACCTTGTAAGGAGCCCCTGAGGAGAGCAGCAGAGGTGGCTACCTGAGGACCCTCACTCTAATTGTGCCAATTGGTGGGGCCACATACCACTGGCCAAGAGGCATATATATGTGTGTCATTACAACTGGAAACTGTGGAACTGATGAACATCCCTGAGTGTCTTGATGTAGGGTGGAGGATGTCCTACTGCCTTTCTTATGAGAAACTAACATCCATTCTTTCACCCAGCTTATGTGTGTGGTCTAGCCCCTGTGTACAGAGATACAATGGAGAATGTCAACACATTGCAACCAATGGTTCTCACAGAGATCCCCAAGAGTGTCCAGTGGTATCCAAGGCCCTCAGCAGCCTTAGAGTCTCCCTGGAAGGCCAGGCTCCATCCCACCTTGCCCAGAACCTATGACCTGTAACTTGGTGCGAAGGGACTTCAGAGAAGGACCATGTATAAGCAGAATATCAGAGAGAGGATAGGTGGCTGGGAGCAAATCTGGGCCTAAGGCCTGTTTCTGACCACAGCACAGTGCCAAGACTGACTGTCTGCCACGGCCACCAGGTGTCTACAGGACCTCACTGCAATGGATGCGATGTTTAAGAATGTGTTGAATATGACCCTGCCCTTCACCCATATGTCTGAAGACTGCCTGTACCTCAATGTCTACACACCTGCTCACACCCATGAGGGCACTAACTTGCCTGTGAGTTCCAGCATGGCTGACTAGGGGGTGGGAAGATAGTTCTTCTGCAAAAAGATTAGAAAGGGCAAGACCAGGCTGGGCCCACTGCAGCATGGACCCTGTTGAGAGGCCTGTTACCAAGAAGCCATCACTTTGATCATCAGGCTCAAGAGCATGTTTTCTACCCAGAGTGGCCATCTGACCCCAGGTATGGGGTCACAGAGCCCAGCTGTTTCTGAAGAGGCTATGGCCTTGGCATGGATGCAGGATGTAGCCAATCTGTGGCCAGGGGAGACCCATCATTTGCCCAAGAGCTGCACTATGACCCTAGCCATGGGTTAAATGTAGGCCACAGTTAATGAATGTGTAAGTAGGATGGTTAGGAAGACACCCCTTTTCATTCCTCTTTAGAGAGGGTTCTGGGAGAAATGGAGCCAGGTTGACACATGGAGCAGGTCCCAAAGGATGGGAGGCCTAGTCTTCCTGATAGAACTTGGGTCACACTTGGCCCAGGTCATGAAGATGCCACTTGTCTTACTGGAGTTCTGTCTGTGTGGGTAGGTGAGCAAAATGAAGGCAGTGATGGCCTAGGTAGCAGCCCTAGTGGAGTTGGGGGGTTGGGTGGGAGCCACACAGTACCCATTTCTCAATTTCCCCAGGTGATGGTGTGGATCCATGGCGGCGGGCTCACGATGGGCATGGCTTCTATGTATGATGGCTCCACCCTGGTGGCCTTCAACAATGTGGTGGTGGTCACTATCCAGTACCGTCTGGGTATCTTGGGTTTCTTCAGGTGAGGCTGATGCTGAGGTGGGCAATGTGGCTGAGCAGAGCTAAAATAGTCCTGTAAACCCCGTCTCTATCGCTTCTCAGCACTGGAGACAAGCATGCAACTGGCAACTGGGGCTACCTGGACCAAGTGGCAGCACTGCACTGGGTCCAGCAGAACATTGCCCAGTTTGGAGGCAACCCTGGCCGTGTCACCATTTTTGGAGAGTCTGCAGGTGGCCTAAGTGTGTCCTCACATGTTGTGTCCCCCATGTCCCAAGGACTCTTCCACGGTGCCATCATGGAGAGTGGTGTGGCCATGCTGCCTGGCTTCATAGCCAGCTCATCTGATGTAGTCTCCACAGTGAGTTCTCCACTTGTGGGAAGCCCAGACCTGCTGTCACCCCTTACTCAGAGCCTTCATTATTCTGTCTGCTAAATGGGGATAATGAGGACACCCCTCCCATTTGGGTGCCTTGAGAACTGCTGCCTACCCAGGGATTGCTGAGGGGCTCAAGTGTCAGAATCCACAGGCCCCTGCCATTGCAGAGACTGTGTGTGTTCTGTGGTCCACAGAGCTGCTAGCTTGGGGGGGTGGGGCATCAGGCAAAATCACCCAGGCAGGTGGATGGCTGTCTGGCTGAGCCCTATGATTATCAGGAAAGTTGAAATAATTTTGAAAACACAGGAGTCCACACATAATACCCTAGGAGATGTGGAGTGCACCTATTCCCAACAGGGGCTTTGGGTCTTTTGCCAGCCTTGAAGACCAAGTCAGACCCTGCCTGGTCCCTTTACAGATGCTGGCCAACCTGTCGGCCTGTGGCCAGGTGGACTCAGAGACACTAGTGAGCTGTCTGCGAGGCAAGAATGAGGAGGAGATTCTGGGCATCAGCAAGGTGGGGGCTGAATGAATGGGCTGGGTGTGGGGCAGATAGGCCTGGGTGCCCTTCATACTCCCTGGGGAAGATACTCCATCTCCATGTCTTGATGTCCTCACAGCCTTAGATGGGAACCCCAGACCAGGCTGTGCTAAGCCAGGTGGTGTAGGACCTCTTGGGGTAGGTATGAACATCCTGGGAGGAGCCAGGATGGAGTAGAAAGCACCTACAGGCATCAGAAGATGTTTCAGGCCTTCTCTAGCATTGAGCCTTTCTCCCTGACTCTCCCCCAGGCCTTCAAGTTGTTTCCGTCTGTGGTGGATGGGGTCTTCTTCCCCAGGCATCCCCGGGAGTTGCTGGCCTCTGATGACTTTCAACCTGTACCCAGCATCATTGGTGTCAACAACGATGAGTACGGCTGGGTCATTCCCATGGTGAGGCCCAAGCGTAAACCCGAGTCCCAAAGGAGCCCATCTGGTGGGATGGCCTCAGGGCTTAGTAGCTCCAGGTCTATACTACCCCTAACTCAAGGCTCTCCCCCATCCCAGGTCTTGGGCACCTCTGAAACCCAGACAGAAATGGACAGAGAGACCATTCAGGCTGCCTTGCAGAAAATGTCAGCACAGATGGTGAGGCAGGAGCATCCCCCCAAATATTCTGCCCATGCAGTGTCCCCCATGAACAAATATGTGTGTTTGTGAATAAGGTCACCCCAGAACTTGTCCCCTCCCCCCATTCCCTGTCCCATCCCAGGACCCATCTCCTCTACCCTGACAGTGCTGCTTCCCTACCCTGGCAGCCTGCCTAACATAACTCTTCCTGATCTACCTGGAATAGAAGTTGCCTTCTGAGTATGGTGACCTGTTGATGGAGGAGTACATGTGGAACATTACGGACCCCCAGACCCTCCGAGCTCAGTACCAGGAGATGATGGGGGACTACATCTTCGTGATTCCTGCCCTCCAAGTAGCAAATTTTCATCGTGAGTACATCTATAATTAAAGCTCAATTAGAAAGGGGACAGCTCAGAGCTGTGGGTCCCAGGGAAGGCCTAGTCTAAAAGATGGACGTTCTTCCCATTTTACAGATGAGGAAACTGAGGTTCAGTGACTTGCCCAAGACCACATAGTTAGGAAGTTCCAAGGTCAGGATTTGAACCCAGGCCTTTCCCACTGCCCCTGCTCCCGCCTGAGGCTCCCCTACACCATTGTCCAGATTCCAGCCAGCCTTGAACTTAGGTATCCCATCACTGTGGTTGACATGGGTAAGCTCCAAGTGAGGGGCTGCCACATCTCAGTCCTCCCACCCTATCCCCAGGTTCCCATGCCCCTGTCTACTTCTATGAGTTCCAGCATCGGCCCCGCTTCTTAAAGGACATCAAACCACCCTATGTGAAGGCAGACCATGGTGATGAGATTGTCTTTATCTTTGGAATCTTCACCTGGAACAACCACAGTAAGTCTACCTGGCTAGGGTCTCTTGAAAGCTTCATATTCCCCAAGAGTGGGATGCTACTGTGACTGGGCCCCCAAGGGGTGATTGCCCTCACTGTGTAGTTGAGGAAACTGAGGCTAACAGAGAAGACAAGGTCTGTTGTCAAAGATCTTACATCTAGAAAGGCTGAAGCAGAATAGGATTCCAAGACTGTGGACCTAGCACCTGTGTTTTCTCCACCCCTCCCCACCCCAAGATGGGTTTCTGCAGGAGTACAGCAGGGGAATTTCAAAGGCTTATTTGTGTCTTAAGGAAGGAAGAAAGAAAGTCGGTGGAAGAAGGAAGTAAAGGACCTTCTAGGCCAGGAATAAGCCCAATGTTGGGTCAGCCAGAGCTGAGCTAAGTTTAGGATGTTGGGACAAGAGCAAAGTCTGGCTCCCCAGGGCTGTGGGGGACAGGCAGAGAGCCAGGCCTGGGGAGGGTAGGATCTTCCAGACATAGCCCTAAGGAGCCAGGGGAAAGCTATGCCTGGGATGGTGAATGTGGTAGAGTGATCCATGTGTATGAACTGGCAGCTAGACTATAGTTGACCCTGACCTGGCTCTTTGTCCTCTCTGCAGTTAAATTCACTGAGGAGGAAGAGCTGCTGAGCAGGAAAATGATGAAGTACTGGACCAACTTTGCTCGAAATGGGTGAGATGATGTACCCCACCTCAGCTTCCATGGGGGCTTGTACCCACCCAAGGCTCCTCTTGCCTGTGATGACCCCATTAACCTGCATGTATCTCTAATTGCATGACAACCCCTTCCCCAGCACCAAGACCCACAGAAAGGGATGTTATAGGTGCTGGGCAATTGTCTCATCCCACAGTAACCTGGAGGGTGGGTGACAATGCCATGTTATAGCCAGAGCCTCCCTCTGAAAGGGACGGACAAACAGACCAGGTTGCCCTGCTCCTCACAGAGCTGATACTCTGATGGAGGGTGGTTTCTTTCCTATATTTGGAAACCCTTTCCTCATTCTTCAAGCCCACCCAGCCTGCTAGGTTACCTTGCTGACTGACGCCAGTCAAGGTGTCTGGGGCTGGCCTCAGCAGGGCTCACAGTGACCTTTACATTATCCTGGTGGTCTACAGGAACCCCAATGGTGAGGGTCTGCCCCACTGGCCCATATTTGACCAGGAAGAGCAATACCTGCAGCTGAATATGCAGCCCACCGTGGGCCAGGCCCTGAAGGCTGACCGGCTCCAGTTCTGGGCAAAGACCCTGCCCCAGAAGATCCAGGAACTAATGGAGGCCAAGGAGAAGCACATGGAGCTGTAGCTTCCTGGGTCTGGGGGTGGAAGGTGGGCTTGGGAGCAGGTGGTCTGCCTGGTGGGCCCACACACCCCCCTTAAGGAGCCAGGAATTTATTCTCTCATTCACACAGCTATTCTTTCGTTCTTCGGTCCATTCTTCAACAAACATTTATTAAGAGCCTACTGCATGTGGTTAGCTGCCAAATCTGCCTTGGCTCTTTTCCCTCAAACCCCACTGGGCCTTGGGCTCCACCCTCCCTTCCTTACCTTCACCCTCTCCCTCCTCTACTTAGAGTCCTTTTTATACCTTGAGAAAGGGCCTTCTGGAAATGTTGCCCAAACCAGACTAGCAGACCATGCCATCCTCAGCCATGAGACCATGAGACCAGAATTAGAACTAGAACTAGAACTAGGTGGTGCCCAGCTACCACTGTCAACCACTCTGAAAGGGATCAGTGCAGGAGATCCTCGATAGAGTGGGAGAACAATGTGGAACAAAACTCAAAATCATAACAATTAAAAAAAAAAAAAAAAAAGCCATGTTTACTGGTCTGATAGAGCCTGGTGAGATCCCCAAGACTATGGTGGCCCCTCGTTACCCTTCAGGTCTGAAAGTGAACTCACTCCTGTGGCTTCCAGCCAAACAATAGATAGCCATATAGGGTAGACATTTACATCAGATGGATACATTCCTTAGAGTGATTGATTCTGGGAGAACAGAAGGGCAGTGTTTGCACAGGGAGATAGCTTGGGGTCAGGAATACATAGGGAAGGACACAGGGAAGAGGTAACTACCGGGAGGAAGTGGGAAGAGAGCTGTTCGTTGTGGGGAATTGCAGTCAATGTCATGAAACAAAATGTGTATGAATTTCTGTATGGAAAATGAATTTGCTCTGTAACCTTTCACCCAAATCAAAATAAAACAAAACAAAAGTTGCCCAAACCAGGGTGTCAGAAGCTCCCCACAAATCCATCTCTCAGCAAGCCTCATAGATTCTCCTACCTGTAAATGGCCAGTAGAAAGGGAAAGCTAGGGGTCCTTGGAGCTCTGAGATCTCATCACCAAGGTCACCCACTACTGAGAATGTAGTTGTCCCCTGTTTTAAATGTCTTCTATCACTGACATTTAAAACAACCCACTCACCCACTGAGGTACTTTTGGCAGAACTGACCGGCCCCATTTTTGTGAGAAGCAGGACTGGGCTTGTTCATGGGCCCCTAGAGTGTGGTCAGGCCACATGTGGCCAGGAGAGCCAGGCAGGGTCCTCCTCAGTTGCCTGTCTTCTGAAGTTTGCTTTTATTTTCAGTGGTTCTGCAGACACTGCAGGTCCAAACACATGACTGTAGCACACGGTGAAGCTGTTCATCTGCAGGATATTTCCTGGATGTGGCATTAAGGGCTCAGAAGGCCCAGGCCTATTGAGGAAAAGCGACCACTGTTCCCCAGATTCTCCTGAGGGCCACTCCCTCCAGGGAGTTCTCCCCTTGACTTTGAGAATTCCCCTTGCCAATCCCTTAGCCCCCTGACTATCCCCCTGCTCACTGTGACCGTCCAGGTGACTAGTTTTCATAGTTACCTCATTGCTGCCCCTAAACTTTCCTTCCTCCCACTTCACCCACAAAAATCTGTCACATTTTATCTCAGTATACAAAGGTGCCAACTTGTATTCAATCTCCCTTTTGTTCAACCAAAACTTTTTTTCTGTCATTAAGAGGCCGTATCTCTTGTTCTAGAGGCCCTCGGACTCCCTCTATGCCCTGGCCTCTGACCAACCTGCCTTTTCCAGGCACCTGTTTTCCCATCAGGAAAGTCCCTCTTCTCTGTGTCCACTGTATGAAACCCAACCATAAGGCCTCCAGGTTCTTTGGGTGAGAAGGAAGAGTCCCGTGTTGCCTACTCTGGCCACCAGATGGTAGACTGGGACAAACTTGAGGCTGGGCTGATGGGAACTGGTGAGAGAAAGGGGCTTTCTTGTCCTAGAACACTGACTAGGTGTAGTGTTTCCGCTGCTCCCTACGGTCATTCCTTCAGTACCTGCTGCATGCCTCCTTATGTTTTTCAGTCCTGCACATGTACACTATACTTTCCAAAAATGGGTGCCTGGAACTTTTTAAAAGACTACTTAATAATTAAGGAGCTCTGGCAGCATAGTGCCTAAGGCACTTGACTGCTAACCAGAAGGCTGGCGGTTCAAACGCACCAGCCACTCTTTGGAATGAAGGTTGGGCAACCTAATTCTGTAGTGATACCTCCTCGGAAACCCAAGGAGGGGTCGCTATGAATCGGGTTGGACTCGAGAGCACATAGCAGCAACGACGTGCCTCCAAAGAGTTCCCTATGCTCTTTTGTAGTCAATACCTGCTCCAGCTCCTGGCCCCAGACAACCCTGAATTGCTATACTTAGCCTTTTCTAGAATGTCATAAACTCACTGCCATGGAGTGGCATTGCGACCCCTCCTTGGGTTTCCGAGGCGGTATCATTACAGAAGTCAATTGCCCAACCTTCCTTCCAGGAGTGGCTGGTGGGTTTGAACCGCCAGCCTTCTGGTTAGCAGGCAAATGCCTTAGGCACCATGCCACCAGAGCTCCCTAGAATGTCATATAGGTGGAATAATTGGTGACTGGTTCCTTTTACTTTACATGGTATTTTGAAATTCAGCTAGTAGTTCTTTCCTTTTATTGCTGAGTGGATTTCATTGTATGGATATACCACGTTGTATTTTTAATCATTCACCAATTGATGGACATTGGCAAGATTTTAATTTCGGAGCTATTGTGAATAAAGGTGTTATTCATATTTTCAGACAAGTCTTTGTGTGGACATATGTTTTCATTTGGGCAGATATGTAAGAGTGGAATTGCTGAGTCATATGGCAAGTGCATGTTTAACTTTTGAAGAAAATATCAAACTCCTTTCCAAAGTGGCACTTTGCACCCCTGCCTCTGCCACTGGGCCCTGCTTGGACCCAGGTCCTCATGCTTGGCATCCAGAGGACAGGCTGCTTTTGGCCATGCAGGGCTCCTCTCATCCCCTTTAGGACAGACTCTTCTTGGCCCCCTCAGACAGGCCTCTTCTCTAGAGCCTCAGCCAGGCCAATGCCCTGATGGGGCAAGCGTTACAAAGATCGTTAGCTCTGCTAAGTGCCTGGAGGCACCCTACTCCACCAGGAAGTCTCTTGCCTGAAGGTACTTAGCTCTCTGTGGATCAGCTAGCCTAGCTCCACCAAAAAGTGCTATGAGTCAAATCAACTTCACAGCAGTGAGTTTGGTTTGGTTTTGGTACCAGAAGAATGAAAAAATCTGTATTGGAAGAAATATAGTCAGAATGCTTCTCAGAAGCAAGGATGTAAGACTTCTTCTCATGTACTTTGCACATGTGATCAGGAGGAGGGACCAGGCCCTGGAGAAGGACTCCATGCTTGGTGAAGTAGTGGATCAGTGAAAAAGAGGAAGATCTCAACAAGATAGATTGACATAGAGGCTGCAACAATGGCCTCACACTTGGGAATGAGTAGGAGGATGGTGTAGAACTGGCAGGTCTGTGAGTTAGAACTGATTCAACAGCACATAAGCACCTAATAACAGCAATAACAACAACCCTCACTGGGTTCCATGCACCTCACCTGCATCGATAACAAGCTGTTCAATCCCATTGGTGGCCATAAGCGGCTTATTTTCATAGTCCTGCCCAATCATTTTTTGGGAGTTACAAAACCATAGTGAGAAGGCCATATAAAAACAATTCATTATACCACACATAACCTCACCAATACTTGGAATCGTCGGTCTCCTAAATTTAATTCATTTTAATGCATGTGGAATGGTATCTAAGAGCCTTGGTGGTGCAGTGATTAAGCACTCAACTGCTAACCAAATGGTCAGAGGTTCAAACCCACCAGCAGTTTTGAGGGACAAAGATGTGGCAGTCTATGTCTGCAAAGGTAGATTCACAGCCTCAGAAGCCCCTATGGGGCAATTGTACTATAAGACAGAGTACAATTGTCTTATATTCAGAATTTACTGTAAGGCAATGGGCATGTTGTCTTATTGTGATTGTTTGCCTGGATTTTTAGCCTCTGCTTCCATCTTCTTTGATCGATTTATCAATATATAGATACAGCTCTTTTCCTTACATACATAGACAGACAGGTGCCTAAGACTTGCCTTGCAAGGTGTTACCTTTTCTTCATTCCACGTCTTGGTCATCATCAGGGCCAGGCTCCCTGAACAGTAGTGTAGCAAGTGACACAGTACATGGGAACCATTTCCCCAGTAGTCACAGACTGAAACTTTGGGATCAGGAGGAAGTAGTTTATTGTCCAGTTAACATAAGGAGCTGCGTAACAGGACTCAGACAGGAGGAGCTAGGGATCTCTTAGCACTCACAGCCTAGGTATTCATTAATTAGGTCATGAGAATTAAGGGCAAAGGTTACATGTACCAAGGTTGGGGGGGGGGGAGGCACATGGCTTAGACCACAGTGAGGTAAATGGGAGGCACAGCCGGCCAGCCGTAAAAAACAGATCTTGCTGATTGGGTGGAAGTCAAGAACAACTCCTAGGACAGACTGGAAGGAAAGAAAGTTGTTGTTAGGTGTCGTCAAGTCTGCTCCAACTCAAAGAACGAAAGAATGGAGCAAAGACTAGAGACATTGAGGTCAAGGGAGGTTGGTGTGGGGTTGTAAGATGTGTTTGTAGCTGAAGGGAGAGATGCAGTAGAGGCTGATAGTGCAGAAGAGATAGATCTGAAGAGATAGGTGGGCAGAGGGCCCGGGGTCCATGGGTGCATCTCAGAGCAAGAGAGGGGTCTAGGGTACAAAACTGAAGGAGGTATTCACTCTGGGTGCCAACCTTGCACTTGCATGACTCTGAGGGTGAGTGCCTCTTTAGATTTTGTGCCTTAGCTCCTTGCTTGCTTCACTCTAGTCCAGGCCCTCACGGGCCCAGACACAGAGTTAGGAAGGAGGCCAGAGTGTGTGGACAACCTACCTTTGGGGAGTTGGGGAACTTGGTCAATGGAGCAGATGGAAGCTCTTCCTGATGATATCTAAACCCAAGGGGGTGGAGGAGGAGACTGTGGGAAGAGAGGCTATCCTGGTGCTCTGATGTGAGTGTTGAAGATTTTAAGACTCAGTGGGGAGCCTGCAGGAGCCAGGAGCAAAGGCCTCGTTAAGGTATAGCAGGTGTCCCTTGGGTGCCACTTGAAGGGGCTTGTTTCTATACCAGCTGCAAAGGCTCCTTCAGCAAGTTAAAACTAATTGCCATAGGTGCTATTTTCTTTTATGATTATTATTACTTTATTTTTAAAACTTACTGTGATTTGGGTAAAATTTTACAAAGCAGATTGATTTTCCATTCAACGGTTCAAACACATTTTGTCTGATGACACTGATTACAATCCTCACAATGTAACAGGTCTCCTCCCACTTCCTCCCTGTGGTTACCCTTTCCCTATGTCCTTCTTACCTACACATTCCTGCCTCCCTAGCAAATGTTGCCATTACCGATAATGCACTACTGTGCATGTAATAGTGTTTACCTTTGTTGTCTGTATCTCTCCTGCACTTCTCCATGTTGTCCTTTTCCTTAGTGATTTTGTGCTGCTCACATGCTTTTGTTATATGCCTTTCCCTTCACCCAAATCAATACATGTCTCTCAATTAGCTAGCAATTTTCCCTCCCTTCCGTCTCATAGGTGCTGTTTTCCAGAGATATGGTTCTGGCCAGGAGCTAAAAATCTTTACAGAATAAACAAAGTGGAGTGACTAAGGCTTGGAGTGATGATAGCAAGGAGTGACTAGGGAAGGACAAAGGTTTGGAGGCAGCACCAAAAAAAAAACCAAAAAAACCCAGAGGCCTTCACCCTGTCCCTCCATGACCTAGCACTTCCCACTGTTTGAATCAACAAATATTTGCTAATGACCCATTCCTGTGCTATACGCCCAGCCTCCCAACTCTCACCCCTACCAGCCCTATTCTTGACATTGAAGCTCAGAGGTAAGGCGTACCCTCCCTTATAGTAAAAGGGTGTCCGAGACAGCAGGGGACAGAAACCCAGACAGATCCCTGTCCTGAAGCAAGAATGGGCTTCCATCCAGTTCTGGATCTGGACCTCATGTATTCATACATGTAACCTCACTGCACCCGTCTGAGGTTGAAGCATCATTGTTATACAGATGCAGCAACTAGGCCCAGAACTGTGAGATAACATACACACACACTTGGAGGAGGCAGATTTCAATGCAGCTCTAGCTTTTAAATTACGTTTTTGGGATTTGGAGGGGATTATGGGTTGGAAGACCGGGCAATCTACTTCCGTAGCGACACTGCCTTGGAAACCCAAAGAGGGGTCACTATGAGTCAGATCTGACTCGACGGCAGTGAGTTTGGTTTTTTGGTTTTTGGTGGGTTGCTGATATGACTCTTCCTGTTTTCCCCACCCTCATCCTCAGGAGCTCTCAGGGCCACTAAAGGGCGGTACCCTGCTTCAGGCCCAACACTTGAGGGTTCTTTGAGGAAGTGGGGCTACACAGAGACCCCAACATACACCCAGAGCATCCTGGGTCCCAGGTCTGCTCTGTGGCAGGTCTGCTCTGGCCCAAAGCCCTGAGGCTCTCCAAGAGAATCATCTTCAGTTCCCCCCTCCCACATGGGGGCTCAGCCCTTCCACACACACCCCAGGCCTATTGGCCCACTTGGAGTGGTGCCCTAGTCATTGGCCACCCCTGGCTCAAGTTGGTGACAGGGACATCTTTCAGTGAGTGCATGGGGTCTAATGAAGTCACAGAGTCAGGAGAGCTAGGATTGGAACCAAGGGCTAAAGAACTATAACGGCCAGGCTCCTTCCTGTGCCTGGGCTGTCGTATCATCCGGGCCTCTGCAGGGCACTCCTCCGCTCCCGCCTCCCTCTCTAGTCTACCTTGTAGAGTCAGTGGGTCCTGGAGCAGCTGGGCTCCAGCCAGGTGGGTGGACCAGGCTGAAGGGCAGAGTTCTCACTCCACCTACCAATTCTACCCACTACCAGCTGGGAGCAAGGAACATGGGGACAGCAGTAAGAGATGGCTCTAGGGTCCAGGTCTGGGTGGCCTATCTGCTCCTGGCCTCCCTTACTGTGGCCACTGGTAAGACACAACTGCAGGCCTGTAGGGGTGGGAGTTCTGGTCGGTGGAAGGAGTTGGAAGGAGGGGGCCGGAGAGTGGTAAAGACAGGGAGGGGTGGGTAGCCTACTCAAGGAACAGCTCCTCAATTCGTAGAGATACCAGGGGTGGTACATACTCTGTGTGGGGGCTTTGCCTTTGCCACCTTGTTTGATGCCAGGGCAGCCCTGCCAGAATTGTACCTATCTTCAAAAAACAAAAAACTCCAAACTCACTGCCATCAAGTTGATTCTAACTCAAACTGACCTCCATTGGGTTTCCAAGGCTGTAAATCTTTACAGAGATAGAAAAGATGAATCTTTCTTTTGCAGAGCAGCTGGTGGGTTCAAACCTCTGACAATTTGGTTAGCAGCCAGGGTTCCTTTGTACCTATCTATCATATAAGTAATCTGAAGTTCAGAGAAGGTGAGTGGCTGGTCCAAGGCCACACGGCACGTCTGTGCATCCCAGGAGAACCCGGTTCCTTCACTTTGGTCCTGATTTTGGCCTGGAGGGGAGTGGTAATGATGGCAAGCCAGGGTGGAGGAAGTCCAGGGCATTCATGGGACTCATTTATAAAACTGGTAGGGGGGCAGCAGTGGTTGACCTCCTCTAACTTCACAAGAAAGGGAGAAATTTTAAGATCAACAACCAGCAACCAAGACTAATTCCTATGAGGTGGAGGTTGGACATGCATCTACCCTCCAACCTTTTTAATCAATTCTGTCCTTCCAATGACACTCTCTACTTCTCTGCTGGTTTCAATAATTCATTGCAATGGCCACACAGAACTCACAGACAATACTCACAATCACAGAGTTTATTAGGGAAGTAACAGGTTACAACTCAGGATCAGAAAGGACTCAGGATAGTTCTTCGATCAGGACAGCCTCTTCTCAGCCTTGCCCACAGACATGCCTCTCTTTGGGTCTCAGTCCCTTGGCCTGCTCAGGCAAGTGTTACAAAGCTCTCTTAGCTCTGCCAATAAATGCCCAGAGTCACAGCATTCTGCTAGTAAACCTTGGCTGGAAGGTGCTCAGCTATAACTCCGTGGGTTGGCAAACTTAGCTCCATCGAGTGCCCAGAGGCACCCCACTAAGCCAGAGAGATTCCTGCCTAAAGGTGCACAGCTTTCTTGCTTCACAGGCCGGTAAACCCACTGTGCCATCTCCTGCCAGTCTCCTGGTTCTATTGCCTCTGCTGCTGCTTCTTGCTGTCTCTCCAATGTTACAGCTCTCTGTCTCCTGGGGATCTTAGGAGTCTCCTAGCTCAGGGGCCCCTAGTCCAAAGAACACACTCAGTTCCCATCTCTTCTTCTTGGTGGTATTCAGGTTCTCCATTCCCTGCCCCTGAAATGGCTCATTTAAGCCTAGTGGGATGGCAAAACTGACCAATCCCCACATTAGGGTTCCATACACCTTATTTGTATTATCCCACCTCCACAAGGTTCCATGCATCTTATTTACATTATTAGCAAGCTATCCAATTCTCTTGGGGTCACAAGCACCTCACATTTGCATAGTCCTACCCAGTCGTTTGGTGGGAGTTACAAAGACTATGGCTTGAAGGGCCATATTAAGTGATTCATTGCACTGTGCCTCTCACAGGGCAGCTGGGCAGGGGACAGGAACAGAGCCCAGAACAGTAGGCACTCACGGAGTGCAAAAACGGCAAGGAGGCCACATGTTCTGACCTCCTCTGATCTCACAAGAGGAAGACGGAATCACCATCAATAGCCCAAAGCCTATTCCTGTGAGGCCAGACATGCTGCCTCCCTCCAGCCCTTTCTCCAACCATTCCTCCCAAAGCACCCACTACCTCTCTCCTGGGTTCGTTAATTCGCTGCAGTGGCCACGCAGAACTCACGGATTATGAAGTTTATTAGGGAAACACCAGGTTACAATTCAAGTTCAGGAAAAACACTCAGTCTCTCTCCCAGCCCACCGTCCCTCAGCCAACAGTCTCTCACAGTCTCTCTCCCAGCAGTGCATGTCCCTCGGCGTCTCACTCAGCAATGCGTGTCTCTTGCATCTCTTTCCCAGCAACGCGTGTCTCAGGAGCATGTGTATCTTTCAGCAGCACGTCTTCCTCAACCAGCAGTTAGAGAGAGTTCTGCATCTAGGAGGACTCCTTTTGAGCTTGGCCGAGTGGCCAAACCAATCAATCATAGCAACAGAATTCTAAGCACCTGAGAGTGAGCCTCCCATAACATTGCACTGTGCCACACCCAACAGAAATAACCCAGGTGGACAACTTTAGCAATCAGGAGCTCCTCAGTTGCTCATAGCAAATCCCACCTTGGAGTTTACAAAGACTTATGGATAGAAAAGCCACACTAAGTAATTTACTACACTGCAGGGAGTGAGTGCTGAGTGGGTCTGAAAGCATTCTTCACCCTGTGAATCCATCTGCCACCCTAACCTCTTATGGAGGCTACAGACTCACTCTTGGCCTCTCTGCTCTGCCCTCAGAGACTGATGTCACTCAGCCTGAAGTGGACACCACCCAGGGTCGCCTGCGAGGGCTGCAGGTGAGCGTGAAAGGCACAGATCACCGCGTGAATGTCTTTCTAGGCATCCCATTTGCCCAGGCACCATTGGGGCCGAACCGGTTCTCAGCCCCGCTCCCAGCACAGGCCTGGGAGGGTGTGCGGGATGCCAGCATGCCTCCCCCAATGTGAGTAGACCAGCGGAGGTGGGAAGCAGGCTGGTTGGCAGGAGTCCAGTTCCTGGGGTTGGTGGGGCTGCCCAGGTAGCCCCTAGATTCATCCTCTGGTTACAGGTGCCTGCAGGAAGTGGAGAGAATGGACAACTTCAGGTTTGTGCTGAACGGAAAGCATCAGGTCTTCTCGATTTCAGAGGACTGTCTGGTCCTCAACATCTATAGCCCAGCTGGGGCCACCACAGGGGCTAGGAGGCCGGTATGTAGTAGAGAGGGCCCTGTCCCCTCATCCAGCTCTGTTCTGCCTAGCCTGTCCCTTCTCCATCCCTGTCCCTAACCTGGCCCAAAACTTCTGACAGCGCCCTGGGCTGGTGGATGGGCAGCTGGGGTCCCAGGACCTGGAGTCACTGTCACATCTTTGCAGGTCATGGTGTGGATTCATGGGGGCTCGATGGTAGTTGGTGCCGCCACCTCCTTTGACGGGTCAGCCCTGGCTGCATTTGGGGATGTGGTAGTGGTCACAATCCAGTACCGCCTTGGGATGCTTGGCTTCCTCAGGTGAGATAGCAGGCTTGGAGGAGGGCATGGACTGCACAGAGGAGAGGCTGGATCTCGTGAGGTCTCAAGGATCTAGGATGGGTGGCCAGAGCCTAAACAGGGATCTCTCAGATGGGGTGGGGTGTCTGGGACCTAAAACTTTCTCCCCCAAGCTGCCTGGGCAGAGAGGGTGCTCTCTGGAGCTCCACCCTGAGGAAGGAGCCTAGCCAAAGCCAGAGTTGGTGATAAACTCTGTCCTTTGGGCAAAGGTTGCTGGCTCCTGGGCTGGGATCAAAATCACAGCGTGGTGTGGGGACAGAGAGCAGCAAATTCTGGCAGCCACTGGAGAGCCAGCCCTGGCTGGCTGCCCAGCTGGGCCTGCTCACACAATGTGCCAAGCATGTATACACCTAGCATGGCTCAGAGCCAGCCAGACGGTGGGAGCAGAGGAGAGTACAATATCCTTGTGGCTGGTGCAAAGCAAGCCTACCAATGCCAAAGAGAACCTGCCACAGGAGTCAGGTTATGCTAACCACTGCCCTCCCTGCCACCAGCACCGAGGACAGGCATGCACCAGGCAACTGGGCCTACCTAGATGTGGTGGCAGCTCTTCACTGGGTGCAGGGAAACATCACCCCCTTTGGGGGCGACCCCAACTGTGTCACCATCTTTGGGTCGTCTTCAGGTGCCATGATTGTTTCTGCTCTGGTGAGTCTGTACTCAGGCCTGGAGGGCAGGGTGACTGGGAGGACTCCTGTGACCCTGAGTCTCCTAGCTCTTCTGCCCTTCTCTGACGGTATTCCTCCTCTGCTGCTCCAGGTCCTGTCCCCGCTGGCTGCAGGGCTGTTTCACAGAGCCATAGCACAGAGCGGAGTCATTAACATCCCAAGGATACAGAAGTCTGACCCACTGTCCTTGGCTCAGGTCTTCATCTTCTTCACTCTCTCACCTTGCCAGCACCTGCCCCACCCCACCCTGTGCTGGCTCTGGGATCCTAGAGGAACTTCCTGTTAACAGAGACAGACACACAAGGATGAAGGGAACATACCGCCATAGGAGCTAAGAGGAAACGGCCATTGCAGGGGGTGGGAGGGCATGGAGAGTAGTCAGGGATGGCTATCTGGAGAAGGCCGCTATTGAGCACCATCTTCCCCAAGGTGGGGCCTTGGGGAGCAGCCCTCTACCCTAGGTAGCCTGAGGGAGGAGACCTGTATTCCCAGCCACGTGCTGCCCGAGAAATCTCCATTCAGGCTCCGGAGGCCCAGCCTAAAGCCCGGTTGTGAGGACTTGGAAGGATAGACAGGGGAATCCACGGAGAGCCTCTGGCTGGAAACTACATCTACAAAGTCTGGAGATGTGAGACAAGGGGAAGCAGCAAACCATCAGAGACGGAAAGGAGCAGGCTAGAGGACGGAGCAGGAAGTGAAGCGGCTAGAAAAGTAGGGTGGAGTCTCAGGGACATCATGGGCCTTGTCTGCAAATCTGGACTTTCTCCAGAGGGCAGAGAAGCAGGCTGAAGGTGAACTAGCCTCTCAGAAGCTCACAGGGCCTTGGAGTGGAAGGTGTATCAAAGGCAGAAATCCTAGAGGCCTTGAAGCCAGGGAAAAGTCAGAGTTCAGGCAAGGAGAAGAGTGTGGGGCAGGGGGTAGTGCCATGGGATAGGTGATGGGGGTGGTGGTGAGCGGAACTTGGGAGACTGGCTCTCATGGCCTCAGTGCCCTCACCTGGCTGTAGATCTCAGCAGAGATAGAGAAGTGGGATGGACGTCTTACCCCCTAGGTGCAGGGTGATTCAGGAAGTCTGGGGCCCCAGCACAGACAAATGGCCTCTTGTCTGGAAAACAGGATCAGCTCCCAGCTGCCTCAGCTATTCCCTCACCATGGCCAAGAGAGGTTTTCCAACCACAGACTTTAGGTCTTCCAGCTCTCCATGTCCTAAGAAAAATGCAGGTCAACCAAACACTCCAATGGCCTGCTACTGACCGTAACGACCATGTCTCCCAGCCTGGTATTCACAGCCCATGAAGTGACCTGAAGCCACCCTCCAACTTCATCTCCCCCTGACACCCTGACCCTGCCCCAGTGTCACCTCTCCATCATCCCCTTGGACTTTGGCACTCACTGCTGGAGTCCTTCCCTTTCCAAATCCTATCTCATGTCCTTATTTACTCTGCAAACTTACTGATGTCTCTGGTTCTGGGGACATGTTTAACTAGTGGTGACACTGTTCTCAGAGAGGCAAAGGGGACCTGGCCACACACACAGATAATGACAATAAGATATAATGGAGGACATACAAGGTGGCTGGGGGCCACCCATGCTGTTTGGCAGTCATCTTTGACATCACCACCCCAGCTCACCTATAGACTCTGTGGGAGGCAGAGGGCCAGGAGGTGGGGTGGATGGGTACAAGGGAGGCTAGACACTTTTGGCTGTCTCCAGAACATTGCAGACTCCTTGGACTGCCCCTTCAACTCTGTGGCTGAGATGTTGCAGTGCCTTCGGCAGAAGAGAGGTGAAGACATAATCTTTACCAAGAAGTCCCACCAGGTGCATCTGTGTCTTTGGGGACATGGTGGGCAAAGGCACAGAGAGTCCTGTCTAGCTCCTATGTGAGGAGGGGGGCTGTTAGGGGTCTGAGATGAGGCCTGGGACAGCTCTACCATAGGGGGAAAGGGTTGAGAACCCAGGTAGTCCTGGGGCCTCAACAGGGGGCCATGCCCAGCCCTGAGAGAAGAGTCCATCTTCTAGAGAAGAAGCCTGTTTGGAAGCACTAGTTCCTGTTCTCCCAGTGCCTCATGGGCCCCCTAACCCTGGCAACATGCATGCACTCACTTTCTCTCCAAGCTTAGCAGCTCAGGCACATAGTCAGGTGGCCCTTGGGGGTTCCATCCTTTGAGGCTGGGCCTGATGGGATGGTCTCCTGTCTTGCTTTCTCCTACAGAAAACGTATGTCATGCACCACACCATTGATGGTACCTTCTTTCCCAAGAAACCCATGGAGCTCCTGAAGGAGAGGCAGTTCCACCCTGTGCCCTTCCTTCTGGGTGTCAATAATCACGAATTTAGTTGGCTCATCCCCAAGGTGAGTGTCCTCCAGCCCCTGTGCCCTTCAAGGCTCTGTCATGATCAGTCCTCTGTCACCCCACCATCTCCCCACAACCCTGTGAACTGAGCACTCCTGTTATCCCCATGTGATAGATGAGAAAGCTGAGGCTCAGGGAGGTTTAGGGGACTTGCTCGAGGTCACCTAGCCAAGGCTTCATTTTTACAAAGCAACTGCTTCCTTCTTGGGACCAAGCTTTTGTGCAAGGTGGCCTTCCAGGCAGTGTTCATCCATGGCATATTCCAGCCTTGGTGTCTGCTTTATACATCAGGCTCTGTGAAGCTGGCTGGTGTGACTCTGTACCTGAGAAGCTGCTTCTCAGGATTCAGGAAACATCAAGACCACTGGGAGATTGCACGACCCAAACACCTTTCAGTCCCTGCCAGGTGCACAGGCTGCCCCACACCGAATGTCACAATCACACTTCCTTCCTGAGCACCCTGTCATCTCCTGCAGCTGCTTTTGCCCATCATGATCAGTGATTGCCTTTGATGACTGCAAGTCCTTCCACAAAGGGAGGGCCCCATCACAGTGTTCCTTCACAGCTTCTGGTTTTTAACACTGAAGCTAGTAGTGCACTGGACATCTTCATGTCCATGGGTTTTGTCACCTGTGACTTACTTCTTTGGAAACAATCCCAGCTGCTTGCTGACAATCAAGGATGAAGAAGTTTCTAGGTCAGGTGTGTGTGTATGTTCACTGGCAGAAAAGTATTGGGGCAAAACAGTGCCCCAGGCATTCTGGCAGGCAACTTGCCCCATACCGTTAGAGCTGCCAGTTTTGCCCCAGGCATTCTGGCAGGCAACTTGCCCCATACCGTTAGAGCTGCCAGTAGAAGTGAGAGAATCAATATAGCTAGCTGTCCAGACCTGGACAAACCTGCTGGGCATGGAATGCTGCATCCAAGACCTGTAGCCAAGGCTGCTTCTCAGGAGTTGGGTGGCTCAGGGGGCTGCTTGCCGCAACACTGGTGTTGGCATTCCCTGAACCCTCCTCACTGTCAATGTGAGTGTAGCTGTACATTTTCGAGCCAACCAATGCTGAGTAAGAAGCCCTGGTGGCGTACTGGTGGAAGCACTCAGCTGCGAACTGAAAAGTCAGTAGTTCGAACTCACCAGCCACTTCTCAGGAGAAAGTAAAGATTTGCAACCTCAGAAACCCCACTCTGTTCTATAGGGTCCCTATGAGTAGGAATAGACTCTATGACAATGGGCTTGGTTTTCGGTTGTGGATGCTGAGTTTACTAAGTACCCGTGGTGGAAGTTATTGTCACGGAAAGTAACTCACACTCCTATGGAGACCTCTCCACTTCTCACATAGGGCCTTACTATTTTCTCAAAACGCTGTGGCTACTTACACTGCTGCCAGCAATGTGAGTCTACAGGGTTCAATGCAACCTTGTCAGCATTTGTGATCACCATTTTTTTTCTTTTAATATATCGATTTTATTAAGCTACAATTCACATACCATAAAATCCACTCTTTTAAAGTGTACAATGTAGTGTTCTTTTTAGTATATTCAGAAAGCTGTGTGACCTTTATTGTTTTTAGCTGCCATCCAGTCAGTCCCCCATTCACGGAGATCGCATGTGCTCCAGAGTAGGACTGCTCCATAGGGTTTTCTTGACTACAGTCTTTTTTAGATTTTATTTTATTTTTATTGTGATTTGGGTGAAAGTTTACAGAGCAAATTCACTTTCCATACAGCGGTTCACATACACTTTGTCTCATGACATTGACTGTAGTTTCCCACAATGCATCTTCCCTGTGTCCTTCCCTCCATGTACTCCTGCCCCTGAGCTGTCTCCCTATGCATACACAGACCTTCTATTCTCCCATGATTAATCTCTCCAAGGAGTGTATTTACCTCATGTAAATGTTCACTTATGTGCCTGTCTTTTGTTTGGCTGGAAGCCACAGGAGTGGGTTCAATTCCAGACCTGAAGGGCAGCTAGGGACCATAGTTTCAGGGGTTCCACCAGGCTCTATCAACCAGCAAACCTGGTCCCCCCTGTTTTTTTATGATTTTGAATTTTGTTCCACATTGTTCCCACTCTATCAGGGTCTCCTACATAGATTCCCCCTCCAAGTGGTTGACAGTGGTACTTGGCTACCATCTCGATGGAGCAGTTCACCAGACCTTTCTTCCAGGAAGTCTCTGGGTGGGTTCGAACTGCCAACCTTTAGGTTAGCAGTCGATCACCAACTGACTGTGCCACCCAGGTTCATGCAACTATTATCACTATGTAATTCCAGAATATTTTTAGCACTCCAATAAAGAAATCCTGCACCCATTAGCAACCACTCTTTTTTTCCCCTATCTTCCCAGGCCCTGGCATCCATTCTTCTGCAAATCCTATGGCTTTGCCTATTATGGATGTTTCATATATTTATATTTATATGTTTACATTTCCATGGCAAAAATGTCCACCAGATATTTACTAAATTCATTATCTAAAACCAAAAATCAAACCTGTTGCCATCAAGTCAATGAAATAATATAATATATGGTTTTTTGTGTCTGACTGCTGTCACCTAATGTTTTCAAGGTTCATCTATGTTGTAACATATATTAATATTCTATTCCTTTTTAAGGCTAAATAAAGTTCCATTGTATGGATATACCACATTTTGTTTATCCACTCTTCAGTTGGATAAACTGATAGGCATTTGTTAGGCATTTGCCTTGTTTCCACTCTTTGGCTATGGTGAATAGAAACACAATTGATATTTGTATGCAGACCTTCTAGGTTGTCATTTTTCAAGCTTTGTTTCTTTCATTCCCATGCATTAAGTTTAGCTTTTTAAGGTCCAGTGAAGATTTCCATCTTCCTTTGGGTATGCACTCTTTGTGTTTACTCATCTGTGAATTTTCTTTTCCTGTTCTCACAAAAATAACAAAGAGCCTGGTAATAAAACTAAACTCACTGACATCGAGTTGATTCTGACTCATAGCAACCCCCCTTTGGGTTTCCAAGGCAGTAAATCTTTACAGAAGTAGATTGCACAGTCTTCCTTCTGAGGAGTGGCTGGTGGGTTTGAACTGCCAGCCCCCCTGGTTAGCAGTCAAATGCCTTAGGCACTATGCCACCAGAGCTCCCAAAATTAACTTTACTAGCTGATATTTCCATATTGCTTAGTCTGTGTCAGGGCCTTTAGATGTACTCCTTCACTTAGTCCTCACGACAACCCTCGGAGGCAGGTCATTCTCATCCCTCTTTCACAGATTTGGAAACTGAGGGATGGAAAGTTTAAGTAACTTGTCCCAAATCATGCATTAGTAAGTGCTAGAGCTGGGATTTGAACTCAGGCAATCAGGGTCTCAAGTCTATGCTCTTAAAATTATATCATATAAAAATGTTTAATGTTTTCAATTTTCCCCGTAGCCTCTCCTTCTCTCTCTCTCCCTTCATGGTAATCACTTTTCTGCTATGTTTAGTACTATTTCCCCACTCAGTTGAGGTTTATCTTTGTGGGTATGTTGACTCATGGATTTGGCCATGCTTGAATGGAGGCACAGGGCTGTATATGTTTACCTGCGTGGGGCTGGGGATGGGGAGGACAGTGGTCAGGTTGCACTGAGAGAAACTTGGTGTCCCTGCAGGGCTGGGGTTTCCTGGATGAGACTGAGCAGATGAACCAGGAGGGCCTTCAGGCTCTACTGAGGACCATAATGACTGAGATGGTGAGATAGGAGGGAGGAGGCCAGTGGGTGTCCTGCCCAGTATGGTCTCAGCCTCTACCCTCCAACACTCGCAACTGCCCACCTATCACCAAACCCTTGATCCATTTACCAAATTTTAGTTCCACCCAGGAATTTCTTTGGGCTTGATTCTCAAAAGAAGATTATCAGCATCCTCATCACTGTCATCGTAGAAGCTGCCTCTTAGTGAGTGCACACTATGTGCCAATCTCTGTGCTGAGCACTGGGATAGGCATTCATCTTCTTCAATCCTCATGGCAACCTTCTGAAGTAGGGACTTTCATGATTTGCATCTTATCGATGAGGAAACTGAGACTCAAGGTCTCATGAGAGAGGGTAAGGGACAAAGGCAGGGTTGAGCCAGCTCTCTGACCCCAAAGGCCCAGCTGTTAAGATCATGCTGTCAGACATGGAGCTAGATGGCTCTGGGGCAAATCCCAACCCTTGCCACTTGCCCACAGTTATCCTAACCCCTCTGAACCCATTCCTTCACCTATAAAGGAAGGGGTGTGATACTTCCAACTCACCAGAGTTGTTGTAAGGAGACTGGGTGATGAGGCTACCAGGGAACTGGTACCCAGAGGGGCTCAGTCTATATACATTTGCCTTCTTTGGAACCCCTAGGGTCTTGCCATCAACACACCCTCATCCCTTCTCTCTGGAGCTGTGGGAAGCCTCCATCGTTTGTTTGCTCATTTGCTTCCTGTTAGCAGAAATTGAGCACCTCTTCCATGTCAGACCCTATGCTGGTGATGTCACGTATGCTGCTGAACAAGAGTGCCAGGCAGGAACTGACTTTCAGAGAGGCTCAATGACCTAGTTGGTGTCACATAGCCAAGAAGTGGTCCCAGAGCTGGGATTTGACTCCAAACATGAGTTCATCTTGCCCAGACTCTATCTAGAACCTCCAGAGAAACGAGGAGGCAGCTGGCTGCTCTCTGGAACATGAAGGCCAGAGGAAGGCCAGAAGGGAGGGTTTGGGGTTGGGGCTTCTTGGGAGGGTCTGTTGCAGCCTTGGGACCTGAGAAGGCCTGAGCTTGTTTTTCTGCCCCAGGACATCCCCCCCGAGTTGATGCTTACCCTCATAGATGAATACCAAACTAACAGCATGGATCTGCGGACCAAAGACCATGGGCTTCTGAACTTGCTGAGTGATATTTTAATCATCTTTCCTACCTTGAACTTCTCAAGAGACCTCCTAGGTGAGCCTAGCCCTGCCCATCTGCCTCACCCCTCTCAATCTGGCCTAGGAGCTAGGTCATCACAGGTAACTTGACTGTGATACAGTGCAGTCTGTCCCTGGTATCTGGTTCCTGACATCCCATGCCCACTGTCACCCCCACACCCTGCTTCTTCTCTGGGGTGCAGCATCATAGTAATAAGAGGTGACTGGCACTTTGAAGAAGAGTAAACTGAGGCTCAGAGTGGTACAGTAACTTGTAAAAGGTCACCCAGCAGGCCCCTCAACAATCCCTGGAGATTCATAGCTGAAAAGTCTTACTTCCCCCCAATCTGGTGGATAATTCCTGAAAGCCCTAAAATAGCTTAAGTTCCTAATGTGTGTAGCCTTGGGCAAGATACCCAACCCTTCCATGCTTTGGTTTCTACATTGTAAGATGGGGATAATAACAGAATCTAATCTATGAAATTGTTTTGAGCATTAAATGGTTTATTCCACATAAAGTACAGCTCCCAGTGAGTGCTCAAGAACGCTCACTGCTAGTCAGGTGGTCACCATCATCATCAGTATTATTCGTAGTGGTATTATGGGCCTGTCTGGCCGAAGGCAGGGCCTGATCAGGCTGTGAGCAGCTAATCTGATCCTGGCCTCTCTCTGCAGATGCTGGAAGCCCTGTCTTTTTCTATGAGTTCCAGCATCGCCCTAGTTGTTTTGCGAAAATCAAGCCAGACTGGGTGAAAGCTGACCATGGAGCTGAGTTGGCCTTCATGTTTGGGGGCCCCTTCCTCATGGACGAGAGCTCCCTCCTGGGTGAGGACAGATATGCAGCCCCTAAGCAGCTAGGCTCCAAGGCGAGGGGTGGGGGACTGCAGGAGTAGAAGTCTTGTATCAGCAGTGGGGACCCCTGAGTGTCCTCCAGACTCACCTGACCCTGACACTGGTCTGTCCCTCCCACCAGCCTTTCCAGAGGCCACGGAGGAGGAGAAGCGGCTGAGTCTCACCATGATGGCCCAGTGGACACATTTTGCCCGGACAGGGTAAGAGTGAGTGACATAACTGGCCGTAGACCTGAGTCACTAAGGGTCTGCCCCCAGGGGGATCTCACAGGAGACCTCGGCGCTCATTCATTTCTCCCTTCCAGGGACCCCAATGGTGAGGGGCTGCCTTTTTGGCCCCCCTTTAACCAATCGAAGGAATACCTGCAGATCAGCCTGGTGCCACGTGTTGGCCAGAAGATCCTGGAAGCCCAGATGAAGTTCTGGACAGAGACACTCCCCATCAAGATCCAACAGTGGCAGCAGAAGCAGAAGGGAAAGAAGGCCCAGGAAGAGCTCTGAGACAGGGCCTGGGCCTGCTTGGCTGGGACCACCCCAAGAGGCGGCAGAGCCTCAGAAAGGCAGCTTCCCTCTCCCCTGCTAGGGAAGATTTCAGTCCAGGCTGCTGTGGGGTCATGTCCCTTAAGCATCAGCCCCTCCATGGCTGGTGTTGTGCTCTCTTAAAATGTCACCAGGCTGCTTCCCACCCCTGGGCCTTTGCACAAGCTCCTCCCTCTCTCTTCAGTGCCTTTCCCATTTGTTTCATACCAAGTTGCAGCTCATTTTCAGGTTCTCCCAAGCCTCCCCTCCTTCAGGAAGCCTTCCCTGCCTTTTCCGGGCTACCTGATCTCAAACATGTGTTTAATACAGCACAGCAGAGCCATGGCCAGAACTGTCTATGTCTGGGTCTCTCTCTGGCTCCGAGGAACTTCTGAGAGTGGCAATCAGTGTGACTCCTCTCTGTGCCGCCCACACCAGGATTGGGCAGGACCTCGAGTCAGAGAACGGTGAGTGAGTTAAAGACTAAGAGAATATATGAATGGTGACTTCTGGACTTGAACCCAGGCCCTTCAGATGTCAAAGCCTGCTCTCAGTCCCCCGCAGATGTCGGGCTCAGACCTAAAGAGGGTGTGAGGAGTCCTGAAGCATCAGGGGAACCTAGCCTAAAACAGAGCTCAGCCTCCAATAATCTTGGACAAGGGGTGGGGGAGGAGTCTAGGCCCACAAATCTCCTCCTCCATTCCGTCCAGACTTGGCGCCCAACCTTCCTTCCGAGGAGTGGCTGGTGGGTTTGAACTGCCAGCCTTCTGGTTAGCAGTCAAATGCCTTAGGCACTACCAAAGCTCCTGGCCTCTGAGCAAGACGGAGCAGAATCTAGCAGAGCCACACTCACCAGACATAGAGGTTAGGACCTGGACTATGAGCTTTCCAGCCCTAGCACCTTAACCCTTCATGGCCTGACTGGTCTCCTCCATCTCCCTCCCAGTTGGGGGAGGCCTACTTCTGAGGAAAGCTCAGCACATTCCCAGAAGCCCAGCAGGACACAAGAGAATAGGTAGGGGAGGGTGTCCAGACAAGTACATTAGGCAGGCTGTTGTCACAGAGAAAAGAAAGGGCCTGCATACGCAAGCTATAAAAGATTTTTAGGGTAGGCACAAACATTTCTTCTTTCAAACATCAATGAAACATCTGGATTTTAACACACATCACAATTCTTTCTCCTTCTCCACAATCCCATTCTATCAGCTCCCATCCCACGTATACCCTTCCTCAGTTAGACCCAGTTCTTGGCTGCTGATGGTTATCTGAAAAGCACTTGCAATTGGGACCAGTTTTATTCTGGGAAGGCCAGCTTGGGCAGTCATAATGCCAGAAGGTCTCTGCACTGTGTTGCTCCCCTGCTCCAAAGCTCCGAGCAAGTTTCTGTAGCGTTTAGGACAAGTTCAAGATCTTTATCTGGCATTGGAGGTCTTCCATTCTCACCCAGGATGAACAGACCCTCCACCAGGGCTTGTCCCTGCCCCCAAAAGCTGGTAGAAAGACTGAAAAGTAAGCAGACTTGGGGGGACAGGGAAGGAGGGACTTCCAAGCTGAGACCTGAAGGCCAAGGAGAGGTTACCCAAATGGGCAGGCCAGAGCGGTAGACCAGAGAGGTAGTGGGAAGGGTTGTTCCTGGCAGAAGGGACAGCAGAAACAAAGGCCTAGTGGTTGAGATGTCTTGCATAAACATAACTCTGTATGGCTGAAGCAGTCAGCAAAGATAGGATATGAAGGGCCTGTGGGCTACAAGAGGAGCATAGACTTCAGAGTAACGGAGAGTCATGGAATGGTTCTAACCAGGGAGTAGCATGATCATTTTTGCTGGGTGGAGAGTGGTTGGGGTAGTGAGAGTGGGGGCAGGGAGAGCAGGGAGGGAGCTGGCATGGGGTTCCAGGTAGATAATCCAGGTAGAGTCATAGATGGGCTTTAGATTTAGCACACACAGACAAACCTGCTGACTGAGGGACACAAAGGTGAGGGGAAGGAATACCCCCACAGGGTAGCCTCAAGGAGAGCAGGATGGAACTGTGAGCTAAAGGTGGGTTCTGGACAAACAGGCCCCTTCCTCTAGGCCTGAGGGTGTACCACACTCATTGATGTGGCTCCTAAAGTCTGGTAGCCATGATGGGGGATCATTTGATGTCCCCACCAGCCCTGGAGAGGGTGGGCCTCACACCTAGCCCATCACACTGTCAGCCTCCTCCACCTTCTCCCCCAGGTTCTAGGATTCTCTCCACAAAGGAAGGAGGGACTGGCCTAGCACTGCCCCCAGCAGCTAGAGTGAGCACTCAAACAAGTTAGATGCTCCTGGGATTCCATTCCTCTTGCCTCTCTGGTCTCTCTTCCCTCCCCAGGCCACTGATTCTACTTGCCAGGTGTCCTGAACTGACTGGCGGACTTGCCTTGAAGACTCAGAAGGCACACAGAACTGAAAGTAGCAGACCAAGGGCGCCCACAGACTCAGCCTGGCTGGGCCTGCAGAACGGAGACTTAGATTCAGGGAAACTGTCTCTGGCAGGGGGGCTCTGGTAGCATAGTGCCTAAGGCACTTGACTGTGAGTTGGGTTCGACTGGATGGCACATAACAACTCTGGTGGAATCACAAGGAAGGGTCCTGTGAGCAGTGTGAGCAGTGTAAGCACTAGGGGGTGCTGCAGGATCAGCCATACACACCAGGGCCAGCCACAAGGTGCCCGCAGATGCCCTCTTCTTGATTCAACAGAGTCAAGGGCATGCATACCAATTCCCCGCTCATCAGTCACACACATGCACTAATCCACAGGGTTCCGATCCTCTTCTGTAGTTTATTGGATATGTATCTTTGAACAAGTCTTTAACATCTTCGTTCCTTAGTTTCCCCATCCGTAAAATGGGATAATTATGGCAAGCCTCCTCCCTCCCTTCATAGGGCAACTGTGACCATTGAAAGGTATATTAGCTGTGCTTTTGGTAGCTGCAAGTTCCAGGAGATCCGGCCCAACCACGATGGTCAGACCTCATTGTCACCGGCCCTTCAGATCCCCAGAAACTCCTCAGTAAAATGGTTTGACTTCAAAAAGAAAGAAAGCTAATTAGCTGTAAAATTCCTAGAATGGTGCCAGGCACACAGCAAATGCTCGATAAATGCCCCCTGGTATAGGTATGAATATAGACTCCAGTTGCTTCAGCTGGGGGAAAAAAAATCATATGGCTCCCCAACTACAACTCAAAGAATTGGGAGATGTCTAGGGGGTGTCATTCAAAGTTTAGTGTGGGCCTCCTCCATCCTAAAATACTTCCTGAACCTGCAGCTCCCCAGAAATGGGGCCCTGTGGTTTTCCGAAGGGCAGGCTGAGTGCCCGCCGGGCTCCCTGACCTCACTCAGGGTCTCAGGGAAGCCATGGTCCAAGGCCCTCCCCCATCATTTCTCTGTTCTGGGTCTCAGTTTCTTTATTTATATACTGAGGATGATGATGGTAATGTTTGGAAAGAGTCTTGACTAGCCCAGATCCGAGATTCTGATGTATGGCAATAGGTATGTTTTGGCATTCTCTGGTGTTTTTGGAGGGATCAAAGTCCTATCTGGTCCCCTATTGGGCTTTAGACATATGTAGACATGACTGACAAGGGGACAGCTGTCCTCAGAAGCCAGATTGCAGGACAAGGGTGAGATTCTGAAAAAAGAAGCCTGGTACTCAGAGCTGGCCCAGCAGCTGGGCCTGGGGTTGAAGAAGGAGACGGTGGTTCTGGGCACAGCAAGGTTGGGATCTGACCCCCCAGCCCACAGAGGAGTAGAGGGGGCCAGTGAGGGTGGAAGGATTATCTCACTGAGCCAAGATCCTGGAGCCAAGCAGCTCTGTTGTGGTGAGATCCTCATCTGAACACATGCGATGGTTTCAGGGGGCCAAATGGACTAGGGCAACTGGGGTGTGGGGATGAGAGAGAGAAAGAGTGCAGAGATAGGAAAGTCTCCTAGGGCTGGGTGAAGTATGTGGGCTAAAGTCACTACCCAGATGGGGATGGACTAGAGCAGGTTTGGGGCACGTGAAGTCTGGGGTGCTCAAGGGACAGGAGAGGGGGCTGGTGTACATGTGTGTCCCAGACTGAGTAGCAGAGGAGGCTAAGAGCTGTCAGCACAGGCCACTGAGCCATAGGAGCCATGGGGTCCCTCCCACCTTCAGTCTACGTCAGCCCAGCAGCAGAGGGAGCCCCCTTCCCTGCATTAGCAGATGCCCTCTCACAACCCGAGATCCTCTGAGACCCTTGGAGTCCATCGCACAACCAGAACGCGGAGGTCCAGAGTCTAGGACTCCAATCCAGCTCCTCATGCCCTCCCAGCTGCCTGCCCTCTCTGGGCTCTCTCAGACCTCCCAATCATGGCCAGAGAGGCACCCAAATGGCCCAAGTAGCCGCTACTTGTGTATCTCATCGGTGCCCCACCCCCAACCCCTGCAGATGTTATCACCCCTGGCTCGGTGTCTCTTCCACCTGGCCATGCCCCAGAGCGGCACTGCATACCTAGAGTCTAAATCACTCCTGACCTGCTGAAGGTGGCCAAGGTGGGTGAACCCCCAGAGCTCAGCAAGGAGGGGCAGGCTGAAGGCATACTTTAGCACCTTTCTGTCTCTCCACAGAAGGTCACCTACCTGACAGGCTGTGGTCACAACACAGATCCTGGTAGACAGGATTGTGCGTGGGTCCAGGAAGATGGCAGGTAGAACTTCCTTGCAGCTAGCCCCAGCTACTTCCCCAGGGGCACACTGGGGGACTACTTCCTTGAACCCTGGCCCTCTCCTCTTCTGGACAGGGAATCTTTTTTTTTTTTTTTTTTTCCCCTAGCTTTTATTGTGATTTAGGTAAACCTTTACAGAGCAAGTTCATTTTCCATACAGCAGTTCATACATATTTTGTTTCATGACATTAACTGTAATTCCCCACAATGTAACAGTTCTCTTCCCACTTCCTCCCTGTAGTTATCTCTTTCCTATGCATTCCTGCTCCCTGAGCTATCTCCCTGTGCAGATACTGCCCTTCTGTTCTCTCATGATTGATCATTCTAAGAAGTGTGTCTACCTGGTGTACATGTTCACCCTACATACCTGTCTATTGTTTGGTTGGAAGCTATGAGAGTGAGTTCAATTCCAGACCTGAAGGGTAACTAGGGGCCATAGTCTCAGGGGTTTCACCAGGCTCTATCAGACCAGTAAACCTGGTCTTTTTTGTATGAATTTGAGTTTTGTTCCACATTGTTCTCCCACTCTATCCAAGATCTCCCCACCAGGAATCTTACACTTGAACTTCCAGAAAGACACTGAAGAGGTGAGCAGGCCCTATTTCATAATCTCTTGAACACCTACTATGTGCCAGGCACTCAGGATAGTCAATAAACAGTTCAGGTCAGCATCCTTTCCCCTAATGGAGCTGATGTTCTGGTGGTGAGAGAAAATAAACACTACTAAAATTTCAAAAATAAATAAATTTTTTAAAATACAATATTCATTTCCTTAGAAGACGATAAGTGGTCCTTGGGTGGTAAATGCTTACATGCTAGAGTACTAACGGAGAGGTTGGCAGTTTCCCTCAGAGGCACCTCAGAAGTAAGGCCTGGCAATCAGCTTCTGAAAAGTCACAGCCTTTCAGTTCTACTCTGCACACATGGAGTTGCTGAGAGTCAGAATTGACTCAACAGCAAGTAACAACAGGAGAGGATGATAAGTGAATGGCAGCACATGGGGCAGGGTAAGGGGAGGGGCCTGCTGGGGGGTAGAATTTTAAATGGCGCGCAGAGGGCAGGCCTCATTGAGCAAGTGACATCTAGCAAAGATTTGCAAGAGGTGAGAGAGTGAGTTACTTGAGTAGTTGGTGACAAGCACCCCAAGTCCAGGTGTCCTGGTCTTGCCTGTCGCTGGTCCCCTTTCATCTCCTAAGGTCACTAAGGGCAGCCCCAGATTTTCCCAATCAAAGGGCTTATGGCTGGAGCAGCCTCTGGAATGGGACCTGCTGAATTGGCTATAAATCCCTCTTGCCTTGTAGACTCTGTGTTTCCTGAATCCATGTGAACAGCTCCCAGACAATCCTGTGGTGCTTCTGGCCAGGCGACAGGTAGCACTGTGCCTACCTTCTGGGTGTTAACAGCCTGGAGTTCAATTGCCTCTTGCCTTATGTAAGTGAGTAGTTATGCCCACGGCAGTGAGGGGTCCCTCTTGGGCAATGCTTGGCAACAGGTCAGATCCCTGTGACCCCTTTGAGGATGTTCAAGTGCTAGGGCAGAGGAAGTGCTCGCTGAAGTCTTGGGAGTCTTCTGCAGTCTCTGTGTGATAGAGCTGATGAAGAATGACAAGGAGTAGAGGGTGGAGGGTGGCCTCTTGGAAGATTAGTACCCCAAATCCTCAGATCATAGTTTGGATGGGTCATCTTGTCAATTCCTCAGCCTCCAGGGAGCCGCTCCTGGATCAGGAAGTGTCCCCTCAGCCCCCACCTGAACTCTGGCCCAGGTGGTAGTGATGGACAGGTTGGGAGCCAGAGAGCAGGCAGGAGGGTAAGCCTTCCTGGACTGGGACCTGTGTCTGAGAGCTCAGCATTTAGGTGGGGGAGTCTTGGAGCCTAGAGTAGCTCTAGCAGGAATCCCTCCAGATGCTCGGGCCTGCCTCACACCTGGGTCCTTGTCATGTGGGTAGATCCCCAAGATCCTGCTAACCCAGTACATGACAAGAAAGACACCATCGCCAGGCTGCTCTGGATACCAGTACTCTGGGAGGGCCTTAGCTCCCAAGGGTGCTCAGTGTGTGGACAGGGCTGCCCTTTTCTAGCTAGTAGCCGCTGTCTTCACAAGGGACTCCCAGTCAGGATATGGATGTCTCTTGTGGTTCCTAGGGTTGGCATGGGATCATACGGGGCTGCTGAGGAGCAAAGCCCCCCAGGCACCCTCAGGGTTACGACCAATACAGGGTGAGGATGAGAAGAGAGGGAGGCCTGCCTAGGAAGCTCCCCTCATCTCCCCAGGCCACAAACTCTTGGGGGACTAAGCCTGGATCCAAGTCACTGCTGTGCCCACTTCTGGCCCAATTGGCACCCCAGGTATTGGGGTGGGTATGGTTTTCCTGCCCAGAACATTACCAAGGAACGGATGCTAGTGGAGGAGTATGTGAACGATATCCATAACCAGAACTGGAAAATGCTCCAAAACCATTTAATGGATGTAGCTGGGGACGTCACTTTTGTGTATCCTGCGCTGCTGGCCACCTGCTACCCCTGTGTTCTGGGGAGTCCCGAGAGTGGTCACAGTGGCTCCACCCACTCTCCAGCCGTGCTGCTTACTAACTGCATATCCTTGGGGAGTGATGCTCCCCCTGTGCATGTTTGAGCTGCTGTAGGATCCCAAGATGACACGGAAGAGGCAGGATCTGCCACCTGTGAGAGAGGAGGGACTGTCCCTTAGAATTGAGGGCAGGGCTACAGCTGGCCCAGAGAAGGGACTGGGGTGGTCATGGAAGGCTTCTTGATTGACAGGTCAGGCTTAGGGGCCTCCATGTTCAGGCTGACTGGGATTTAGGGAACATGTGTCTAAGGGCTTGTGGTGGTTATGTTTTTGTGTCAACTTGGCTGGGCCTGGTTGAGTGGCTGGGCAGCTGGTGGTAGTTATTCCCCATGATGAGACCGGCAATCAACTCCATGCTGGGCTCTACCATAAACAGTAGAGTAGCTGCTTTGTGTATGTGTTCTGCTTCTCGTATATAAGCAGCAGCTTTGGGACTGCTCTCTAGCTTATGGAATGCTTGGACCCTGCATGCAGCCATGTCGTTATTCAGCAGCCTGTCATGCTCTGCCAACCTTGGGACTTACAATGGACTTAAATTAATGGCCTGCTGTGTGGTTTGGTAACAGAGGGATTGTGCCTTTTTACTTGTCAACTTTGGGTTTGTCAGCCTCAGCAGCCAGCAGCTGTCTGAGTGAAGAAAAGCCTCTAGCTCCAGTGGGCTGGGAGCTGGAGGCAGAGCTGAAGCCCAAGGCTGAGGGGCTTTCACCCAGCCCCTAGAGCTTGGCACTTTGAACTTGGACTTTAAGCCTCCAAATTGTAAGAATAAACTCCTGTTTGTTAAGGCCATGCCATTTGTGGTATATTTTTGTCAGAGCAGCACTAGGTAACCAGAACGGGGCTCAAAGGTGGGGAGGCAGTGGTAGAAAGAATAAGGTGAGATCTCCCCATCTGCTGCCCTGTCCCAAGAGTCACATCCCCACTCTGCCCCCAGGCCCTTCTACAGAGATGAAGAGAAGGTGCTCAGCCTCCAGATGATGAACTATTGGCCACCTTTGCCCACACGGGGTGAGGCTGGGCAATCTTCCTGCCCAATGCTAGATGGCACTGATGGGCAGCTGCCCCAGATATTTGCCCTGACGTGGCCCACAGGCCTGCACAGTCAGCCCAAATGAAATGCCCCCTCCCCCTCACCTTTCCCCAATCAGTCCCCAGATCCTAAATGTGGCTAGAATGTGTCCCTCTCTGTCCGCAGACCCACAGTCTTCATTCACTCAAGCACTCAGCAGTCTCACTGATGCTCTCTTTGTGCCCAGACCACTCCTACAGCTGAGATTCAAGGATGGTGCAGACATGACCCTGGTCCTCCGGGGGCTCAGCACATGGAAACAAAGTGATAATCTGGCGTAATGAGAGCTGCAATGGGGGAGCTCAACCTTATGCCTGTTCACATTGGCCTTGAGGGCTTGGGCAGGTTAATTGTGGCCTAAAGTGAAGATTTAGAGCTTGAGATCTTTTTCTCCCCGCCCACCTCCCGCAGTACTTAAAGTCTGAACACAAAGCCATCCTCTCAATAAAGACACAGAACTTTGTCCACCTGTAAAATGGTTAGAGGAAGTGAGTGGTGTCTTGAGTTGAGCCCTTGGAGGAAGGGAGCTCCTTGTTGGGCTAAGCCTACTACGCTAAGTCAAGGGGAACTGCAGCAAAGCAGTTTAGGCTGCCAAGCACTTGGCTTTATTCTTTCCTCTTTCTTTTGTTCCGGGTTCATAATAGCAAAAAGGGCATGGGGGAAGCATCATCTGCCCTCCTCTAACTTCAGGCTTTTTTCAGCCTTGGACTGATTCCTATGAGGCAGAAGTCAGCCATGCTACCACCCTCCAACCTTTTTTTTACCAATTCTGACACCAACTGTCCCTCCCATGGCACTCTCTACTTCTGCGTTGGGTTCAATAATTCATTGCAGTGGCCACATAGAACTCACAGACAATATTCATGATTATGACGTTTATTAGGGAAGTAACAGGTTACAATTTAGGTGCAGGAACATTTGAGGTACAATTATTTGATGAGGATAGCCTCCCCTCAGCCATGCCATAAGCATGCCTCTTTTTGGCCCTTGGCTCCTCAGCCTGGTCTCTGCTGTGCTTGGGCAAGTGTTACAAAGCTCTTCTAGCTCTGCTGATAGGTGCCCAGAGAAGCACCTGACTCTGCCAGCAAGCCTCCTGCCAGAAGGCACTCAGCTTTCTCACTCCGTGGGCTGCCCACCACTCTGTCTCATGCTGGTCTCTTGGTTCTGCTGCCTCTGTTGCTGTGGTTTCTCCATGGCTGTCTCTCACCATCTCAACAAAGTGTTACAGCTCTCCCCCTCTCCTGGATCAAGGAAGTTCAGAGCAGGTATCTCAGATCCAAAGGACACGCTCCACTCCTGTGTCGTCTTTCTTGATGGTAGTGAGACTCCCATTTCCATCTCTGGGATGGCTCATATTAAGCCTAGCAGGATGGCAAAACCGACCAAATGCCATGTTAGGGTTCTATATACACTATTTGCATGGTTCTACCACCACAAGTGTGTCACGTACCTTATTTACATTACTAGCACACTCTCTAGTCCCCTTGGTGGGCCACAAACACCTCACATTTGCATAGTCTCACCCAGTCATCTGGTGGGTGTCACAAAGACCGTGGCTAGAAGAGCCACATTAAGCGATTCACTGCACCATAATAATTTATTGTACAAATTGAGTAACACATGATGTGTGGACATTAGCTTCTCCAGGCATGAGAATTTAATAGAGGAGGTTCAGACATTTAGAATCCATTTATGTTGCTTTCACAGTTGGAGGTTTTTCAGGCCTTCACTTGAAGTACATATAGAACAAGTGAAGTAATGCCTCTGTATGTGGCCAGTACACAATTCATCCTACCTGTGAAAGTATAAAAGTGAAATATTTTTTAACCCCAGAGTGGAATCAGGCATCAATTTCTGGACCTGCCATGATTTCATTCTTGCCAAAACCACACATTCCTCAGCTCATGTTCTTCAGAGTATGCAGCCACCAGCCCTCAGGCCAACCAGAAGAAGCCACTTGGCTTTTTTCTTCACTGTCCCAAGTGCACCCCTCAGGACACCAGGACAGTTGCACCCCATGCCCACTTGCCCATCAGTTCAGGGCTTGGTACTGCAATCAGACCACACTCCTCACTTTCTAGCCTTCCCTGCAATGCACCCTGGGCAGACCCCAGCCTGTCCCACAGGTTTTATGTCTCAAACTGTAGTGGTCATGAGCTAGTGGTGGCAGAGTGAGCTTGATCTTGATCTAGACCTGTCTGACTCACTCTGCCTCCCTCCAGCCCTGAGGAAATCCCTGAGGATAGGGAGCCCCCAGAGGATATGTGGCACCTTTGTTCTCAGGGGAGGCACAACTCAAAGACCATCCCTGCCTTCCAGTAAACAGAGGACAGAAGACCAAAGAGGCACTCATAGTGGGAGCCTGAGTGGGGGCTGAGTGAGTGTGGTCCTAGGACTGCCTGGCAGAATGCAGCAGGAACTGAGGTTTGGCTGGCCTGACTCATGCTGATTCACCATATGGGACCTCCTGCCCTGGGGTCCGTGGGTACTCATCCTATGGCCTGCTAGCACAACCCCTAAAGGTCTGGTCCCAGGCTAGTCCAGGCCTGCATTGGTGGGTTACTCAGTATCATCCTCCTCAGAGCCTCTCCTACAAGCCTGGGGGGTGGTGTGTTTGTGAGAGAGAGCTTCTCAAACAAGGACCTGCCCAGAGGGCCCCCTCCCTCAAATTAGCTAAATAAGAGACTTGGACTCAGCCAGGCTGAGGCCCATGTGAGGGTCATAGGAAACCCTACAACCCTCTCTAAGAATCTATGGAAGATTGACTGTGAGCAGCTTGGATGGGGTAGGCTCCCTGCCTCCTACAGCCCCAGCTAACTCCACATCTGCCTAGAAAGGTGCATCTTCCTGTCAGTTCATCTCCTGGTGCCGCTGGGATGAGGAGGGCAGGGAGGGCTCCCTATTGTTCCTGTCTCACTCTGCCCTCTGGTCCTCTCTCCCAGTCTTTTCCTAAAGCCCCACCTTGAAAGGAGCGGGTCTCAGAACTGATTGGATCTTGAAGGCCCCAGGACACTTCTGTGGCTTTTGCCATTGTTTGACTGGCCCGGGGATGCCCCTAGGACAAATGTGTACCCATGCAAAGCTCACGTGGCCCAGGCTACTCCGATTGGGGTGAGCCTAGCTCAGGAAGCAGCGCCCCCTAACATTCGCCCGCCCCCTGGAGCAGCAATTACCCGCCAAGGCGGCTGAGGACTGGGCAATTAGTGCGGGAGACGGCCGCTCCACCAAGCCCAGGCTGCCCACAGCCCCCGCAGCGCCGCTGCCGCCGGACCCCAGGCCCCCGCTGCTCACCAGCAGCCGCCCGCCGCCGCAGCCCTCCCTACTTGCAGACAGCGCCGACTGCTTTGGAGCCCCGGGGGACGCGCCGTCCGGCCTCCCGCCAACTGCAGTGATGGATCCAGCCGCCTGGCACAGGGCCAGGGCCCGGCGGACGCGAGGGCGCCGGTAGATGCAACTCGTCTCCGTTCAGTTGTGGGCGAGCGGGATGGGGCCCCTTGCTCCAGGGCCCCCGACTGCCTGCGCCACGGCCCTGCCATCAGCCGGCCGCCCAGCGGCACTGGCGCGGTGGGCCGGGTTGGCCTCGGTCTCAGGCAGGCGCTGCAGGCAGAGTGGGAGCCAGGGACCCGGATCCCCGGCAGCCCAATCCATCTTACTATCTCGTGGCTCTCCCTGCTTCAGGATCCCCATGACCCTGCACAGTCTTGAGACACCCACCTATGGGATTCTGGCTCTGAACTCTGGTCCACTCCCAGCCCTTCCAGCCCCAGGGGTCAGTGGAGGAGGTGCCACACTGAACATGCCTTCTGAAGGGCCAGAGCCCACACTGGGGACCATACCAATGGAGACACTGAGTGATCATTACGGATCCCCCACTGTTAAGGAGCAAGAGCCCTTTTATAGAGCAGCCTGAAGGTGGAAGAAAAGCCTTTCAGTAAATGAGCAGCTGTAGCAGGAAAATTCATCACAAGCTGACAGAGGCGCCTGTGGTTGGTTCTGTCTCTTGCCTAGGGAGCAGCTCTCCTGGCCCTGGGAAGGGTAGGTGGCCTCCAGGGCCTTCTAGACACCACAGACACCAAGCTCCAAAACTGGCCCTGTTGCTGGGCCAGAGCGTGTGGCAGGGTGTCACCATCCGTGTGCTGCTTCTGAACCACAGGGCTCTCCAGGGCAAGGCAAGGCTGCTGAGCAGAAGGTGCCTTGAGTTTTGATGTAGTTGTTCCCTCTGCTGTGTTATCCTGGACACCCACTTGCCCTCTCTGATCCTCCCAAAAGGGAGAAATCCTGACCCTGCCTGGCTGCTTTTTTTTTTATTTTTTTAGGATTTGGGTGAAGATTTACAGAGTAAATTCACTTTTCATACAGCAGTTCACATATACTTTGTCTCATGTCATTGACCAAAATTTACAATGCAGCAGCTCCCCTCCCACTTCCTCCCCATAGTTACCTCCTCCCAGTGTCCATCCCTTCATACTATTCTGCACCCTGAGCTATCTCCCTGTGCATAAGCAGCCCTTCCTTCTCCCATGATTGTTCTCTCCAGGGCGTGTGTCTACTTGAGGTAAATGTTTAACTCACATGCCTGTACTTTGTTTCCCTGCCTGGCTTCTAAATGATCAATATAGCCACAGAACTCAGGTGGCATAGTGCCTAAGGCATTTGTTTGCTAACCAGAAGGCTGGCGGCTCAAACCCATCAACCATTTCTTGGAAGGAAGGTTGGGCAATCTACTTCCGCAGTGATACTGCCTTGGAAACCCAAGGAAGGGTAGCTATGAGTCAGATCCGACTCAAGGACAGTGCATCTGTTTTGTTTTGTATTTTCAGGTAGCATATCTGGGGAAAGAAGAATTTTCTGAAAAGTGAGGCTGCCACTATACCCAAAGAGCCCTTGGTAGTGGGGGTCTAATGTGAGGAGCAGGGAGGCGGGCTGGGTATGGAGCACTGCATTCCGGCCAGTACCTTCCCTTCCACTGTGCCCAAGGATGGCAGGCAGAAGAGCTGCTGCAGCGCAACTCCAGGGGCTCCACTTACAGGGTGAAATCTGAGCTCCACACTCTACCTCCTCTGGGCATGCCATTCAATCACACACTCACACCACACACATGCCTTAGAGAAGGCTTTGGTTGGTGACTGCTTGGTCACCATCTAACCCAAAACATCCACCCTGGGCAGTCTTTGCAGTCACCTCCCTCACTATAGCCTACCCATGGCTGCCTTCAGTGCTAGCATAATCCCTGCGCCACCCCAGCAAGGTGAGTCATGGTCATGTGATGCTGAAAGGAGCAGGATCCTTTGAAGGGGCATCCTGGCACTGCCTTTTTCACCTATAAAGAGAAGCAGGCCATAGGCTGTTACCTTCTACTGTGGGAAAACATGAGTTCTCAGCTTTGTTCTGCCAGGTTCCTCTTTTAGGTCCTCTCTCAGCTCATTTTCCTCGGAAAGAAGACTGGGCAATCTACTTCCCTAGAGATACTGCATCGGAAACCCAAGGAGGGGTTGCTATGAGTGGGAACTGACTCAATGGCAGCCTGACCTTATGTGAACCCAAAGGAGCTCTGGTGGTGTAGTGGTTAGGGCATTGGCTAGTAACCAAAAGTCAGGGGTTCAGACCCACCAGTTGCTCTGTGGAAGAAAGATGAGGCAATCCGTGAAGATTTACAGCCTTGGAAACCCGATGGGGGTCGATATGAATTGGAATTGACTCGATGGCACTTAAGTTTTTTTTTTTTTTTTGGTATGTGAACTCAAGGAACTCTAGTGACACGGTGATTAAAGCACTTGGCGGCTAACCAAAGGTCAGCAGTTTGACCCCACCAGGTGCTACATGCGAGAAAGATGTGTCAGTTTGCTTCCAGAAAGATTCACACCCTTAGAAACCCTATGGGGCAGTTGTCCTCTGTCCTATAGGGCCACTATGCATTGGAACTTAATGACAATGGGTTTTGTTTTGTTGTTTCTTTTTTGGTTAGGTTATATGAACTCAAATTGTTATCTAGAACTTCTTGGCTACCAACACCTACCAGTGGTTTCTCATACGAAGTATGGAGTTGTACAAATCCTAGAATTCCAGAGTTGGAAGCGGCCTTGAAGATTATCATCTTTTGAGAGCTTGTCACTTTGTGCCAGACTCTAACCCAGGCACTGATGCTTTTGTCTGCCCAACACATTTATTCCTTTTCCTGTGTCATCATACTATCGACAGTGATTCATGGTACCCATGGTTCAAAAATGAACAGGTGGCCCACGTTAGCCTGTTAAAGTCAATCCCAAGGTCTATGTGAGAAATCAGGAAAGAGCAGTGCTTAACTCACTGGTAGAACGACCACCCACTTTAGGGTGAGTCAGCATGTGGATGATGCTAAAACAAAGAAAAACAGAACCAAGAAACACATTCCTGGTGTCCACGCTTAAACACCTGAATCTAGCCATGTCTGAGTGATAGTTAAGTGCTCAGCTGCTGACTGAAAGGCTGACAATTTGAACCCACCCAGCTGTTCCACGGAAGAAAGACCTGGCAATCTCCTTCTATAAAGATTACAGCCTAGAAAACCCCATGGGCCAGTTCTGCTCCGTCACATGGGGTTGTTATGAGTTGAGAATTGACTCAATAGCACCTGACAGCAAAGGAAATCATTAAACACCTGGGCTTCTCAGTTAAACAGGCTAATACATATCCCCTTCCTTTTTTTTCCCCTCATATAGACCATTTTGAATTGGGTTTCTATCACTTGCAACCAAAACAGTTCTAACTGATGTGAGTAAATGTCAATGTTCTCAACTATGCCTGAGAAAACCAAGGAAGCAGCCAACTTTGTGGTCTCAGGCAAGTCACTAAAGCTGACATCAGGTTGTTCTAATGGCAAATGAAGCAACTGGAGTTTTTCAACTTTAGGGATACTTTGCTCTTCAGGAGTCTCTCTCTCTCTCTCTCTCTCTCTGGGTCTACCTGGCCATAAGGCCTTGAATGAATCAGTCACCTATTCTGAGTCTCATTTTCCTGAGCAACAAAACAGCATAGTAATCCCTTTCCTCTTTAACTTGCAGGGGGGTTGGGGAGAATCCATGTTTGGGGAATTGCTCTGTAAGGTAGTATATACTAAAGCAAATGTTATACAGTGTCTGTATTTTGCAAGTGAGGAATTTCATTCTCTACTGTTGTCCCAAAATGGCTCCTATCTCTTCCAAAACAATTTTTTAAGGTTTAAAAAACAAATAAACCAAACCCTTAAGTTCTTAAAATGCATTTATAAAATTGCTTCCTGCATAGCATCTCATTGGATGGGCTCTAGCTCAGGCCAGATCCAGGTAGAAAAAGGGAGATGGCACTGGGTGAAGTTCTCTGGGGGACAACTTTGTCTCTGTCACAGGTTGAGTTCTCTAGGAAGTTTTCCTTGTAGGGTGTTTATTAAGGAACATCCTTGGGATCCAGACCTGCTGACAGGAGAAGAATGAAGCAGGATTGGGTAGAGAGAGAAGTCAAGCTGCACCACAGGCCCAAGAACAGCCTCAGCAGACCATACAGGTTGGTGTGGAGCTGATGAGTCCATTAGCATTGCCTGCCAGCCTTTATACTCCCTATTTGGCCAGTCTTTGGCTGTGAGTTGTCCCAGGTGGCTCTCTGCAGCTGAGGGTGTCCCTGAAGGGGCAGAAAACACTCCTAGCTGCTAGGGTAACAATTTCTTCCCTGAAGGGGGATCTAGCTGACACATCTCAGTCACCAACACTACCTAAACTGCAAAGCATGCTGGAGGCTTCCCTTGGCAGGACGGAGCAAGATGAAGTTAGCATAAGGTGAGGCTGGGGAAGCAATGAGAGTGTGGGGTGTCTTTCTTTGAGGATGTTGAGTCCAGTCTCCATGGCAGGCTTTGGGGGACGGAATACTGTGGGGCCATCATTCTGCCTGGCATAGTTGAAAAAGCATCTCAGAGTCTTTTTTTTTTTTTTTTTTT
>NW_006921654.1:3418047-3442272 GCF_000298275.1 Orycteropus afer afer
GATGAATGCCACGCCATTCCTTTTCAAACTGTCATTCCCGGCATAGTAGATCATATGGTTGTTTGATTCAAAATGGCTAAAACCAGTCCATTTCAGCTCACTAATGCCGAGGATATCAATCTTTATGCGTTCCATTTCCTTTTTGTGTAGTATGTTATGCCAATTGAGCTCGATGTCCCTGTGACCATGGTTCCCAGCCCACGGGTCTAACTGCTTGCTCTTTCAGTCAGAGTGGTTGGCTGTGTCTCAGAGTGTTCTGAACCCACATTTAGTGAAAGACAATGGATTTACCTGTCAAAGAAAGGAAAAGGAGGCAAACTAGACAGAAGAAGCTAGCCAGGGCTGCATCAGACCCGGGCTGAACTCCTTGCCCATTTACTCAGAAGTGTCATCAAGAGGAATAGACTATTGTCTGCTTTAAAAATTGTCCTTTCTGTGTTCCTAAAGGAGAGAAAGGCTAGTGAGGTGGCAGGGAGACAAAAGGAGAAAAGGTAAAAGAGAATGCATTTGGATTCATGAGTCAATAATAAGCCAGAAGTAAGTGTTGAATTATTCAACCTCCTTTATTGATCCATTGATTTCTATCTGCAGGTCTTGGTTTATTCTTGGTCGGCATTTCCTGTGTCTGAGACACTGAGAAAAGAAATGAGAGAAAGGATTTTTAAGACAGGGAGAAATGTGAGGCAGTGCCAGAGAGAAACTTGGCAACTTGAATCAGGAATCTTAAAATACCCATACCTTTTGACCTAGTGATTCTATTTCTGGAAAATGGTCCTAAAATCACCATCCAGACTTTTAAGAAAAAGCCATAAGCACCACCATGATGTTCACGGCAGCTTTTTTTTTTTGTCACAGAAATAGTAGGAAACAATCAAAATGCCCAGCATTAGTGGATCGACCAAGTAATGGTGGTGCTACAAGAAGGATTGGGAGTTTAAAATGATAATAAAGGAGAATATTCATGCCACAGGTTAGGGGATAACAGAGTATTTAAAACAGTAGCTATAGCATGTCATGTCGTCCTGGTTGTTAGCTGCCATTTAGTCGGCCCCTGACTCATGGGGGAAACTCTGGTGGCCTAGTGCCTAGGACAGTTGACTGCTAACCAGAAGGCTGGTGGTTCAATTCCACTAGCCACTCCTCAGAGGGAAGGTTGGGCAATCTACTTCCATAGTGATACCACCTCAGAAAACCAAGGAGGGTTCTCTATGAGTCAGATCCGACTCGATGGCAGTGAGGATTTTTTTTTTTTTAGTTGACTCATGGGCGACCCCACGCATGACAGAACAAAACGCTCCCTAGTCCTGCACCATCTCCGTGATAGGTTGTGGGTTAGATCCCTGTGATCCTTAGGTTTTCATTGGCTGATTTTGGGGAGGAGATCACCAGGCCTTTCTTCTTAGTCTGGAAATCTGCTAAAACCTATTCAACATCATAGCAACATGCAAGCCTCCACTGACGGATGGATGGTGGCTGTGCACGAGGTGTGTTGGCTGGGAGTCGAGCCTGGGTCTCCTGCATGGAAGGTGAGAGTTCTACCACTGAACCACCACTGCCTCATGCAATGTCATAACCATGTGAAAAAAAACATGACAGAAAGAGGCCAAAGCGCTGCCACACCACACCAAACTGCCGTCGGGTCAGATCAGACTCATAGTGACCACTCCTTGGGTTTCCGAGGCAGTATCACTACGGAAGGAGATGACCCAATCTTCCTTCCAAGGAGTAGCTGGTGGATTGGAATGCCAGCCTTCTGGTTAGCAGTCAAGTGCCTTAGGCACTACGCCACTAGAGCTCCTAGAGGCCAAAGCAAATATACTAAAATGCTAGCAATGATTGTCTTGGGGTAATAGAACTCCTTTCTTCTTTCCTATATTTTCTCAATTTTCTACAAAACAAAACATCACAAGTTTTACGATAATTATCTTTAAGGGCCAAGAAGAGACTTTCATGTGAAGGCGACATTGTAGTAAAATAAAACAGACTAGTGAGGAACTTTGAGTGCCCGGGGATACAAAGAGTTAATAGGCTGGGCTGCTAACTGAAAGGTTGGAAGTTCGAGACTAACCTACTTCTGAAGGTAGCAATCTACTTCTGGAAAATCAGCCATTGAAAACTCTGTGGAGCTCATTTCTACTCTGACACGAATGAGATCGCCATGACTTGGAATCAACTGGATGGGAACTGCTGATAGTAGCATTACAACAGATTATAAGAGCCCTGGCGGTATACTCCTGGAAAGGTGGTTGTTGTGTGCTGTCAAGTTGACAGAAGGTTTCCTAGGCTGAAAGCTTTCCCGGAGCAGATCACCAGATTTTTTCTTCTGCAGAGCACCTACCTGGTAGGTTCAACCCATCATTCTCTCCATTCTCAGCTCAGCACTTAACCATTGTTCCACCAGGGCTCCTTCTATAAAAATTACAGCCTAGGAAACCCTATGGGGCAGTTCTACTCTGTCCATTATGAGTCAGAATGGCCCACAGCAACCACATAGCTTCTTGGGAGCCAAATCCTTCCAGAGTCCAGGTTACTGCTGGGTCTGAGGCATGTTGACCCTGGCACATGCCATGGAGCTAAATGTGATGGAATGAGGGGATGCTATGAGATCGTTACTCTGCTAAGGACAATAAGAGGCCCCTGAACTCATATTTTTTAAAAAGGAATGAGTTTTTCTAGCAGAATAAGGGGAGGAAGAAAGACATGGGGGGAACAGCAAGCTGAGATGCATGGAAGCATATGGAAGTCCAAGCAGGCCAGTGTGGCTGGAATGCAGGGGGCAGGGGGAGAAACGATGGGAGGTGGGATGGGAAGGGAAAGGAAGGATGTCAGGGGCTGTGGAATGCTAGGCAGAGGGCCTTTGTCCTCTGCCACAGGCAAAAGGGAGACTTGGGGGGTGGCGTTAAGGAGGAATGTGGTATAGCTCAGCAGCTGCCATTCTCCAGTCCCCAGCCTGCTTCCCATTCTGGCTATAAAGATGGAGAGTAGAGGAGCAAAGGGGAACAGTCCAAAGCAGCTCTGAAGGACGGCCAGCCAGGCCTCCTGACCCCAGTCTGGCCCTCTTCCCACCACACCACACTTGGTCCCCATCTCCAGACACCCAGACAACCCTTTTCCCCTGCCCCCCATGACAAAGAGGCTCATTTGGAGCCTGGGCAAGAGTTGCAAACGTCAAACTTGTAATTACAAGGATGAAATCATCTGGTTCCTTTTAAGCAAACGGGTTTATTGATCCCAACACTGAAGAAATGCTATTCTGGGTAAACTGGCCTCTCTGCTTCCCTCTTCCTTCGGGATGGCTGAGCTGTTGGGGGAGGGGTGCAGGGGCACTAATCTGGGCGAACCCACCCGGAGGAAAAATTCTTTAGGGCCTAGGGGGTGAGGTTTATGGTATGTCAATTAAAAAAAAAAAAAAAATTCTTTAGGGCCCAGGAAAGTGCCTCACACAGGCAGAGGACACCCGCATCCTGGACTTAGGCCCGTCTCCTTGCAAAAACTAGAAGCTGGATGGGGCCAGGGCTTTAGGCGCTGTGCCAGCCACTCATTTCCCTTCTTTCCAACCCCCCTCAAGTCTCATTTGTGGCTCCAGATCATATTTCAGCTTTAAGATGGTACAATATTTCTTCAGTCACTGAAGGGAAACTGTTTCCTTAGAAAAAATGTACTTGATGTACAGAGCCCTGAGGGGAGCCCACCCCCTCCATGAAGGGAGGTGGGTGAGGGTGGTGGCTGGCCCCAGACCTGGATGAAACCATCATTTCTGCCAGACGTAGGAAGGCAGGATGTCTAGGCCTTGACCTTCCAAGCAGAGGAGGGACAAACAGTTGGACTTAGGATTAGGGATGCACAAGGACAAGAGCCACATTCAGCCACAAGGCCTACCCTGGACCCCTTCATTCAGCCTGCTGGGGACTTCTGAGAGCATGGTGGGGTGCTCCAGCAGGAGTGACCCTGGCCCCAACTCTCCATGACCTCTCAGTTCAGCTATGGAGATAGGCAGGACTTCTGGCTTCTCTCTCAGCAGGGACCTGGTTAAGAGCATGACACTGGAGTCAAGCACTTACTATCTGGATAGCCCTGGACAAGTCATTCAGCCTTTCTGAGCCTCAATTTCCTTATCTGTGGAATAGGGTCAGCAGCATTGTGGTGAGGAATGAATGAAAACATGGGCCCCAAAGTTTATCCACTCTGTTATCTTTGATAAGTCAGGATCTTGACTACCCTATGGTCACTTACTTAACTCTTCAGCTTTCTCTTTGTCACATGGGAAAAGGAAGGCCTTAAATGGAACTGTGGCATAAAAGCACCCAGCTCATAGCTTCACAGTTGGGGTAGACGACTGAGGATTCCCCACTCCTTGGTTAGCATTATTGTGCAGTCTCTGCTTACCCATGTAAGGTCAGCCTGGGGGTCCTGCAGGAGCCGCCCACCCAAGAGAGTAGGAAGATGCTCAGAAGAAGCTCCAGGCTGTCTGAACACTTAGGAAAGTAATGTGTTAGGCACAGAACTTCAGAGAAGTCAGTAAGTTTTCTGGGAGAAGGTGTTTCAAGGCAGCTAGAAGACACCCTTGGGCTTTTATCTGTGGCCCCAAGAAAAGCAGACTCTTAGTAAATCCCTGCACAGGTTGGTACCTGGAACAATCCAAACTTGCTCTGACAGCTATTAGAACAGAGCTAAACATACCCAGCATGGATAAAAATGTCCTTTATTAATTTTCTTTAATCCATTTTTTTAAATATGTAAAAAAAAAAAAATTAACAACAATTAAAAAAAAAAAAAAAAAAAGGCTTACAGAGGTCAGGTGAGGAGATGGCCTCCTTCAGCCTGCGGCTTGTTTCCCAGTCGGCCTGGCCAGTTGGATGCTAGACAACGTTGAGCGTGGGTTACCCTGTGGCCTGGAGTTGCCAAAGGATGTCTGTGGTGCTGCTGTTCTGAGTCTGCCTGGCAGACTTTCCCATTCCTTTCCCGCGGGACATCTTTCCCCATCCCTGTGGCCCAGTGAAGCTGACCATCAGAATGCCGTGCGCTTCTCTGCTCTCCCGCTCCCACGGCCAGGCTCCCTGGGACCTAGAAGGGATTTGTCTTGACCCTGACCTTTTCTCCTCAAAGCTCATAGTGTCTATCTGACCGTTTAGCCCACATGATCTTACAGTAGAACACTAGAAGAACACACAGCATTTCTCAAGCTGAAAGAACTGAAAAAATTAAGCTGTGAGTTGCAGTATTGAAAGATTCTGTGGGCAATATACTGAATGATGCAGGAAATATCAAAAGAAGATGGAAGGAATACACAGAGTCAGTATACCAAAAAGAATTGGTCGATGTTCATCCATTTCAGGTGGTGGCATATGATCAATAGCTAATGGTATTGAAGGAAGATGTACAAGCTGAAGGACATTGAAGGAATTGGTGAAAAACAAGGCTCCAGCAATTGATGAAATACCCATTGAGATGTTTCAACAAACAGATGCTGCACTGGAGGCACTCACTCAGCTATGCTAAGAGATTTGGAAGACAGCTACCTGGCCAACTGACTAGAAGAGATCCATATTTGTACCCATCCCAAAGAGAGGTGATTGCACAGAATGTGGAAATTATCAAACAATATCATTAATATCTCATGCAAGTAAAATCTTACTGAGGATAATTCAAAAATGGTCACAGCAGTATATTGACAGAGAACTTCCAGAAATGCAAGCTGGACTCAGAAGAGGACATGGAACAAGGGATATCATTGCTGATGTTAGATGGATCCTGGATCAAAGCAAAATGCCAGAAAGATGTTTACTTGTGTTTTATTGACTATGCAAAAGCATTTGATTGTGTAGATCATAACAAGTTATGGATAACATTGAGAAGAACAGGAATTCCAGAACATTTAATTGTGCTCATGAGGAACCTGTACATAGACCAGGAAGAAGGCTGTCATTTGAACAGAACAAGGGGACACTGCATGGTTTACAATCAAGAAGGGAGTGTGCCTGGGCTGTATCCTTTCGTCATACTTATTCAATCTGCATGCTAAGCAAATAATCCGAGAAGCTGGACTATATGAAGAATGTGGCATCAGGATTGGAGGAAGACTCATTAATAACCTGCCATATGCAAATGACACAACTTTGCTTGCTGAAAGTGAGGATGACTTGAGCACTTACTGATGAAGATAGAAGACTACGGTCTGCAGTATGGATTACACCTCAATACAAAGGAAACAAAAATCCTCACAACTAGACCAATACGCAGCATCACGATAAATGGAGAGATGATTGAAGTTGTCAAAGACTTCATATTACTTGGGTATACAATCAACACCAACGGTAGCATCAGTCAAGATATCAGACGTCATATACCATTGGGCAAATCTGCTGCAAAAGACCTCTTTCAAGTGCTGAAGAGCAAAGATATTTCCTTGAAGGTTAAGGTGCACCTGACACAAACCATGATATTTTCAATCATCTCGTATGCATGTGAGAGCTGGACAATGAATAAGGAAGACCAAAGAAGAATGGATGCTTTTGAGTTGTGTTAGTGAAGAACGCTGAAAGTACCGTGGACTGCTAAAAGAACTAACAAATCTGCCCTGGAAGAAGTGCAGCTGGAATGTTCCTGGAAAGTGAGAATGGCCAGACTTTGTCTCACCTACTTTGGTCATGTTGTCAGAAGGGACCATTTCCTGGAAAAGGATATCATGCTTGGTAAAGTGGAGGGTCAGCAAAAAAAAAAGGGAAGACACTCAACAAGATGGATTGACACAGTGGCTGCAATGATGGGCTCAGGTATGGCAAGGATCATGGGGCTAGCCCAGGACAGGGCAGTGTTTTGTTCTGCTGTACATAGGTTTGCTATGAGTCGGAGATGACTTGATGGCACCTAGCAACAACGATGATCTTACAAGGAACTCTGGTAGCACTGTGGGAAAGACATTGGGCTGCTAACCAGAAAGTATGCTTTCAAAAACCACTAGCTGCTCCAAGGGGGGAAGATGAGACAATCTACTTCCGTAAAGATTTACAGCTTTGGAAACCCAGTGAGGATTGCTAAGAGTTGGAATCAACTTGATGGCACTGAGTTTGTTTTGTTTTGTTTTTAAATTTCAAAAGTAGATTGCCAGACTTTTCTTCCTAGTCTGTCTTAGTCTGGAAGTTCCCTCTGAAACCTGCCCACCATGAGTAACCCTGATGGTATTTGAAATACTGGTGGCCTATCTTCCAGCATTGCAAGCCACAATACAACAAACTGATAATCGGGTAGTGGCATTTTGTGCTAGATACATATAAAGTCTCTCACCCACTGCCAGGTTGAGTGTCTGCATTTTGGAAATAGAGAAACTGAGGCTAAAAGGTCCATTATTTAAGGCCCCCAGCAGGCAGGTAGGGGAACTGAACAGGATCTTATTTCAGGCTCATCCTGCTCCACTAGCCATAACCTCTCCACCATGATGCGGATTCAGTTGGATTCTTTGGTCTGCTTCCACCTTCAGTGTTTGATGCGCACAGCCCACACTCTTTACGTGGAATTTGGGTTAAAAGTCTTTAAGGACTTTTGCTCCCTCGTGTTCAAGTGACAATCTGGGGTTACTCTGTGCAGAGGATTCCAGAAGTGCCAGACCACAGACAAAGGGCGGCAAGAAGGCCTGCGCTCAGCGCTCTCAGCCTTCAAGGGCCAAGCAGATCCCCACAGAGCTTTTCAATAACATCAAGTTGCCCGCGGGTCGGCCAGGAGGAAACTGCCCCACCACGCGGGGCGCACAGGTCCGTCGCAGCCCCGCAGCCCCGTAGCAGGAGGGCGGGCGGCGCATGCGCGGCGCGGGCCGCAGAGTTGTGAATGGTGCGTCTTGTTTGCCAGAGTTTGGAGCGGGCGGGCGCGCGAGGAGGCGGGGTGGGACCAGCGGGGGCGGGGCCGGCGGGCGCGCGAGGTGGGCGGTGAGAGGAAGTGGCGGCGGCGGCGGCGGCTGGGGGCGGCGAGAACTGGCTCTGCGCGGGCGGTAGGCAACGGCTGAGGCGGCAGCGGCGACGTGGGCTGGGCTCGAGCGGGCTGCGGCGCCTTAGACTCCCCGGAGCGGGAGCCCACGCGGGCGGGCGGGCGCCTGAAACAAAGGGAATAGGGAGTCAGGGCGTCGCGGGTGGGCGGTCATTCGGTCATCGCGGAGCCGGCTAGCTGGTGCCCGCACAAGCCTTGAGTCCGGCCGGCCGGCGCGGCTTCAGGGCGGGAAGATGCCGCGCGTCGTGCCAGACCAGAGAAGCAAGTTCGAGAACGAGGAGTTCTTCAGGAAGCTGAGCCGCGAGTGTGAGGTGAGGCGGGCGGGCAGCGCGGAGGCCGCAGTGCGCCCCGAGTGGGCCCGGGCGGAGAAAAGTTTGAGCAGCGCGGCCCGCCGGTGCCCCAGGCCGCCTCGTCCGCACAGGGGCAATCTCGCCCGGGCAGCCGTCTGCGCGCAGACTCTGCTTGCCCTTATCGGCGCCGCGCGGGGTGGGCAGGCGTGCGGGCGACGCCGCGGATTTGGCTTCTGATTTCGGGCCGTCTTTGCCTTGCAGATTAAGTACACGGGCTTCAGGGACCGGCCCCACGAGGAGCGCCAGACGCGCTTCCAGAATGCCTGCCGCGACGGCCGCTCGGAAATCGTAAGTCTCTGGGGCCTGGGCGCGCGGGCGACCGGAGCGCGCGCGGCTCACTTGTTGCGCGGCCCAGGCCGGCTTCGGACCGCGCCGCCGACGCCGCGGCTCCCGGAACTGAGCGGGCGCCTCTCACTTCCTACTCGGGATTCAAAATGCGAAACTAAACCTTGGCGGGCCGCGTCTTCGCGAAGAGGCGCTTTCCTTGTCGCCTCTGTGGGTGGCTTATGTTTCCCAGACAAGAATCTGCGAACGCATTACCACGAGGAAAACTCAAGTCGGAACCAAATTACACAAGGAAAGGGCATCGTACAGGCTGTGGCTCTGATGAAGGGCTCAGGGTATTATTATTGGTGGGAAGAAAGCACACATTAGCGAAAAATGAATTGGGCTTCATTCAGGGTTCTGGCTACTAGGCGGTAGTTTGCTTCTTAGAAGTTAGAGTTGTTGGTAAATATATGCATGAAGCCACCTTTTCTCCCAGGGTAGTGAGAATAAATCTCCATCAGTTAGCTGTAAAGCGTGCTGTCTTTCTTAGGACGGGAAGCCTTTGGAGGGTGAGAAAGAAACCACGGTTTTCTCTTTTCAAACCTGAGAAACATACCCCTTTAAGTGCAGCAGTTCCTAAAGAGTTAGGTGGATATGCAAAAACCACAGTTGATCTTGGTTTGTGTGTGTGTGGTAGCTCTGTCTTGCTTCCACCAAACGTTATTTTGAAAAAATTCCAAGTGTCTTATTTCCTCTCATCTTTTGGTTTGTCCTGTCGGAGGTGCTCATGAAGAGAGGGGATGATGAAGCCGAAGAGTCAGTAGGAAAAACTAAAGAAAAGAGGGTATTTAAAAAAAAAAAAGGTTTGCATTCTACTCTGGAATCCTATAGTAATGTACTCTGTGATTTGAGCCCATGGCATTTGTAAAGACTTGAAGCTGTAATACAGTTTGGGATGGGTTAACAGTAAGAAGATATATTAGAAAAATTACTGCTCCTACTTCCTTTATAGACAGTTTATTTTTTGTTCAGATATAAGTCACATGCCATAAAATATACCCCTCTAAAATGTATGGTTCAGTGGTTCGTAATATATTCATAAAGGTGTGCCATCATCACCATGATCACTGTCTAATTTCAGAGCTCCTCACCAAATCAGTTTATTTTTAAAGAATTTTGATGTTTAAAATGAAGACTTTCTAGAATTGTATTATGGGTACTGAGAATCTCTGGAATATTTTTGTTTACTAAGTGCCTAAAGCACTTGACTGCTGACCAGAAGGCTGGCGGTTCAAACCCACCAGCCACTCCACCGAAGGAAGATGGGCAATCTGCTTCTGTAGTGATACTGCCTGGGAAACCCAAGGAGGGGTCGCTATGAGTAGGGGCTCGATGGCAAATAACAACAACAACAACAAAAGCCTGTTAGGCATTTACCTCAAGTAGACACACGCCCTGGAGAGAACAATCATGGGAGAAGGAAGGGCTGCTTATGCACAGGGAGATAGCTCAGGGTGCAGAAGAGTATGAAGGGATGGACACTGGGAGGAGGTAACTATGGGGAGGAAGTGGGTGGGGAGCTGCTGCATTGTAAATTTTGGTCAATGACATGAGACAAAGTATATGTGAACTGCTGTATGAAAAGTGAATTTACTCTGTAAATCTTCACCCAAATCCTAATTAAAAAAAAAAAAAATGAAAAAAAAAAAAAAAAAAGCCTGTTAGGAAAGAAATCTCCAGCTCTTAGCTGCTGCCCAAGTTTCTTGAGTTACATGATTCAAATGTGTAAGACACTGAGTGGGGGAACAATCTGGTTGGTCTAGTCACTGTATCATCCTCTGCCTGGATTTCATTTTGCAAAAGGTGGATGGTGTACTTGACTAATGGATTTCCTGGAGGTGATTGATGTAATTGTAAAAGGTGGGATACGAAGTACTCTTGGTATTTTTTAACAGATATATTAGAAACCTAGTAAAACATAGCTATTGGGTATTTTCTGTCATTTTAGATTTTCTGCTTGTCCTTATGAATTAAGGGCATAATTTGATACACAGTGTATCTGAATTGGTGTTTTATAATGTTGCGACAATATTATAGCAGTGTTATGGATGTTTATATTTGTTACAGATTTCTTTCCAGGGGTGAGTCAGATACTCTACACATTCTCCCCTTTCTGAATATCTAATCCTACAGATTTTAATAAGTTCTTTATTTCTGACAAGTATTAGAGATTAAAGAAGGTAGGTTGAATTCTGTGTAAGATTTGCATTTAAGACAACACATTTTAATTTGTTGAATGATGTAATTATTTGTATCTGGGGAGGAATTTCACCGTTTCCTCTCTTTCTACCTGCATTTAAATTATAGGATTATTAGTTCCTAGAGGGTGGAGACCACAGAACTGTGTGTGTGTGTGTGTGTGTGTGTGTATATATATATATATATATATATATATGAAAAATTACTCATCTACTTCCTTTATAGACAGTTTATTTTTTTATCGAGATACAATGTGACTTACACCATAAAATATATCCCTTTAAAGTGTATTGTTCAGTGGTTCTTAATATATTCACAAAAGTGTACATCTATCTATCTATATGTGTAGGTATTTCTCCCTTCCTTGAAGGTACTTTGCATAATGCCTTTTGTGTGATAGGTACTTGATTATTTAGATTTATTGGGTGCTTAATGCCTGAAATTTATCCTATGACTGACTAACAGGCTGTGGCTTCTATTTATTTGACTGTGGAAAATAGGTTTTTGGAGAGTGGTGTTTTTATGCCTCTACTCTGACAGTAGTCCTATATGGTAAGAATAGCCATGGTTCCCAAAACAATTCCCAACCCATTTCCTTCCTAACTGTCCTTTTTTTCCTTGAACATCTCTTTAACATGTAAGTGACATTTATGAAGAATTTATTTTATACATAGGTGTGAAAGCATGTTAAAGGTTATGATGCTCATCTCTCCTTAACTGTAAAAAAAAAAACTTAGACTCTTTATTACAGCCTCAGAGGCTGTGAGAGGTAAAATCTATTTGGTAGAACCTGATTTATTCCTCTTACATGTTCTTATAATAGCAAGAGTATTGGAGATGCCTTTAACACTAATGAGTAATGAAAGAAAAAAAAAATTTGTATGAAAGACATGGTGTCTCTACTGTGAGATAGTAAAAGCTAGTATATTTTTTAATCCTGAAAATTGGATGGTAAAAGATATGTTGGATTGGCACAAGATAAACAGTTTTATTAATTATGAAGCCTGTAAAATATAGTTGGGACAATCTGGAAATTGTAGGTATAGACATTATAACAGTTGAGCATTTTTAGTTTTTGGAACCAAATCTCCTCAACTCTTAGTATATGTAGACATTCCATTGTTTTTAAAAAGGAATTCTGAGGTCAACTAAGTTTAGGCACTGCTCTTTGAGAGCGATCTGTTTTTACTATGCCTGTTTCAGAGAAATCTTGGTGAGATAATGGACATAAAGTGATGAAGCAGGAAATCTCTTCCGAGGTTGGCATTGAGACAGGAGGTGAGGTAATGAAATCTGCAGACTGTCTTTCCTTAGCACAGAGCTGTTTGGGGTACACTGGTCAGGGAGGCTTTGTTAGCAGCTAAGGACTCTTGGCACAGGACAGTCATTTATGGGCTGCATCTCTTGCTTATCTGCCACCATTCTGCTCTGAGAATGTCATTAGTTGGGGCTGAAAAACTTGGCTCTCTTATCAAATTTAAAGTGATTTCTTACTTAATTTAGAAGACACTTAAATAGCGTTTACTCAGTGAGTACTGTTCTCAGCATTTTACAAATCTAAATTGTGAAGAAACTAAGGCATAGAGAGGTTAATTAATTTGCCCCAAGTCACACAGACTGGACAGTTGCCTCTAGAGTCTGTGTATTTCATTTGCTAGTGGTGCTTTTGTTGATTTATTTCACCTCACTTGATTGATATTTAAACTTAAGCTAAAAGTGCAAGTAAAGGTTGGAGGGAACTGGGAGATAGCTGAACCAGCTGATGGCTTTCAATAAACTGCTCAAAATGTGAACCCCTTGCTTTGAGATGAAGACTGTGCTTGGAAACAAATAAAAATGTATTTTCAAAAGTCTTTTTTTTTTTCTAACTTAATTATTTCTGGACTTCCCTCCAGAACAGAGGCAGTTTTCTTTATTTTTTTTTATGTGGGGGGGGGCATTAATACAGAATTAAATTGCCCAAGGACTACATAGCATGACACTTTATTGAAATGGTTTTAGATTGTTCTGTCTGTTGAGCTGTGTCATCCATATCTTATAAATATTAAATGAACACTTTTCTCTTTGGTTGTAGTCAGATCCAGTTCTCTTAAAGTCATATTTTAGAAAATGCATATATTTGAATTATCCAGGGTTTTAGATGAAAGGTACTGTCACATGATAATAAGTGATTTATTGCAGGAGATAGAGTCCCAAGTGTATTTTTTAGTGGAGTTTAGAGCATGGTGTTTCTTAGAGCAGGGGCAATCAGGAACTAAATTGTCTCATTTCTACAGCTTTCAGTTGTGATATGCTTTAAAATTCAAGGTCTAGTTCTTCAGAGATTTTCTTACTTAAAAATAGGAGTTTTTAAATGCAGAGATGGTAGCTTCTGGTGAGACATCAGCAATGAGCAATCCTAACATCAGCAAAAAATGACCTGAAAGAAAGTATTGATTCCATGTCTGATTTTATATTTAAGCAGCCAATGGAAAATGTCCTCAAAATGGAATCAGATGTTTGTAACTTAATACTTTAGAAAAATGATGAGCACATGTTTTTTACTTTTAAGTATTCTCTGTGCTGCCTGGCTTTAGACATAAACTGATGTAAAAATAAATGACTGCCTGCATAATTTATGTAATGTCCTGCTCCTGATCCTGTTTGTATTGATTTTTCTAAAAGGCTTTTGTGGCCACAGGAACCAATCTGTCTCTCCAGTTTTTTCCGGCCAGCTGGCAGGGAGAACAACGACAAACACCTAGCCGGGAGTATGTCGACTTAGAAAGAGAAGTAGGCAAGGTAGGAATCATTTCTTTGCAATTTGAAATACTGTGGATTGTTTCATTAGAGATTATCTCAAGGTGTACATTTTAATAAAGTGACCATAGGGCTCATTATACAGGTATGTGATTAGATTTGTTTTCATTCTGTGTTATCAAGGTGTAATACAGTTTTTTAAAATCATTGTCAAGCTTTTTTTTATTTTGCTCCATTATTAATTTCATGTATGACAATTCACCATGGAATATTTTAGCCCTTAAAGGAAATAGTGTGCTTATGTGTAATATTTATAACTTAATTCTTTTAAAATATTGATGTGTTTTTTATGTTTACTAAAATGTGCTTTGACTATAAAACAAAAATACAAGCCCACTGTCAAATTGCCTTATAGTGATACTTACTATAGAAAAGAGTATAACTAACTGGCCCGTAGGATCTATAAGGCTGTAAATCTTTAGGGAAGCAAACTGCCTCATCTGACTCCCATGGAGTGTCTGATGGGTTTAAACTGCCTGCTTTTTAGTTAGAGACTAGTGCTGTGCTACCAGAGCACCTTGTTTAAGTGTAGTGCTACAAAAAGATGAGATTTAGAAGAAGATGAAAAAAGACTGTAAACTTAAAACTTAGTAATATTTAGAAATATTTCATGAGTGACTTTAATTCTGTCAATATAGTAAATTAAATTTTGAGAAAAACAATGTGAAACTTTAACTTGGAAATAATGTTGTTGTTGATGTTGTTCTGTTTTGAGGAGAAGCTTATGGAAAAACCAAGAAATGTTTTAAAAACTTCTATGGTAGAAGTTTAGGTTGACAAGAGAAAAAATGTAGGTGGAAATATTTAAGCTGAGACCCCTATTAAAATCTGAGTTAAATGTATTACGTGATTTTGATGAAGTTTTAATGAATAATAACTTGGATGGGTTGATCTTTTAAAATTTTTTTCCTTTATAGTTTTATTTTTGTTGTTGAATATACACAGCAGGACTACAATTTCTACATGTGTAATTCAGTGACGTTGATTACATTATTTGGGCTGTCTAACTGTTCTCACCCGTTTCTTTCCAAGTTGTTTTTCCCCTATTAACGTAAACTTGCTGCCCTCTAAATTTCCTATCTAATCTTATGAGTTGCTGTTGTCAGTTTGATCCCATATACCCACTGCCATCGAGTGGATTCTGACTCATAGCAACTCTGTAGGACAGAACAGAACTGGCCCCTAGGGTTTCCAAGGCTGTAAATCTTTAGGAAAGCAGACTGCCTCATCTTTCTCCCATGGAGTGGACGATAGGTTTGAACTGCCTAACTTTTGGTTAGCAGCTGAGATGCCTTCACCGCTGCACCAGCAGAACTCCTTTGGATGCCATATAGATGGATTGTAAAAGAGTGCAGACAATTTTTTTTCCTTAATTTTTATTGTGATCTGGATGAAAGTTTATGGAGCAAATTCATTTTCCATATAGCAGTTCATGCACATTTGTTTCATGGCATTGATTGTAGTCCCCATCATGTAACAGTTCTCTTCCCGCTTCCTCCCTTTGGTTTACCTCTTCCCTGTGTCCTTCTTTCCTGCTCAATTTTCCTGTGCAAATACTGCCTTACTGTTTCTCCCATGATCATTCTAAGGAAGTGTATCTACCTGATGTAAATCTTCACCCTATATGCTTGTTGTTTGGCTAGAAACCATGAAAGTGAGTTAAATTCCATTTCTGAAGGCCAACTAGGAGTCATGGTCTTGGGGGGTCTCACCAGGCTCTATCAGACCAGTAAGGCAGGTCTTTTTTATGATTTTGAGTTTTGTTCCACATTGTTCTCCCATTCTGTCTAAAAGTCTCCTGCACTGACCCTTTTCCAAACAGTTGACAGTGGTAGCATGGCACCATCTAGTTGTTCTCATCTCACGGTCATGCAGGCTGAGGTTCGCAAGGCCCACTAGTACCTTGGACTAATTGTTTCCATGCGTCTTTAGTTTTCTTCATCCTTCTTTGCTCTGGACAAGCAGAGACCCATTGTTGCATCTAGATTACCACTTGAAAGCTTTTAAGACCCCAGTCACTATTCACCAAAGTAGGATGTAGAACAATATTTTTGTGTACTATGTTATGCCAGGGAGCTCCGGTAGGATAGTGCCTAAGGCACTTGACTGCTAACTAGAAGACTGGTGGTTCAAATCCACCAGCCACTCCTCAGAAGGTGGGGCAATCTACTTCCGTAATGATACCGCCTTGGAAACCCAAGGAGGGGTCGCTATGAGTTGGGACTGACTCGACGGCACATAACAACAATAACAACATGTTATGCCAATTGAGCTTGATGTCCCCCGTGACCATGGTTCCGAGCCCACAGGTCTGACGAGTTACTCACTCTGTCAGGGTAATTAACTTTGTCTAAGAAGTTATCCTAACTTTGTGCACTGTTCTATTTATCTGGACATTCTCACAGCACATATGAATACGTATGTAGAAATACTATCTGCCAAACTTGTATATGTTCATGGGTATATTTCCTTTTGCCCAGACATAGCTGATCGTTCAGCATGTCTACCCATCTGTCTACCTGTAGATTAATATTTGCTGTCACTGATAGTGCAGCATTGTATGTGTGTTTATCTTTGTTGTCTGTACCTCTTTTGTACTTCTCTGTGAAGACAGATGTTTTTTGCTAATTAAGGTAAACTGTTATTTGGTGTTAAGAAGACTTCAGGGAATATTTTTTTTTTTTTTTTTAGGATTTGGGTGAAGATTTACAGAGTAAATTCACTTTTCATACAGCAGTTCACATATACTTTGTCTCATGTCATTGACCAAAATTTACAATGCAGCAGCTCCCCTCCCACTTCCTCCCCATAGTTACCTCCTCCCAGTGTCCATCCCTTCATACTCTTCGAGAGGCCCATTGTCTGCCAACCCTGTATATGATCTTGGATACACTCTGCATTTAGACATACATAATTGTTTAGCTTGTTCACCTATCTATCCGTCCCTATACCCATGTTTGCTTTCATTAACAACTCAGTATTGTATTTACAAAGGGGTTCATATTTGTTGTTTGTACTGCCCATGTAACTCTCTCTGTCTTTCTCATCCTCAATGCTGCCATATTGGTCACTCACATTTGGTACATTGCCCTTCTCTTCACCCAAATCAATATTTATCTCTATCTATCTAACAGCGTTCCCTCCTCTCCCCTTCCCTCCCACCCCTGGTAACCAACAAAGAAAATGTCCTCCAATATATAAACATTTCCTTAATTTTTACAATAACGGACTAATACAATATTTGTCCTTTTGTGACTGACTTATTTCGCTCAGCATAATGTCCTCCAAGTTCATCCACGTTATGCGGTGTTCTGCAGATTCTACATTATTCTTTAGCGTTGCATAGTATTCCATTGTGTGAATGTACCAAAGTTTGGTTATCCATTCCTCAGTTGTTGGACATCTAGGTTGTTTCCAAGTTTTGGCTATTGTAAATAGTGCTGCGATGAACATCGGCGTGCATATATCTGTTCTTGTTATGGCTCTCACTTCTTTAGGGTATATACCTAGTAATGGGATGGTTGGGTCAAATGGTATTTGTATTTCCAACTTTTGAAGGAATCGCCATACTGCTTTCCACAATGGTTGTACCATTTTACAGTCCCACCAGCAGTGTATGAGAGTCCCAATCTCTCCACAACCTCGCCAGCATTTGTTATTTTCTGTCTTGTTGATTCAGGGAATATTTTTGGTTTAAAGTTTGAAGTTATCTCAGGGCGATCATTTCAAGGGTTCATCTAGCCTCCAGAGCTCCACAAGATTGGTTGATCTTTTAATGTATAAGTTGGCTTTAAAAAAAAATTTCTTAAAAATTTGACCTCATTTTATACTCAGTATTTCTCTTCTTTTCCTTTGTAGCTTATGTACATACAGTTTTTATCAACTTGCTAAATTACTTTTCTTAGTGTCCTGAATAGACTATCACTTTAGATGTAGATTTTAAGAATTTTCTAAATATTCCTTTGAGGAAATTAAAAGATTTTAAAAATTAAGTTGTATTAGGAAAAAAGATTTCTAATCTTATGTCTATACAATGGAGAGTTTTTTATTTTCTTTAATTTTATGAAATTAAGTTTCATCTTTTGTGGCTGACAAACCAAACTAATCTTTGAAGGGTAGAGGGGGATAGATTTAAATCTTTCAGATTTTACTGTTTGATAATTTCATATATAAAAAAAGAGTCCCTGGGTAGTACAGACAGTTAAGTGCTAGGCTGTTAACCAAAAAGTTGATGGTTCAAATCTATCTAGAGTGCCTCAGAAGAAAAGCCTGGGGAATCATCAGGAAATTTACATTTTATTAATACTGGTTGTAGTACACCCCCTTCTTACTTATTGACACAGTTAGGTTCCAAAGACCATGTTGTCATGCAAAATTGTCATTTTGCTTGGAGGAGGAGGATACACAGGCAGTCCCAGAGCCTGGACCTTGAGAACTGCTGTGCCTCTGGACACAACTTGCTCTGGACCCTAAGGTCTTGCTGTCAGGGCTGCTACTTGAGTGGATCTGGGGCTCGGTGGCTGGACTAGCAGCTGGCGGCTCTGGGGCTTAGGCAGCTGGCAGGGCCTGAGGTCAAGACTGTTAATGTAAGTTGCTTTCTGTACTCAAGCCCCTCACAGCCACCCCCTCTGCAGCCCCAGCTGCTGCTGCTGCTGCTGCCGCCACCCCACATGCTGGAGAGGACTCCACAGAAAACAGAAATATGCTGCTGGTGTTGGAGGCTTGGAATTTGTGGCTGGGAGCCTGAAGTCTTAACAGCGGCTCGGAAGAGGAGCTCAGTAACCTGGAGTAAAACGGGAAAGGAGGAGGGGCAGGCAGCTTCTGCGGCAGCTCCTAGCCCCCAAATTACCCCCGATACCCTTCTCTCCAGGGCAGTTGAGTGGAGGGGAGCAGCAAAAGCAGCCTCCCACACCTACCCCTTGTTGGGCCCCTCTGGCTACTAGCAGGCCCTTCTCAGAAGGGTTCCCTCAAAATCTGCCTCAATCACCTGTTTTTGTGAAGAGCTGCAACAATGACTCTGGTGGTAGGGCTGAGACCACAAAAAGCCTTCTAGAGAGCTGGTTGCTTCAGCTGTAAGCCTGATAGACAGGGGTGGCTCAGCAGGCTAGGAGCTGGATGCAGGGAGGAAACTCAGGTTAATGTAGAAAATAGTCACATAGTAAGTTTTTTTCTGTTGTCATAAATATGAAACAACAGATTACAAGATAAACAATAAATGAGGAGTAGGTGTACTATAATTTATTTGTCTGTTCACCTTGGGATATTTGGATTGTTTCCAGATTTTGGCTATTTATTAAGCTCTATGAACATTCATGTACTAAGTTTATGTGTATATATGTTTTCATTTCTCTTGGGTAAATTCTTAGAAGTAAGATTGCTAGGCTTTGTGTAAGTGTATGTTAAACTTTGTAAGAAACTGCTAAATACTTCTCCCAGCAGTGAATGAGAATTCCGTCTGCTTCACCTTCTTGTTACCACTTGGTACTGTCAGTCTTTTTGATATGACCATCACGGTAGGTGTGTGATAGAATCTCATTGTGGTTTTTATTTGCATGTCCTTGATGAGTAAAGGTGCTTAGCATCTTTTTACATGCTTATTAGCCGTTTGTGTGGCTTCTTTTGCAGAGATGTTTTCTTATTCTTGACTATTTTACACCACAAGAAAAAAAACACATTTGAACTGAGTAACCTGGTTTAACTTTCTACCTTTGGCACTCATTACTTTTGTAACATTGACAAATTATAATACTGTTCATGAACTGGTTTCTACATTGTAAAATGGAGGTGATAGAAGAACTTAATCTATAAGATTGTTGGAGAAATAGAAATTATGAATATGTAAGTGACTTGGATTGGTATCTAGCACATAGGTATAATAAATTAGGCTACTAGTGTCTTTTGCCATGTTTGACATTATTGGTAAAAACTGTCATTCATAAAATTATTTCTTTATTGTTTTTATTTTTTGTTGTTGAGAATATATACACAAAACATACAGCAATTCATCAGTTTCTACATGTACTGTTTAGTGACACTGAGTACATTTTCTGAGTTATGTGGCCATTCTCACCTTTCTTTTGTTAGTTGTACCTCCCCTGTTAACATAAATTCACTGCCCCTAAGGTCTCTGTCTAATCTTTCAAATTGCTGTTACCAATTTGATCCCATATCCCAAACCAAACCCATTGTTGTTGGGTTGATTCTGACTCACGATGACTCTAAAGGACAGAGTAAAACTGCCCCATAGGATTTCCAAAGCTGTAAATCTTCGCAGAAGCAGACTACCTTGTCTTTTCTCCTGGTGGGTTTGAACTGCCACTCCTTTGGTTAGCAGTCAAATAACTTAGGCACTATGCCACCAGAAGTATCTCATCGTGGTGTTGATTTGCATCTCTGTGATGGCTAATGATGTTGAGCGTCTTTTCATGTTTTTGCTAGTGCTTTACAGATTTTTTTGTTTCATTTTCTATATGTCTGGCCATCCTTTCTTTAGGTCTCCTTTTGTAGTATCCCCATCTTCTTCAGAGAAGCTTTACTCTGCCTTGTGATCTTATCCTGCTTTTTTCTTAACAGTCTTTCTTGACCATCTTTTTGCATATCTTTAATAATTGCCTCTGTATATTGAACTTCTTGGTCTTTTTTCCAGACTCCAGTTTGTGAAGTTATTTTCTGTTGTAGCAAATTAGTTAACATTTTGCCAAGCTCCTAGGTTATATTCATGTTTTTTTAAAAGGAGAAATAAATCATTAACTGATAACATGCCAATGGAGAGATTAACTGTTTCATCTATAATTTTATTAGAAATCTTTAAAGCTTTAGGAAATAAGTTATATTGATTTGCAGCTAGGCTTTATTCCCCCCCAATTGTGATTTGGGTAAAAGTCCACAGAGCAAATTCACTCTCCATATAACAGCCTATACATACCTTGTCTCACAATATGGACTACAATTTACCACAGTGCAACAGCTCCCCTCCCACTTCTCTGCATAGTTGCCTCCTCCCTGCGTTCCTCCCTCCATGCTCCCGCCCCCGGAGCCATCTCCCTGCACACAAACAGCCCCTCTGGTCTCCCATGAGTGTATCCACCCAAAGCAAATGTTCACCTCATATGGCAGCTAGGCTTTTTAAAAATAGTATTTTGAGATCTATATGTCTGGTGCATTATGTAACTTGAATAATCAAATTGAAATGGCAAATTAGTGTAACTTTTGAAGATTTTTTAATGTGTATGTATATGTACAACACAACTAGTTATTGTCAGGTTGATGCCAACTAAAGGCATCCTGTGCATGTCAGAGTAGAGGTGTGAAAAATCACTGGCTGATTTTTCAAAAGTACATCATGAGACATACATAAAATCAAAGTTATTTGGGGTGAGCAGAATTCATTTAATTGGATGGATTCGTAGAATATTTGTTTCTTTTTTAAAAAATTCTGGATTGCCGTGTTTGGCAGATTTGAGAATGAATTATCATGAATAAAATGTAACTAGAAAATGAATTTTTGAAGCCATTTTCTTTACATTCAGAAAATAATATTGTTGTATGAATGATCAAAAATGTTTAGTTGACTTCAGTTTATGAAGATTTTTTTATATTAAAGTAATAATTTTCTAGCACCAACAAAATCTATTTTATTTGCGCTGAAGTGGAGGCATAGCATTATAACTAATTCTTTATAGAAATTCTGTTATTCTGAATGGTTGATTAAATCTGTTTTAGTTACCTATTGCTGTATGTAGCAAGTTACCTTAAAATTTAGTAGCTTAAAACATTAACTATTACTTACGCAGTTTTTTTTTTTTTTTTTTTTAATTGTGATTTGGGTGAAAGTTTATGGAACAAATTCATCTTCCATACAGCAATTCACATACACTTTGTCCCATGACATTGACTGCAATCTCCCACAATGAGACAGCTCCCCTCCCACTTCCTCCCCATCGTTACTTTTTCCCTACATCCCGCTCCTGCCCCCTGAGCTGTTGCTCTGCATATACAGCCCTTCTATTCTCCCATGGTCGATCTCTCCAAGGAGTGTGTGTATCTGCCTCATGTAAATGTTCAGCTCATATGCTTGTCTTTTGTTTGTCTGGAAGCCACAGAAGTGGGTTCAATTCCAAATCTGAAGGCCAGCTAGGGGCCATAGTCTCAGGGGTTCCACCAGGCTGTGTCAGACCAGCAAACCTGACCCCCCCCCCTTTTTTTTTTTTTTTTAATGATTTTGAGTTTTGTTCCTATCTTACACAGTTTTTGAGGATTAGGAATCTGAAGTTGTTGGCTAGGTGGTGTCGCATGAGATTGTTGTCAGGCTGTTGGCTGAGACTATGCATTCTCTGAAGACTTGCCTGGAGCTGAAGGATCTGCTTCCAACTTCATTCACATGATTACTGGCAGGAAGCTTTGGTTCCTTGCCATGTGGGAAACTCCATAGGATGGCTCACCACATGGCTTCGCTTACAACAAATGGTCTAAGAAAGAAGAACATATGGCCTGCTTTTATGACCTGTTCTCTGAGTCACTTTGTCTTAATTCTGTTGATTAGAAGGCAGTCACTAAATCTGGCCCACACTCAACAGGAGAGAGGAGGGATTACACATAGGCCTGAGTATCAGGAAGCTGGGGCCATCTTAGAGGCTGGCTGCCACACTATTTAAGTTCAGTGAATTCAGACAAAATTAGAATGCTCATAAAAAGTAAATAAGCCCCATATCCTGATTTATTCTTGATACAGTTTTATGAGTTAAGAAATTTGCTCAACTAAATCAGTCCTTTAATTCATTCTGTCTTATGTTTATAGAAGTAGAGTATTTTCAAACCAAGAGTGTGATACAGTGAATTACTTAAATATAGTTCTTCTAGCCATGCATGGTCTTTGTGACTCCCACCAGATGACTGGGCGGGACTGTACAAATGTGAGGTAGGTGTTTGTGGCCTACTAAGTGGATTGGATAGCTTGTTAATAATCCAAACATGCCACTCTTGTGGGGGTGGGACTGTGCAAATAAGGTGTATAGAACACAAGCTTGGGAATTGGTCAGTTTTGCCATCTCACTAGGCTTAATATGAGACATCCCAGAGGTGGAAAAGGGGATGAACTATGAACAAGAAAGAAAACCCAGGAGTGAAGTGCGTCCTTTGGGCCTGAGATCCCTGTGCTGAACTTCCTTAATCCAGGAAAGAGACAGCTGCAGAGAAACCACAGCAGGAGAGGCAGCAGAACAAGAGACTGGTACGAGACAGAGCAGTGGGCTTCCTGGCCTCAGAGTGAGAAAGCTGAGTGTCTTTTGGCAGGAGGCTTGCTGGTAGGGTAGGGTGCTTCTCTGGGCACTCATCAGCAGAGCTAAAAGAGCTTTGTAGTACGTGCCCAAGCAGAGAAGAGGCCAGGCTGAGGGGCAGAAGGCCAAAGACAAGTGTGTCTCTGGGCATGGCTGAGGGGAAGCTGACTTGATCGAAGAATTATATCCTGAGTATTCCCGAACCTGTTACTTCCCTAATAAACCTCATAATCATGAATATTGTCTGAGTTCTCTGTGGCCATTGCATAGAATTAGCAAACCCAGCAGAGAAGTAGAGTGCTGTAGGAGGGATAGTTGAAGTGTCAGAATCAGTAAAAAGGTTGGAGGGTGGCACCATGGTTGACTTATGCTTCATAAGAGTCATTCTTGGGCCGTTGATGCTGATGGTGGTTCTCTCTTCACCTCCTGAAATTAGAGGTCAGATGATGGCTCCCCAATGCCCTTTTGTGAGAAGAGTTTTAATAAGGAAAGTGTCTTAACTGATACTAGTGTCAGTTGCTTTTGAGTGGGTTCCAACTCATGGCGACCCCATGTGTTGCAGGGTAGAACTACACTGGGTTTTTCAAGGCTGTGAGCCTTTTCGTGTGTGTGTGTGATTTGGGTGGAAATTTACAGAGCAAATTGATTTTCCATACAGCAGTTCATACACATTTTTGTTTTATGACATTGACTGCAATTCTCCAGTGTAATAGCTCTCTTCCCACTCCCTCCCGTTAGTTACCTCTTCCGTGTATCCTTCCCTCTCATGCACTGCTGTCCCTGAGTTATCTCCCTCTGCAAACACTACTCTTCTGTTCTTCTGAGATTGATTGCTCCAAGGAGTGTATCTACCTGATATGGAAGCCACACGAGTGAGTTCAATTCCAGACCTGAAGGATAACTATGGGCCATATTCTCAGGAATCTCACCAGCCTCTATCAGACCAGCAAGCCTGGTCTTTTTTTTTTTTTATGATTTTGAGTTTTGTTCCACATTGTTCTCCCGCTATATACAGGATCTCCTGCATTGATCCCCTTCTGAATGGTTGACAGTGGTAGCTGGGTACCATCTATTTCTTCTGGTCTTGTGGTCATATTGGCTAAGAATTGCATGGTCTTCTAGTCCCTTGGACTAATTGTTACCATGTGTCTTTGTTTTTCTTCATTCTTCTTTGCCCCGGACAGAGACAGACCAGTTGTTGCATCTCAGATGGCCACCCACAAGCTTTTTTTTTTTTAATTAGGATTTGGGTGAAGATTTACAGAGTAAATTCACTTTTCATACAGCAGTTCACATAT
>NW_006921654.1:3449972-3670269 GCF_000298275.1 Orycteropus afer afer
TATCTTCTGTGTCTGTGTTAATTGGTTTCCCTTTTCTTTGTTGAAGAGGGTCTGTGCAATCCTTCTGCCTAGTCCGCCATCTTGCCCCGCCTCCTCACCCACAAGCTTTTAAGACCCCAGTCACTACTCACCAAAGTAGGATGTAAAACAATGTTGTTGTGTAGTATGTCATGCCAGCTGACCTTGGCGTACCCTGTGACCATGGCCCTAAGACTGTGGGCCCAGCGACCTTCCCTAAAGGTGTTTTGTGTGGCTAAGACTCTGAGGACCTATTTCCAGTTATTTTTTATTTCAAACAAAACCAGATGATTAAGGTTGACCATAAGTTAATAGTTTTGAGTCGTCTGATTAATAGTTTTGCATGTATTCTGTATTTCAGAGTCTCAGGAGGATTTTTTTTTGCCTCAGTAGCATTTTGGATTAATGAGTTATATATGCTTACTGCATGATCTGAATTGGTGAGTTAAAGGGTATGAAAAATTGGATTTTTAAAACTGAAAAAATGAATTTTACAATGCTTCTGTTTGTTTACCATTTTCCTGTGGAAATTGAATATGCTATCTAGTTTTAATACATTGACCTCAGAAAGAAAGGTTAAACTCTCCTTATGATTTTAACCATTTTACTTGATAGCCAAATAACATTAAAAGCAGATATTAAGAAGTAGTTACAAAGTATATATTCTCAGAGTAGAGGTACTTGTTAAAATTTTTAAGTTATATATTCTTTTTTTTTCTTTTCTATTCTTTTATGCTTAAAACAAAAAAAATTCATTGAGTTTCGTGAGAATAAAGTAGCAAAGCAAAATTTAATAGCATTTAACTTAACGGGTAAATGGAGATCGAATCTTATTTTAAATGGCCTTCTCCAAAAGTCTGTGACTCTTGCTTCTTCTGGAGCCTTTTGCTTACTTGCCTGCAGGATCTTTGTCCCAAAATAAATACTGTGTCTGTTTATATAGCATCCACAATTTGGCAGGGTTTACAGGACTCCTGGATGTTAGCTGGAGAAATCTTTATTTTAAGCTCAACAAGTTCCTTCTCCTTTTTAGATAGTATAGTCACTCCAAAGAAAAGATACCTGTGGTGAAGCTTTGGAATGTGGTTTTCCCCAAGAAAAATGGAAGCATCTTTATAATTAACAGTCTTAGGGCTGTGTTTTAAGTATTGTAATTCCAGCACTTTGTGACAGCTTAGTATATTGAAATATGTAATCTGGTTTACTTAATATGTTTTAAGTACTCTGTAATACTTTAATAATTGAATCATACAGTTTTCAACTAGAAGCCTTAAAATTATTTAGTTCAGAGATACGATTATTGTATTTTTAAAGAAAAGGTTTTATTTTGGTTAATTATTTTTGGTAGGAGCTCTGGTAGCATAGTGCCTAAGGCACTTGACTGCTAACCAGAAGGCTGGCGGTTCAAACCCACCAGCCACTCCTCGGAAGGAAGGTTGGGCAATCCTACTTCCGTAGTGATACTGCCTCGGAAACCCAAGGAGGGGTCGCTATGAGTCGGGCCGACTCGACGGCATATAACAACAACAACAATTATTTTGGTAACGTAGTGCCTAAGGCACTTGACTGCTTACCAGAAGGCTGGCGGTTCAAACCCACCAGCCACTTCTCAGAAGGAAGGTTGGGCAATCTACTTCTGTAGTGATACTGCCTCAGAAACCTGAGGAGGGGTTGCTATGAGTCGGGCCTGACTCGACGGCACACAACAACGGCCGCTTTGTGAATGTATAAGAATTTTTTTTAGTACAACGACTATCCTAATTGATAACTTTTTCCCCTTCCTTTTCTTTGTTGTTTTATTTCCTCTCTGTGTGTGTGTGTTGTTTAATTTTGAAAAACAGAATATAACAAGCACAAACTTTATGACTGAGTAAATAAAAGGCTGTAATGTCACTTTAAGATGAAAGCTCCTAGAAGAAGATAAACTGAATAGAATCTCAAGAGTCAAGTCTGGCTTCAGTTTCCCTGAGAATTTTTAAGAGCTTCTTCTGGGAAAGTCTGTGAGCAGGGTCATGAGTCAGTCGTGGGAAACCTAGGGCTCACACTGGTGTTGAGGTATATGGCAGAGTGTGAACCAGGTGCAGAGTCCTAGAGGAAGTAGGACCAGAGGGAATGGACTGCTTTGTATTCTCTTATTTCCAAGCTCACCATGGCCTGCCTCCTCTTCACAGAACAGGTCAGCACAGATCATCTTTATGAGGGGAAATAAGTGTTCTCACATTTGGACCTCACATTTTCCGGAGGAAAGAAAAAAAGAAGAGGGAACCAGTTTTGCTGGTCTGATGGAGCCTGGTAGAACCACTGAGACTATGGTCCCTAGCTGCCCTTCAGGTCTGGATGTGAACCCACACCTGTGGCTTCCAGCCAAACAAAACATAGGCATAAGAATTGAACATGTACCTGAGGTAGATAACACTCCTTGGAGAGAACAATCACAGGAGAAAGAAGGGCTGTTTATGCACAGGGAGACAGTTCAGGGGGCAGGAGTGCATGGAAGAGGAAACTATTGGGAAGAAGTGGGACGGGAGCTGTTGCATTGTGGTAAATTGTACTCAATGTCATGAGATAATGTGTGTGCGAACTGCGGTATGGAAAGTGAATTTGCTCTGTATATTTTCACCCAAATCACAATTAAAAAAAAAAAAAGAAGAAAACTCTTGCTAACGAAAAAGGTTAGTGGTTGGAACCTACCATAGTGACTTTGCAGAGAAAGATCTGAGATCTGGTGATCTGCTCTGTCAAGATTTACAGCCTAGAAAACCCTACACATGGGATTGCTGAGTCGAAATCAGCTTGACTGCACCTAACATCAGCAGTAGATCTGTGTTTATTGTGCAAGGTACTTGGTGGACTTTTTCAATATAGTAGTCATTACTGATTTCCTTTTGTTTTCTCTGTTCTTGTTCTGAAACCTGTTTGGATTTTGAACCTCCAGGAGCACTCCTTTTCCTTTGTCTTTTTGGACTACCTTCTCAAAGATTCATTCTGCTTTATCTTCAGAGCCTTTCATTGACTCTTAATTTCTAATACGATATATTTAATTTTCTAGCTCTTTTTTTGTTCTACAAATACTCCTTTTTGATAGCACCCTCTTCTTGTTTCCTAGATGCAGTATTTTTTCTTTTTTAAAAAATTTTATTGTGATTTGAGTAAAAGTTTACAGAGCAAATTCATTTTCCACGCAGCAGCTCCCCACCCACTTCCATGGCATAGTTACCTCTTCCCTGTGTCCTTCCCTGCTGTGCACTCCTGTCTCCTGGAGCATATTTACCTAATGTAAATGTTCAACTCATGTGCCTATCTTTTGTTTGCCTGGAAGCCGCAGGAGTGGGTTCAATTCCAGACCTGAAGGGCAGCTAGGGGCCGTAGTCTTAGTGGTTCCATCAAGCTCTATCAGACCAGCAAACTGGTCCTTTTTTTTTTTTAATTATTTTGAGTTTTATTCCATATTGTTCTCGCATTCTATCCATGATCTCCTACATAGATCCCCTTCCTAGTAGTTGACAGTGGCAGTCGGTCACCGTCTACTTCTTTTGGTCTCATAGTCATATAGGCTGAGAATTGCATGGTGTACCTGTCACTTGGACTAATTCTTTCCATGCATCTTCAGTTTTCTTCATTCTTCCTTGCTCTGCATGAGGAGAGACCCATTGTTGCATCTAGATGGCCGCTTGCAAGCTTTTAAGATCCTAGTTGCTGCTTGCCAAAGTAGGATGTGGAACAATGTTTTTGTGTAGTATGTTATGCCAGTTCAGCTTGATGTCCACCCACCACCCTCTGCAGCAGAAATGAGCTGCCCGCCCCCAGGTTCTGACTGTTCTTTGGGTCCTAGTGATTCTCTTAGGAAGAGCATTGGGTGCAGGGCAGTCCTGGTGGCCTATTGCCCCTGAGAAAGGAAGGCCTGTACAGAAGGTTAGACCTCAACAATGACTCCCCTTGGCAGAGCAGTTGCATTGTTCCAGGCACTGTGCCCAATACTTGTCAGGGTGAGGCGGAGACCACCCCTCCTTTGCCCGTGCAAGACGTCCAGAGTATGGGAAATAACACTCGTCACCAGTGGCGAGTTGCTTGCTTGTTAGTGCTGTGCCGTGGGACCATAAGTCAGAGTGATTGTAAGTCAGGTTATGAGGGAAGTCTGGGGATCTTCGCTGGTAGGGACAAGGAAGTGTTTTCAGGGAGGGGACGTATGGACTGAGCCCGCACCACACAGACAGGAGGAATAATTAGTCCTTAGTGCCGGCAGGAGGGGTAGTGAAGTATCCTGTGGGCTCGAACAACTTGCTTCTTCTGGGTAGCTGGCTGTGGCCAAGAAGTGTGACTACAACCTTGTCTCTTGTCAGCTCTATTATATACCTGGAAATTCTTACAGAACATACAGATACACTTGTAGAAGCATTGTCTTCCAACCCTATACATGGTCATGGCACAGTCCTCCCTGCATAGACATACCTAATAGTTCAGTCTGTCCACCCATCTATCCATCCATAGCCATTGTTTACCTTCACTGACAAATGCAGTACAGTATGTGCAGAAGGGTTCATCTATGTTGTCTGTACCTCCCATGCATCTCTCTATGTCTTTCTCAATGCCACCATGTTGATCACTTACATTTGGTACATTGCCCTTCTCTTCACCCAAATCAATACTTGTCTCTACGTAACAGTCTTCCCTTCTCTCCTCTCCTCTCCCCTCCCACAACTGGTAACGAACAAAGAAAATTTCCTTCCATATAGAAACCTTTCTTTGACTTTTTACAATAATGGACTTATATTTGTCCTTCTCTGATTAACTTACTTCACTCAGCATGTCCTCCAAGTTCATCCATGTTATTTTGCCAGTTCTGTTACTCTTGAGGGTTGGATGCAGTATTCTTATCTGAGGTTGTAGCTGATAGATTTTCCCTTCTTACATAGCCCAAAGAGGAGTAAGGTATCAATTAAAGCATAAAAGTCAGACTTTTGGCTTGGCTTTTCATTTAGGAAAAGAAAAGTGCAATGAAAACAAATTTAAAATAATTACGTCAAGAGCACATTAAACCAAACAAAACTCTCTGCAGTTGAGTCGTTCTGACTCACAGCGACTCCCATTGGGTTTCCAAGGCAGTAAATCTTTACAGAAGTAAATCGCCCCATCTTCCTTCCATGAAGCCAGCTGGTGGGTTTGAACCACCAGCCTTCTGGTTAGCAGTCAGATGCCTTAGGCACTGCACCGCCAGAGCTCCTAGAGAGCTCATTAGTGGCATGTTAATAGCTTTTCATGAATTTGCAAAAGAAAGTCTTAATTTATTCCTTACAAAATCTTGAGTTTCGTTACTGAAGCCATTTACTTAATGTGTGTATATATGTGTGCGTGTTCTTGTGTGCCCATTCAGTTTATATAAAATGTGCACATACAGTCTGTATAAGTGTTAAGCATATTCTGCAGTTAACCATGTTATGATTTCTCTATTGAACTGTAAGAAGTAGATTAGCAAATTACGTTAAATCACTAAGAAGCAGATATTTTTACACTTGTATGTAACCCAATTATGATTCAGAGGCAAATGAGATTGAATGACTGTCTGTAGTGATTATCTGGCAAGAGGGTGGCTGACTGTGCATTTATAAACAAGGAGCACCATGTGGCCAAAGGAAGAATGAGTCAGAATTAAGCATCTTCTGAAAAAATCTGTTAGATTACAGAAATGATTATAACTAAAAGGCAGGGTACCTAGTTCTTCAGTGGAATATCTTGTTCTTCTAGATGCCTATGAACCTGTGAACATCCCAGTATGACTGTATATCTAGTTATTCATTGTCTGGGGGGAAAAATGTTTTCTTTCCCTTGCAAAGCAATTACTTTATAAAACATGGTGGAAATTGGTGTGTGTAAACCAATCAATGTTTCTGTGGTATTCTATGTATTTCATATGTTTTATGTACATTGACTTGTCTAATTTTTCCAGCACCTATGAAGGAGGTATGATTTAGCCCTAGTGTATGTGAGGAATCTGAAGCCTAGCATATTTGAGTAATTTGTTTCAGACACACTGATAAAGGTAGAATCTAAACCCAAGTTTTACCTCATTGCACATTTTCTTTCCACTCTTTCACATTTTGCCTTGAGGTTAAGCATAGATAATATTCCCTCTTAAAATAATTGCTTGTTTAATTTAAATATTTTATTTTTTACATTAGAAAATGCAAAATGGCAAAACCCATATTTCTACCACCCAGAATGGGAAACAATGGTGATTCAGTGGTAGAGTTTGCACCTTTCACTTAGGAGACCCAGGTTTGATTCCTGGCCAAGAGCGCCTCCTATGTAGTCAACACCCATCTGTTAGTGGAGGCTTGCATGTTGCTATGATGCTGAACAGGTTTGAATGGATCTTCCTGACTAAGGCAGACTAGGAAGAAAGACCTGGCAATCTATTTCTGAAAATCAGCAAATGAAAACCCTTTGTATCACAGTGGTCTGATCTACCAATCTTGGGTATGGTGCCACGTTGGGTGATATTTTGCTCTGTTGTCTGTGGAGTCATCATGAGTCAGGTGCTGACTGCTGCACAGCTAAGGACAACTACTACCCAGAGTTAATAGCACTTAACATCTTTGTGAATAGCTTTGGTTTGTATGTATACATGATTATATATGCACATGTAAGTATATACCCATAACCAAACCTCTTGTCATGGGGTTGATGCTGACTCCTGACAAGCCATGTGTGTCAAGAATAGAACTGCACTCCATAGAATTTTCAGTGGCTCTGATCTTACAGGAGATTGCCAGACTGTCTTCTGCAGTGCTGCTGGGTGGATTCAAACTGCCAACCTTTTGGCTGGTAGCCAAGTGTAAATTGTTTGCCAGTCTTTCTGTGGACATGTGTTGTCTTTTCCCTAATCTATATAGCTAAGAGTGGAATGGTTACGTAGTTTGACTTCATAAAAAAAACAACTGAATGATTTCCTAGATTGTTAGCTATTTTCCATTCCCAGCAGCAGTGTATGAGGAGTTCCAGTCGTTTCCATTTTTTCATCATCCCAAACAGAAACTCGGTGCCCATTAAGCATTAAGTCCCATTCTTTCCTTCCCCTGTCCCTGGTAACCACTAGTAATTATTGTCTCTATATACTTCGCCTATTGCATATATTTCATATATGTGGGAATATTCAATATTTATCCTTTTGTGTCTGGCTTATTTTACTCAGCATAGTGTTTTCAAGGTTTATCCATGTTATAACATGTATCAGAACTTCATTTCTTCTTATGGCTGAATAATATTTCATTGTATGGATTTACCACATTTAGTTTATCCATTTATCTGTTGATGGACATTTGGGTAATGTGAATTAGGCTGCAGTGAACATTGTGTACAAGTATTTGTTTGAGTCTCTGCTTTTAGTTCTTTTGGGTATGTATCTAGGAGTGCAATTACTGAGTCATATGCTAATTCTGTTTTTAACTTATTGAGGAACTGCCATACTTTTCCACAATGGTTGGACCATTTTACACTCCCATTCACAATGGACAAGTGTTCAATATCTGTACATCCTCATAAGTACGTGTTTTTTTCCTTTTTTAAAACGCAGCAGTCATCCTAGTGGGTATGAAGTGGTATTTCATTGTGTTCTATATTAGTATATTCATGGAGTTGTGCAACGACCACTGTTATCTAATTGCAGAACAATCAGTCTAGAAAGAAACTCATAGTTCCTTCTTCCTCCCAGCCCCCAGCAACCACTCATCTACTTTCTGTCTCTATGGATTTGCCTATTCTGGACATTTCATATAAATGAAATCATAATATGAGGCCTTTTTTGTGGGGGGGGGGGCGTCTTACACTGAGCATAATGTTTTCAAGGTTTCCATGTTGCATCATTTATCAGTACTTCATTCCTTTCATGTTGTTGTTGTTGTTATGTGCCGTCGAGTCAGCCCTGACTCATAGCGACCCCTCCTTGGGTTTCCGAGGCAGTATCACTGCGGAAGTAGGATTGCCCAACCTTCCTTCCGAGGAGTGGCTGGTGGGTTTGAACCGCCAGCCTTCTGGTGAGCAGGCAAGTGTCTTAGCCACTATGCTACCAGAGCTCCCTCATTCCTTTCATAGCCAAATAATATTCTACTGTTTGTACAATCATAAAAACAACCTACTGCCATCCAGTAGATTCCAATTCATAGTGACCCTATAGGAGAGAGTAGAACTGCCCTGTAGGGTTTCCAAGTCTATAAATCATTATGAAGTAGATTGCCTCATCTTCCTCTCTTGGAGCGGTTAGTAGATTTGAACCACGACCTTTTGGTTGCAATACCTTAATCACTTCACCACCGGAGCGCCTACTGTGGAGAATATACCAAAACGGTACATTTTAAAAATTCATTTAATTTATTCATTTATTAGTTAGTGATGAAAATAGTTTTTGTATCACTCTACTTGATATAAATTTCAAGTTACTAAATGTGAAAATAAAGTTATTTCATACATAATCTACATTGAATACAGCATCGGAAGCACTAGTATGTAGAACTTGAGTTCATAAAAATTTGTATTGAACTAACTTTTGCCTGGGAGCTCTGGTAGCATAGTGGCTAAGGCACTTGACTGCTAACCAGAAAGCTGGCGGTTCAAACCCACCAGACACTCCTCGGAAGGAAGGTTGGGCAGTCCTACTTCTGTAGTGATACTGCCTCGGAAACCCAAGGAGGGGTCGCTATGAGTCAGGGCTGACTTGACGGCACATAACAACAACAACAACAACTTTTGCCTTATTTCTAAGAGAATACAAAATGTGAAGCCATAGTCATTTTAAGCTTTTGGTGGCATCTCAAGCATGTTCTTTGATATCTGAGTTTTGGAAAGATGAGTAAACTTTTGTTGTTTTTGTGTGATTAGCTCAAACTGTTTACCCATTTTGTAAGTTAAAAGCTTTATGGAACCTATTTTGCATAAAATATTTGACTGTTTTAGGACAATAGATTTAATCCCTAGGTCATATTCTAATAAATTTTCTTTTCAGTGTTTGAAATAAGCCATCGACATTTTCTGTGAAATGTCTTTGTTTAAATGACATTATTAAATTACATTACAAAATGCCAAACTGTGACGAATTTTCTTTTCTCCAGACTTTGAGGTTTTGGCCTTGATAAATGCATGAAAGCCCCAGACATTTACTTTGAAGATCTATGTAGAAGACTATGTTTATTCAAATGTGAAAATCTAAATAAATCACCAGGATTATCTAAATATTATTTTAAAATATGATTCTAGACACCAGCTTTGATTCAAAACTGTAGCCACTTTCTGAAGCCATTTAGGAATTTCCCAAAACAGATCAGTGGTTTGTTGTAGAGAGCATTGGTAACGCAGAAGTAAGTGGGCTTTTTTTAAACTTTTATTGATTTGAGTGAAGGTTTATAGAGCAATTTCATTTTCTGTACAGCAGTTCATACACATTTCGTCTCATAATATTGACTACAGTTTCCCACTATGTAACAGCTCTCTTTCCACTTCTTCCCATAGTTACCTCTTCCCTGTGTCCTTTGCTCCCATGCAGTCCTGCAACCTCCCAGTAGTCTCCCTGTGCAAACACTGCCCTTCTGTTCTCCTATGATTGATCTCTCCAAGGAGTGTATCTACCTGATGTAAATGTTCATCCCATATGCTGGTCTTTTATTTGGCTGGAAGCCACAGGAATGAGTTCAATTCGAGACCTAAAAGGCAGCTAGGGGCATAGTCTTCGGGGTTTCATCAGGCTCTATCAGACCATGAAGTCTGGTCTTTTTTCCTTTTTTAAATAATTTTTAGTTTTGTTCCACATTGTTCTCCCACTCTATCCAGGATCTCCTACACAAATCCCCCTCTGAGTGGTTGACAGTAGTAGCCGGGCACCATCTAGTTCTTCCTGTCCATAGTCGTATAGCCTGAGGGTCACATGGTCTACCAGTCCCTTGGACTAATTGTTTCCATGCATCTTTGGTTTTCTTCGTTCTTCTTTGCTCTGGACAAGGAGAGACCCATCATTGCATCTAGATGGCCGTTTGCAAGCGATCCCAGTCGCTACTTGCCAGAGGAGGATGTGAAAGAGTTCTTTTGTGTAGCATGTTACGCCAGTTGAGCCCAATATGTACATGGGCTTTTTTAATTTAGTCATTGCTAAAAGGGCAAGGAGGCCACATGTTCTGACCTCCTCTAATCCCACAAGAGGAAGACAGGATTACCAGCAGTAACCCAAGGCCTATTCCTGCCAGGCCAGACGTGCTGCCTCCCTCCAGCCCTTTCTCCAGCCATTCCCCCCAAAGCACCTGCCACCTCTCCTCTGGGTTCGATAATTCACTGCAGTGGCCACACAGAACTCACAGATTATAAGGTTTATTAGGGAAGCACCACAGGCTGCAATTCAGGTTTAGGAAAAATGCTCAGTCTCTCTCCCAGCCCACCGTCCCTCAGCCAGCAGTCTCTCACAGTCTCTTTCTCAGCAGTGCTGGTCCCTCTATGTCTCACTCAGCAATGTGTGTCTCTTGCGTCTCTTTCCCAGCCACACGTGTCTCGGGAGCCCATGTCTCCTTCAGCAGCATGTCTTCCTCCACCAGCAGTCAAGAGAGAGTTCTGCCTCCAGGAGGCCTCCTTTTGAGCCCGGCAGGGTGGTCAAACTAGCCAATCACAGCATCAGAACTCTAAGCACGTGAGAGAGAGTGGGAACCTCCTAGAACATTGTATTGTGCCACGCCCAACAGAAATAACCCAGGTGGATAGCTTCAGCAATCAGGAGCTCCTCAGTTGCTCATAGAAAATCCCACCTTGGAGTTTACAAAGACTTAGGTAGAAAACACTAAGTGATTTACTACACTGCAGTCATTTCATAAGGAAAATATTTTTGACTGTGGAAGTTAATAAATGTGAATAAGCTAAGAGGTTATGGAATCCTCAATTCTAAAAGATATTAAACAATTGATGAAGAACATAAAATCTGATTACAGTGGTATGAAATTGACCTGCCTCTGTTACTAAGAAAAGTTGTCTTCATGATTAGTATGAGAATTTAAAATAATGAGGCATATTTATAGGTGAAATGTTTTACTCCCTATTGCATGTTCCTTCTCCTCCTCCCTCTTAGGGAGAAGTCTAAATCTTGATTAGAAGATACAGTAATTCAGGTTATATTGGTGTGAATATAGGGAGATACTGTTTTTAGGTTTTGTGAGATGTTGATCATGAAGTCGTCAGTCACTCGTCAGACAAGATCGGTGGAGGTTTAAATTCACTGTGTGGAAGGGAATGAGCATTATCAGAACAGAAGGAAATGTGTGGTTAAACGGTTTCAGCTATAACTGTGGCTATTTCCATTGGTCCAAAGGGGAGGAAAAATGGGGAGGAATGAAAAAAATGTTTTCATTCTCTGATAGTAGGAATTGCTTAAATGTGGTTTGTTGGTGCTCTTAATAGGAAAATTGGTTGTGTTTAGAAGTGGGCTGAGTGACAAAGTATGTACAAAGGCGGCATAAATCCTATAGGTTTTTATTTTACAGATGTCCCAATAGTAATTTCCTAGCATGTTTAGTAATTATTGGCAGTTAGTTTCTTTTATTAAACATCTCTAAAACAAGGAAGTCTCAAGATTCTTCGTTGAAGAAACTGCTGAATTGAGTAAAAAAGAGAAAAATAATGCTTCCAGCTTTTTCCTCAAAATGAGAATCTGTCTTGTCAATTTCATGTCATTACAAAGGTAATAGCTATGCTAATTTTTAGCTCACAGAGTACTAGCATTATCCAAAGAAAATGTATTTTGTGTAGGTAAATGAAGAACCTCATTTATAAAGATATATTTGGTAACCTGGAGTTTTGAAGACTCATTGAAGTCCTTTCCTCTGCATTTTTAAAACCTTGTTCAAGGCAGTAAATAATTAAAAAATATATATATCTATGCTTATTTTTATTCAGTAGCCCAATTTAAATGATGTGGTGGTGGTTGTTGTTGTTTGCCGTTGAGTCGACCCCGACTCATAGCGACCCCTCCTTGGGTTTCCGAGGCAGTATCACTACGGAAGTAGGATTGCCCAACCTTCCTTCCGAGGAGTGGCTGGTGGGTTTGAACTGCCAGCCTTCTGGTGAGCAGTCAAGTGCCTTAGGCACTATGCTACCAGAGCTCCTAAATGATGTGGAGAAAATCTAAAATAACAATGTTTTTAAAAAGTAACTGCCCTGGTGGTGTAGTGCATAAGGCATTTGATAGAAATTTGATATAAAAGATAGCAGTGGCTCAAACCCACCTGCCCTCCTCAGAAGGAAGGTTTGGCAATCTACTTCCATAGTGATTCTGCCTCGGAAACCCAAAGAGGGATCACTATGAGTCAGATCTGACTCCATGGCAGTGGGTTGGTTTGGTTTGGTTAGATCTATAGATTGATTGAATTTGTCTGTTGATGAATCTATAGATTCATTGAATTATACATGTAGAAACTGTTGAATAGGTGTATATTTTTCTGTGTATATTCTCAACAACAATAAAATAATAAATAAATTTTTAAAAAGTAAATGTTAGGCTGATACGGTCCTAGGATGGCAAGAGTGCAGATACTGTCATCAGTTTTTCTTAGGTTTCTTTATCTGGATTACAGTCAGATATTCACCTCAGGATGATAGCATTGGCACCTTTCCTTTCCTGGTGTATCCTTAATTGCTCTTCAGAATACTTTATTTTGTGTCAGTATGTGAATTAATTTGGTGGTACAGAATGAAAATGATCTGAACTTGGAAATCAAAGCTAAGGTGACTTTTTCTCTAGGATTATTTATTTACTTTAAAAGGAGTGATGAAGAAATTGACTATTTTTTTGTAGAAGAAAAGTTCATGAAATTATGAAACTGAAGTTTTAAATTCCAAAGCACAAAGATGGAGGAGTTTTCTGATAAAGCTGAAGGATTACAAGATAAAAGATGAGTTTTGTTTCTGCCCTTTTGAAGATCTTTCTAAAACTTTCCAAGATACGTTAAAACCTCAGTGCATAAAGTCTAATGAACATATTTAAACATTTTAATTTGTCAGTGATTTGATTTAGATATTTCTCTAGTATATAGCAGATACAGTTGTTGCATGTGATGTGGGAAGTCTGGCTGATTTTCTTACCCTAAAGTATAGTGTGAAAGAATAAGCATTCCCATCATTAAGAATTCAGAATGCTTTTTGTTGTTGTGCTGTTATTTATTTATTTATTTTTCCATTTTATTGTGATTTGGGTGAAAGTTTACAGGACAAATTCATCTTCCATATAGCAGTTCACATACACTTTGTTTCATGACATTGACTGTAATGTCCCACAATGCAGCAGTTCTCCTCTCCGGATGCTTAATTGTATTTACGTTTTTATTAAATTTTAAGTTAGTTTACAAAAGTATTTAAGAATTTCAGCAGTAAATTGAAATAACTAGATTTTGTGTTAACTTAGCAGTTTCTAGATACATGTTTGATGTGCGACTTTACCACTTCTCCATTATATTTTTAAAGACTGATACAGCTTGAATTAAATTTGATATAAAATACAGCGATGTTTTTGCCTGAAATCTTTACGGAAACTTAAGCATTAATTAACAACATGTCATCTAAAGTGATATGGCAGTAAATGTTATATGTTAAGGTTCTTTGGTTAAAGACAGAAATAAGCTCTAGCTAACTTAAGTTTAAAAAATAAAAAGATAAACAGCATTACTATGATACTGTGAGCTTATAAAACTGAAGTGCAGTGTGAAGAGCTTGCCTGACTGTGGATGGCTCCAAGGATTCAAGTGGGGGGAAGCAGTGTGTGCTTTCTTCAAAGGTGAGTGGATTGCAGTGGTTTCCTATCTTTGTTACCCTTCTGTCCAGATGCAGAAGTCAAAGCAAAGTACCTAACTGTCCCAGCTTCACCTAGATGAACAATAGATACTTCAAGTATCACTTTATTGTTTTTATAGATCTTACAAACTTTTACAGAACTTTCTTTTAAAAATAATCTGAAATAATTATGACCAGAAATAAAATTCTGGTAGGCCACATTAATTTATAGACTGTGATCAGAGGCTATATACTCCAACACATTTGAAAACCTAGAATAAATGGACAGGTTTCTAGAAACACAATACCTATCAAAACTAACACATACTGAGGTAGAAAATTTGAACAAACCCATGACAGAAGAAAAAATTGATCAGGTCATAAAAAAACTACCAACAACAATAAAAAAGCCCAGCCCAGATGGCGTCACTGGTGAATTCTGCCAGATAGTCAGAGAAGAGTAACAGCAGATTCTACTCAAACTATTACAGAATATAGAAAAGTAGAAAATACTCCTGAATTCATTTTTTGAAATGAGCATAACCCTGATACCAAAGCCAGGCAGAAAAAAGAAAACCAAACTCATTGCTGTTAGGTCGATTTTGACTCCTAGCAACCCATCTTGGGTTTCCAAGCCTGTAAATCTTTATGGATGCAGACTGTCTGATCTTTCTTCTGTGGAGCAGCTGGTGGGTTCAAACCACTGACCTTTTGGTTAGCAACCAACCAAATGCCTTAACCACTACACTACCAGAGCTCCATAAGACAAAAAGATACCATTAAAAAAAAATTATAGACCAATATCCCTTATTAACAGAGATGCAAAAATTATCAACACAATCCTAGCCAATAGGATCTAACAACATATCAAAAAAATAATACATCATGACCAACTCGGATTCATACCAGATGTACAAGGATGGTTCAGTGTTAGAAAAAATAAGTCATTGTGACCCACCACATAAAGAAAAGGAAAAGAACTACATGATCGTATCAGTTGACTCAGAAAAAGCATTTGACAAAATCCAGTACCCATTCCTGATAAAAGTGCTGAACAAGATAGGAATAGAAGGGAAATTCCTCAACATAATTAAAAAACAGTGGCTGACATTATTTTCAATGGAGAAAGACTGACAGTAGTCCCTTTACAAACAGGTACCAGACAAGAATGTCCTTTATCACCCCTCCTATTCATTATTGTAGGAGCTCTCATGGTGTAGTGCCTAAGGCATTTGACTGCTGACCACAAGGCTGGCAGATCAAACCTACCAGCCAGTCCTGGAGAGAAAGGTTGGGCAACCTACTTCTGTGGTGATACCGCCTCAGAAACCCAAGGAGGGTTCGCTGTGAGTCAGATTCAACTCGACGGCAGTGAGTTTGTTTTTATTTTTGTTTTATTCAATATTGTACTGGAAGTCCTAGCCAGAGCAGTAAGGCGAGAAAGGGAAATAAAAGGCATCCATATTGGCAAAGAAGATGTTAAACTCTATTTGCAGATGATAATGATCCTATATATAGAAAATCCCAAAGACTGAGCAAGAAAATTACTGGAACTAATTGAAAGTTTTTTAGCAAAGTGGCAAGGTATAAGATCATTATACAAAAAATCAGTCTGATTCCTTTATACTAATGAAAAAAGTTCTGAGAAGAAAATCAGGAAAACAAGACCGTTTACAATAACCACTCAAAAGATAAAATGCTTAGGAATAAATCTAACCAGCGACAACGAAAGAAACCAAGAAAACTACAAAATATGTTGTTGTTGTTGTTGTTGTTAAGTGCCGTCGAGTCGTTTCCGACTCATAGTGACCCCATGCACGGCAGAACGAAACACTGCCCGATCCCGCACCAGCCCCACAATCCCTGTTATACTTGAGCCCATCATCGCAGCCACCATGTCAATCCATCTCCTTGAAGGCCTCCCCCTCTTTCGTCCACCCTCCACCCTACCAAGCATGACATCCTTCTCCAGGGAATGGTCCCTTCTTACAACATGACCAAAATAGGTGAGACGAAGTCTGGCCATTCTTGCTTCCAAGAAACATTCTGGCTGCACTTCCTCCAGGACAGATCTGTTAGGTCTTTTAGCAGTCCATGGTACCTTCAACATTCTTCGCCAGCACCACAACTCAAAAGCATCAACTCTTCTTCGGTCTCCCTTATTCATTGTCCAGTTCTCACATGCATACGTGAGACTATATGCAACTATACAATATACTATACAAAAACTAAAAAAGACCTACATAAATAGAAGAATCTATCACACTCATGGATAGGAATACTTAACATTGTGAAAATGTCAGTACTATCCAAAACAATCTACAGCTATAGTGCAGTCCCAATCCAGATTCCATAATCATTCTTTAAAGAGATGAAAAAACTAACCACCAGCTTTGTATGGACAGGAAAGAGACCCTGGATAAAGACAACATTACTAAAGAAGAACAAAGTAGGAAGCTGATCTCAAAACCTACTACACAGCCATGGTAGATAATAGCCTGGTACAACAACAGACATACAGACCAGTGGAACAGAATTAATCCATCCACCTGTGGACAGTTAATCCAAGACAAAGAACTGAAACTCATTACAGGGAGGAAGAGAGAGTCTCTTTAACAAATGGTGCTGGCAAAACTGGATATCTGTTCGCATAAAAATGAAACAGGAAAAAATTATGGTCAGAGGCTATGGTTTATATACTTTTCTATAATTCTTAATTTTATATATATGTGTGTGTGTGTGTGTGTGTGTGTGTATAATTTCCCCCCCAAAGAAAACCACAGTTTAGTAATTATTACTTAATCCTTTGGTATTTGTGTCTTAGGTGTATTTGAAGGCTCCCATGATTCTGAATGGAGTTTGTGTTATCTGGAAAGGCTGGATTGATCTACAGAGACTGGATGGTATGGGCTGCCTGGAGTTTGATGAAGAGCGAGCCCAGGTAGGATGACTTTAGGCTTTACTGAGCACAGCCCCTTTATTTAGCTCCTGATCTTGCCCTTGTGTGGAGACCTGTTTTACCCAGTCTTTAAGAGTACGTATAGAAAATATCGTGTTAAAAAATACTGAGGAATCTTGAAGATTTTGAGGCCCACATTCTGGTTTTGATTTGGTGGTGGTGGTGGTATGTTTCCTATAGTGGTTCTGAATTTCATGGGCTTCTATATATGCTCAGTGGGGAACCTCAAATTTCAGTAAGTGAATCACTTTCATGTTTGTCTTGATCTTTGAAACATTGGGAGGGGGAAGAAAGACCATAATTCCACATAAAGTGTAGGTACGGGACTTCTGTAATGGGTAAGTAAAGAGCTTGGCAAATGTCCTGTCCTCTAAAAGCAGTGATAAATTAGACAAAATTGTAAAACAATAACCATTTAGGAGTTCTGGGAATGAACCTAAGGGCAGAAATTCAGCACCTTGAAACATTTATTCAAGAAGAGCTATTGAGTCCCAGAACAATAGAACATTTTAGTCCCAAGCTGCTCACATCTCTCCCCCCAGCTCTGTGGCCTTCAAGTTCTATGCCAAGCAGGTGGGGCAAGCCATGAGGATTGGCAGTGCTACTGCCCTATCAGAAAGGGCTAACTTTAGAACAGAACTTAGAAAAATCCATGCTTAGGGATATTTTCTAACAGTCGAGGTTTCAGTGTCAAAAAAAGCAGGGAAAGCTAATGTCACAAGAAGCAACCAAATGGCACACCACCAAGAAATTTAACAGAGAGATCCAGGGAAAGAGACAATGAAAGTGACCGTACTAAGATCCCAGTTAACCCTCATGGTCCAGAGAGCTGTGAAGATAATGCCACCCCACAAAATTGTGAGCAGTTGAATAAGGTCACAGACCTAAAAGGCTATACCTAGCATAGGAGCTCTGGTGACGCAGTGATTAAGGCATTGTACTGCTAACCAAAAGATTGGTGGTTTGAACTCACCAGGTGTTCTATGGGAGAAAATTGTGGCAGTCTGCTTCCATAAAGATTTACAGGCTTGGAAACCCTGTGGGGCAGTTGCACTCTGTCATATAGGGTCGCTATGAGTTGGAATTGACTCAGTGGCACCTGGTTTTTTGGTACCTGGCATGTAGAAATTTCCTAAATGAAGACTCTTGGTTTTCTTACTTCTTGCACTTAAGCATTTTAGGTTTCCACTCAAGGGACCCTAAAGTGTATCTCATGTAATAATGTTTAATTTTACAGAGTGTGAATTTCAACACTTTCTCATGGAGATTTTTGTGCTACAGTGATCACCTTCTTTAGGGAATGAGCCTGACTGGCATCCCCCGTTTTGTGTCCCAGCACCACTTTGTTTCTTTCTGCTAGTCATCATAGAGGCAGAAGTAACACTTCTAAATGCACCAGAAACAATTTTGCAAATTTATATAAGCTCATGGTTAATGTTACTTCAGTAAAGATGTAATATAATTTTGTATATAATTAGAATGATTATATTATTCATTGTATAAACTGAAACATTCTTGATAGTGAAAAGGTGTTAAAATTAAAAATATAACAAGGAGAATACCTATTCATGTACTTTGATAGTTTCTTATGCATATTTGTATCTAGTATTTTTCTGGTATTTCTCTCAAAGATATATAGCTATATTTCTCAATATGATCTTAGTTTAATTTCCCATAGAAGTACCTGCAGTCTTGTTCAGAGTACATGCTGTAGTTAATAAATTTGAAACTGTTGTTATTTCCAGTGGACTCTTCTGTAGCCTAAATAGGAATTTGAAAAAATGCTCCCTAATACATGCTGAGGTACCTGTTGACTTGGAGTAAATGGAGGATATTCACAGCTTTGTTTCTAAATATTAAATTGTGTAAATATTTTAGCTGGAATGTTTTCACAGGTATTTTTGCCTTTGTTCAGAGTACCTGTCTTTGACAGATATTTTTGTAAGACAAGCTCAAATAAGTTGTCTCTATTTATAATTCTTCTATTTTGCCGAATTTAGTTGCCAGAATTATAGCTCCTAAAAAGAAACCAAAGACACGACTTAAGAGAAAGATGTAAAACTACCTTTATTTACAGAAGACAGGTGTATTTAGAAAATCCAGAAGAATCTACAAATAGTAACAAAAATTAACACATGAATTTAACAAGGTCTTTGAATAATACACAAAAATGAGTTGTATTTCTGTATGCCATTATTAGAATTAACAGATTTTCTGTTTGAAGTACTTGATGACACTGATGTAAAACTCTCATCACTTAGTTTGTGAGGTTTTTCTGACTGAAGCCAATATATAAACAGCTTTGCTTTTTGTATGTACACAAGAATGTGTGTCAAATTAACTTAAAAGTCATTTGATTTAAATGAAAAGTTAGATTCTGCAGAGTGATATCTTAAATGTACCATTTGCAGCTGTGTATGTTAAATTATATTGTCTTTGAAGTAGAAGCTGATGCTTCTTCAGCACGTTTATTTCTTTGGGTTTTCATGTGATCAGTGATAGGATTCTTGTTCCCACAGAAAATGGTAAATGTCTATATTTTGTGCAGATTATATATTCATCATTAACTTCCTTGGAAAACACATTTGATTCTTCATTTTGCATTAAACGTGTACTTTGATTTTTAAAACTTAATGTTGCAGAAAGGGTTTGTTGTGAAATAAATGTTATCAACCATAAAATACATATAGTTCTAGTGACCTTATGTACAACAGAGGGGAACCCTGGCCAGTCCTGCACCATCCTCGTAATCGTCATGTTTGAGCCCATTGTTGGCAACCACTGTGTCAGTCCATCTTGTTGAGGGCCTTCCTCTTTTTCCTTGACTCTCTACTTTACTAAGCATGATGTCCTTGTCCGTAATTAAGATTCACTAAATATTTATGAAATAAATGGAAAAGGGGAATGAATGAATGTATAGAATAGAAGAGATATCCTGTCATTGACAAATGTGTCCTAGCTGATACCTAACTAAATAGAAAGCCTTTGTGATTTGGGAACAGCTCCTTTGGCAGATACCTCTGGCTTACATTGTGCATTCTGAGAATAGAGTATGTATGTGTAATGATGTTTAGTCAAATGTGTGTATTTTATAGATCTATAAATACTTGTAAAATACTAGCTAGCACTTACTGAATGCTGTCAGGTAGTGTGCTTAAGCACTTTTTATGTCACTTCATTTAATCCAACAGTCTTATAAGGTAAGTATTACTACTATGCCTATTTTACATGTGAGTTCACTGTGGCTTAGAGAAGTGAAATATTCTGTCATAAGGCTAGTAAGTGCATCATAAGAGTGTGAATTTAGTTACACCTTTCATTTATCATTGAAACCTACAAGTATTAACCCTACTAACTGTGACAAAGATTTATCACATAGAACAAAATAGCTGGTAGTACACAGCCCAAGCGTGATGTGTAGTACCTCAGTTATATTATCAGGAATCCTTGCCTCTCCAGGCATTGCATGAGTGCCAGGAAGGAGGAAAGGTTAAATATCTCCTTAACGACTTTCTTGGAAACACCATTAGGTGATTTACACTTCTGTCTCACTGGCTAGAACTATTACACAGCCACCCCTTGCTGCAGTGACTCTAGGAAGGTGAGTTTTGTTTTGTTTTTATTTTTTAAGTATTTTATCATGATTTTGGAGGAAATTTACATAGCAAATTAGGTTCTTTTGTAATAATTTCTGTATATATTTTTCAGTGACATTTCACGTTTCACAGTGTGTCTGCATTCTCATTATTTCCATTCTGGTTGTTCTGCTTCCTTGTTCTCTTTTACCTTCTCATCTTTGGTCTAGGGTAAATGTGTACCTTTCGGTCTCATTTAGATGATTGTTTATTGGAGCACAGTCCTCAGAGGTGATACGGTATTATGTATTTTATGATACACTCTATCTTTTGGCTGATAGGTGACTTCTGGTAGTTTGAGTTCCAAGTTTAAAGGGTATCCCATGGTGGTTGTCTCAGGGGTTCTTCAAGTCTCTACTGTTCCAGTAAGTCTGGTCTTTTTTAGGAATTTGAATTTTGTTCTTTTTTTTTCCCCCATGCTATCTAGTACTGTCTTTTGTGTGCCTGGTTGGAACAGTCAGTGGTAGCCAGACAGCATCTAGTTCTTCTGGTCTCAGAGTAGATGAGGCCATGTAAGATATCAGTCCTGTAGACTAGTCTTTTCTTTGAGTCTTTGGTTTCCTTTCTCTTTTGTTCCAGATGTATAGAGACAAATAGTTAGATCTCAGATGACTGTTCACAAGCCTTTAAGACCCCAGATGCTTCTTAATGAACTAGGATGTGGAACATTATCTTCATGAGCTGTTACAGCAGATGACTGAGTTGCCCCTGAGATTATAGTCCTAAACCCTCAAACCCAGTAGCCCAGTCATGCATGGTATTTGATTATGTCTAGGAAGTATCCTTAACTGTGCCCCCTCTGTGCTTTAGTTTATATATGAATATACATATAGCACATACAAACATGTATATATATTTCCCTACAGCAACACCTATACATGTGCCCCTGTATATTCATATATGCTTACTTATACATATATAAGTGTACATACCTCCCTTTGTAACCATATACATCCTTTTTGGTTGTTACTACAGATGATGAGTTCTGATGAGATTTTTTTGGTATTGTTGTGATCTTTTACTTTCTTCAAGTGTGTCATTGAAAATCCCAGAATTCAGAAACATGTGACTACAAAGATTGAGAATCCTGTGCTGTAGACATTGAGGGAACTGTTTTAAGTTGGGAGAAGTGTGGTCAATTGTGTTTTAGAAAGAGCATTCTAATGCTTTGTGGTAGATTTAGGAGTGGCAGAATGAAAGGGCTTTGCAGTAATCAAGGTAAGGAGATATCTTAGGGGCATAAACTAGGAAAATGTGTGTAAGAATAAAGAGGAGATTGAAGATTCCAAAATTATTTTAGGAAGTCAAATGGGTAGGAGGACTTGGTGGTTTATTGACTCTCTGGGGGCAAGGAGAGAGAGAGTGTTTAGAAGCTTTTAGTATTTGTTAGTCAATTCTGTTCATCGTCTTTTTTCATATTTCTGGCTTTAATGTCATGATTAGAGACGGCCTTTCTAATCTCCAAATTATAGAAGTATTTTCCAATTTTTCTTGTTTGTCCTTCTGTGGTTTAAATATTGACTTGGTTGGGACTTTATTTTGGTGAATGGAGTGAAGTAACTTTATTTCCCTCTTGTGCTTCAATACTGTTATCTGTGTTAAACATTAAACAGCTTAGTTTGTAAAAACTATCAAATAAAGAACAAGTCAATAGGATAATCATATTTTATCCATGTAATGTGTAAGAAAGGAACCCTGGTGGCTCAGTGGTAAAGCACTCAGCTGCTAAGTGAAAGTCAGCAGTTCAAATCCACGAGTCATTCCATGGAGAAAAGACCTGGTATGTGCTCTTGTAAAGATTTCATCCTAGGAAATCCTAATTCTACTTTATCTAATAGGGTCACTGTGAGTCAGAATTAAGCACACAACATCATCATTGAGGAAAGAAAGGGGAAGAGTATTTTAAATGTTAGAATATAATTGGGTACAGTTACTATTTTTAAGGTGTAATACAAACTCTGAAAATACTGGATGTTTCTTTTAAAAGTAGCTCTGACATGAACTTTTTTGTAGCGTTGAAATTTTGAGAAATAACTCAGCTGTTTGTTCCTTTCAAAAAATAAAACATTCCCAAATTTTGAATACCTAAATGTAAATCAAAATAAGATCTGTTTCATGTATTCTTCTGACAGCAGGAGGATGCATTAGCACAACAAGCCTTTGAAGAGGCTCGGAGAAGGACCCGTGAGTTTGAAGATCGAGACAGGTCTCATCGGGAGGAAATGGAGGTGAGAGTTTCACAGCTGCTGGCAGTAACTGGTTAGTACTTTCCCCAAAACTCTCAGGCTGTGTTTGTGTTGTTTGTGCATAATGTTTTTAAATAATTAAACTGTAATTTTGTCTTTTGTTTTTAAGAAGATGTGCTCTCTCTGTGTTTAATTAAATGTAATTGTTATAAAGAAACATTCTAATTTAAAAATTGTATGTGAATTCTTCATGTATTTGTCTTCATAAGAATAATCTACTGTAACAGGTTCTATTTTCTCTTAACCTCATTGATTCTGATATCTTACTTCTTTTTTTCTTAGTTATTTTTCATGTTATTTGTAGAAATTGCCTTTTGTTAACATAGACTATTTTTTGAACATTACTGAAACTCTTTGGGAGGAATATTACTATCCATTTATCCTATGTATATTTGTCTTGATTTTGTAAAAGTATACTTTTTGGTCATTTATGTATTATTTTTATTAGAGGAAAATTTAATATTTTTTAACAACTGCAAGAATGGGATTAACAGTCTTTTTTTTAAATCTTTTTTATTGTAAAGTAAAATAGAGATATAGAAATCTACACAGTAGAAGTATGTATCTTATTATTATAAGGTTAACACTTACAAATACCATCCAGGTTGAAAAATAAAACATTGACGTTCGTCCCCAGAAGCCCCTCCTTGTGCATGTCTAATCACAACCCTGTCCCTCCCCTCAAAACTGATCATTATCCCTGTTTTTCTAGTAATCACTTCCTTGTGTTTTTGATCATTTTACTTGCCCACCAGTCCAATTTTAGACACCAGAGTTTAATCTTGCCCAGTTTTCAGATATTACTTTTAATTAACATGGGTGTTTACTTTTTTCCTGCATGTAAGTATGCCCTGTTTTAAGCAGACTTCAATTATAAGAATACTTAGAGTATATATACAACTGTTTAGAAATACAGTTTCTGTAAAAAGTATGCAACTGAAGCAAAAACAATCAAGGGAACAATGTATTAAAATAATATTGTCTGACTCTGGTTCTGTCACTTCCTTTGTCACCGTAGTTAACTTATTTTACCTGCCTGCATTTCCTCATCCGTAGGCTAGGTGTATAATAATAAAGTTGTCATCAGCTTACTCTATGTTACAATATATTTTTTGAATAAATGAAAACATTAAGCCTTTTTAATGGTTAGTGTATGAAATATCTTTTAATGACTGCTAGGTCCCTTTGTCAATGAGTTAATTTTTAAATTATCTTATGGGCTGACATATGACATAGCAGCTGAGGATGTGACCAAGAATAGCTTTTAGCTAGGAGAAAAGATTGGAGGGATATATGCCACATATTTATTTTCTTGGAAGCTTTTACAATTCTGTGATCAGATTTCCCACCCCATTTTCTTTCAGAATGCCTGTATCTGTAATAGTGAGGAGCTTTTAAATGTATAATACGCGTTCTTAGGTTATCTTACACTTTGAACCTTTGTGCTCATATGCTGTTGGTGCCCTGACCTAGAATATACTTTTCTACCCATTTATCAAAATCCTAAACTCGCTGCCATCGAGTCAGATCCAACTCATAGCGACCCCTCCTTAGGTTTCCGAGGTAGTATCACTAATGGCAGGAGATTGCCCAGGCTTCCCCTTCTGAGGAGTGGCTGGTGGGTTTGAACCGCTGGTCTTCTGGTTAGCAGTCAGATGCCTTACGCAATATGCCACCAGTGCTCCTAGACAGTATATGTTAATTGTCTCAGAAAAGATTTAAAATGTTTATGATTTGTTGTTCTGCATGAGGTAATGAACCCTGACCACTTGTGTTAGATTATGTATTAACTGCCATCGAGTCAATTTTGACTCATGGCAACCTTATAGGACATAGTAGAATTGGCTTATAAGGACAGAGTAGAATTGGTGTAGTAAAGTTTGCAAAGCTGTAAATCTTTATGGAAGCAGACTGCCACATCTTTCTTTCTCCTGCAGAGCTGCTGGTGGGTTTGAACTACCAACCTTTTTGTTTCACAGCTGAATGCTTTAACCACTGTGCCACCAGGGCTCCAAATCCTGTATTTAAGGGTTGGAACATATATAAATGAAAAAGCATGGTTTCTGTCCTTTAGCAACTTTCAGTCGTAATGGAAGATAGATATATAAACAGATCGTTGCCGTTTACTGTAGCACAGAGAATACATAATTGAGGTGTAAAAGGACAGTAGTACAGTGCAAGGAGCACTTGAGTCTGCCTCTGATTTGGGGTTCACAGAGAATGCACTTGCAGGAATTTGAAGGAGAATTGTGAGTTTGCCAGCTGTGAGTACATTGGGGAAAGCATTCCAATCAGAAGGAACAGTGTGTGCAGCGAGAAGGAATCAGCTTGTCTGTTAGAGAACTACAGGCGGGCCAGTCTTTCTGGAGCACGTTCACATGCCTTTAAATGAGCATAAGGATAGCTTTATACAAGTGCTCTTGGGCTACATTATATGTGAAGAATCACTGTTTGACAGCTAATGGAACAATTATTTAGAAAGTTTTTATATATTTTTGCTTTAAATATTTTTACTCATATAAAAAACAATATAAATAATACTTAAATATTATAAATAATACTTAATATATTTAAGTAAAAATATATTTTTACTTAAACATTTTACTCAAATTTTAGAGTAATTGAGCCTAAGAATTGTCTTTTCAAAATTGTTAGTTTGATTCTCTTATGAATAATCTTGGTTGAAGAAACATTTTGGTGTGAGTTTGTATGTTGTGTGTAAACAAGTATGGATGTTGATAGAGGTGTCAAGTATTTGTTGCTCAGATTGACTGTTTCTAGTCAGTTTTATGATTGCGCTTCATTCTCTATCACTTGCCAGTCTTTCTTAAGCTTCAGTTTCCTCATAAAAATTGTGAGAATTAATTGGGAAAATGCATGTGAAGCATTTGGTATGGTGTTTGGTCTGTGTATGCCTGCAGTAAATGATAGCTCTCAAGTGCTTCTGTAGCACTGAAAGCTCTCCTGCCGTGTTGTTCCAGCTAAGTGAATTACCTGCTGACAGGAACATCCTTTTAGTTCTCTAAAATGTATCAGGACACTTTCTCTATATTGTGATTTACAGCATAGAGAAATGGTTAAATTTTCATCAGTGATTTAAGATCCTGTTGTCCTTTAAGGTAATCGTTTAAAACATCAGTACTTGCAGAGAGTGCTTAGCTAGAGTGGGGCTGGACTCTGACCCCAGAGCTTGCCCTGGCAGTCACATTAGGGGAGTTTGGGAAGGGGTGTGTCTTGGTCCTTTCAGTTTGTATATTTTGTTAAGTTTTTTTTTTTTTCTTTTTAATCCACGTAAGAAATTCCTAATGTCAACTTACTTTATTAAAATTTACTTTACTCCTTTTTCCTAAAAGGAGAGTATATAAGAAAAATGTTGCTTTTTCCCTGTAATTCAAACATCTAGGAGGCCTTATGTCAGCTAATCTGAAATTCTTATTTTTATAGTTGAAGAAACTAAGACTCTCAGAAAAATCAATTGACTTGGTCTCTTTCAAATAATTGGTTAAGAGAAGGAAGAATAAGGACTTAAAAGATAGTTTTTCCTGTGTTTTAAGAGGTTCCCAGAAATGTAGTCTAGCTCTGGGAAATTAATTTCCATACCACCCATAAAGATGCTTAAGTTGAAAAATAAAATCTGCCACAAGAAGTTAGAAACTGTCTCTCATGGAAAAAAAACAAAACATTGAGGCAGAAAAGAATAATAATGGTTCCAGTGGGTGGTCCTGATGTCTGACTAGGACTGAAGGCCAGGGAACAGTGGTAACTGCGGGTGGCAAGACCAGTGTATGGTCCTTGGAAACTTGAGGCCCTGGCAACACAAAGGCATAGGGATGTCTCACCTCTGTCTGAATAACCTCCTAGGCCTGTAGCCCTGCTGTGCTAATAAACTTGTAGTGGTGCTCATGAGCATTTAATGTGTGCATAAGTTTACTGACAAAGGGACACAAAATTCCAGGTGGTTGATGGCTCTAGGAGTTTTGATTTTGCCAGTGTCTTTAACCTGAAATCAGTTACAAAACTCCTTGGGCATGTTTCCATTTCACCATTGGTAAAATTGAGATAGTGTGCAATCCATTATTCACTGTAGTATTTAGTATCTTCTGCTGATTTCATGGAAAGTGATTTCATGATATTTTTTTTACCTTTCAGAGGGATTGACAAATTATCACTAATTTGGTACATGAAATTTCTTCAGTGAAAATGAAGGAGCATTGTTTATATTAGCAATCTTGACCAAAATAATTTAAAATCGTTCCTATACAATAATACACAGGAGCTCTGGTAGCATAGTGCCTAAAGGCACTTGACTGCTAACCAGAAGGCTGGTGGTTCAAACCCACCAGCCACTCCTCGGAAGGAAGGTTGGGCATCCTACTTCCGTAGTGATACTGCCTCGGAAACCCAAGGAGGGGTTGCTATGAGTCGGGGCCAACTCGACGGGAAATAACAACAACAACATACAATAATACACACACACACACACATACATATACATATATATATAAATAAAGGTATAGAGCATAGAACATTATATATCTTTCCCTATGGGTATTTTTAAAAAGGAGTACACAAATACTTGCTTGAATGTACATTGTCTGTCGCCAGTAAGGTATCTAAGAAACTAGAAGCTGTGGCAGGGAGCCAGGTACGCTAAGGCCAGAATGCAAGATTGACTAACTCATCACTCTGTATATTTGGTACGCTTGTATCATGTGCATCCATTATCTTTTAGAGAAGAAATAAAATTTGCATTTAGTGTTAACACAGAGCAAAGAAAACCGAAGACTCCTGAACCTGCTGTCTGTACTCACTGGCATATGGGCTCTTTTAAATGTGAAACCCTTTCTTTATTTGAAATTTCGCACAGAATCCTAACATATAAAATAGATAAAAAAGAATGCCTCTCTGGGTGAAACAGAAGTAGAGCATCAATGCCCTACCTATTCTAGGGTCCCTGGAGTGTTTTCAGGGAATCCTGTAGATAGAACATAACTTGGGAACCTTTGATGTAGTGGAATGAACACGCGTTTATAATCAGATTGCCTTGGTTTTGAATCCTAACACCACTACTTGTCATGTGACCTTGAGGAAGTTGCTTGTCCTCTTGGAGCCTCACCTGAAAACACTCCACTGCCCTTTGACAGCTGTTGCCACATGGAACTAGCCTAGTGCCTTTGCTACCTAACAGTCCTTCTGCTGCTTGGATACTTGTTTCTTGTGGCAGTTCTTCATTTACACATTCTGTAACTATAATTCAGATACTGGCTTTTATGAAGAAGAGTGAGGTTAATTAGGGATAGAGTCAGTGCTCTGATCATAAAATTGGAAAGATCACTCTCTCATCTGTTTGATACCTTCAACTTGATGGACCTCTCGACCCAAAACTGTAATACACCACTGTTGGCTCTTAATTCAGCTGCAAGGTGACAGGGTATGAAGGAGATTTTCTCTGTCATTATCTAGAAAATGCTTCTAGTTGGTTAGATTATAAAGTGTTCGTAAATAAATGGTGATCTTTAATGTCAGAGAACAGGTAAATAATAATTGCTTTTTCTGCTGCAAGTAATTTTAATACAATTCAGCAAGTCATAGGAGCATTTTATGTGAAAACTATTTGGAAATAAAACCAGGCAAAAGACTTTATGTGGTTTTTGCATTTTGGTTTTCTGTGTTGTTAACTTTCAGTTCTGTGTGGTCTGAGAAAAATTTCAGCTTCTGTTTTATTTTAAATTCCCAACAGACTTTAGTTTTCAAATCACTTAACTATACTAATACTCATTTTTGGGTAAGGACAAATCGAATAAGAATATGACCTGTACAGGGCCATTCTGGAGCCTGTTTTGTGTAAGAGCAGTAGATGAGAGTGAACTGGGAATAGGAACTCCATCTGCTGTGAAGAGCATTACTAAGGGAGGAAGGGATACCAAGTCTGTCTCTGGCGTAGTAAGAGTAAGAGTCTTTGTTCTGCATCATAGGATTTGTAGATTTTATGACAAGTTATTTTCACTTTAGTTTGTAAAATCACTGTCTTCAGGATGCAGATAATTTTAATATTTGAAAAACACATGTAGATAAATTGGGAAGTTTTGAGAACTTTGTTATAACAGCAGCCACATAAGTGCTTACTATATGCCAGATTGTATGCACTATAAATATTTGTTTCATACTAAGTCTGAAATGCTTTTATGAGGACTATCTAATCTTCCACTTCCATTTTGAGGAACTAAGGCTGAGAAGAGGATAAGAATCTTGCTTAAGCTGAAATAGCTAAAAGTGTAGAGCCATCCAGGTCCAAGCCCAGAAATGTAGATTACTTCCACTATCTCTTTGTTTTGAGATGTTACTTGATGAACTAGAGTTCTCCAGAGAGATTAATCATTTTTGTGTCTGTGGTCCTCTGTGTCTGTGTCTCTGCATATGTGTGTATAAGTGGAGAGAGAGAGACGTTGGTTTTAAGGAATTGGCTCATGACATCGTGGGTGTGTAAGTGTGAAGAGAGAGAAAGAGAGACATTGGTTTTAAGGAATTGGCTCATGACATTGTGGGGACTGGCAAATTCAAAAATCTTTAGGCCAAAATGGCAGGCTGCAAACTCCAGCAGGATACTGTATGTTGCAGTGTTTAGGCAGAATTATTTTCCCTCAAGAAACATCATCTTTCTGTAAATTTTCACCCAAATCAAAATTTAAAAAGAAAAGAAACTTCATCTTTACTCTTAAGCCCTTCAACTGACTTGATGGGCCTACCCTCACTATGGAGGGTAATCTGTTTTATTTAAAATCAACTAATTGTAAATATCAATCACATATGAATATCTTAATAGCAACATGTAGGACCTGTGTTTGACCAAAGAACCACGGCCTAGCCACGTAGACACAAAATTAACCATCACACACTGTATTTAAAGTTGTATACTGTAAAAGCTATATATTTTTGATATGTCTTTTGGAGTGGCAGGTAATTATAATTGTCTGTGGACCTTGTTTTTACCTTTTAATGAGTTTTGGAAAAGTGATTTTTTTTAAAGTGATTTTTGATGACCATTCCTTTCTCTAATATTAGGACTTAACATTTCTGCTTCTGTCTCCTGCAGCCTAGTAATTGGGAGATAGAGCAGTGAATCAGGAAGCTGACATTAATGCTCATTTTGAGCTGACAGTTCATCTTTTTCAGAGATCTCAGTTGACATTCTGACTCTGCCAAGTGTGTGACGACCTTGAGGGTATCACTTAACCTCTCTTGGTCTCAGGCTTATTATCACTTGTAAAGTGGCTGTTGAACCAGATCTGTAAAGTGCTTTGTGGTTGTTGTTAGGTGCGTCTGGTCATCTCCGACTCATAGTGACCTCATGTACAGCAGAACGAAACCTGCCTGGTCCTGTACCAGCCCCACGATCTCTGTTATACCTGAGCCTATCGTTGCAGCCACTGCATCAGTCCATCTCGTTGAAGGCCTTCCCCTTTTTCATTGTCCCTCCACTTTACCAAGCATGATATCCTTCTCCAGGGAATGGTCCCTTCCTACAGCATGATCAAAGTAGGTGAGACAAAGTCTGGCCATTCTCGCTTCCAAGGAGCATTCCAGCTGCACTTCTTCCAGGATAGATTTGTTAGTTCTATTAGCAGTCCACAGTACTTTCAGTATTCTTCACCAGCACCACAACTCAAAAGCATCAACTCTTCTTGGGTCTTCCTTTTTCCTTGTCCATCTCTCTCATGCATATGAGGCAATTAAAAATACCGTGGCTTGTGTCAAGCACACCATACTCTACAAGGAAACATCTTTGCTCTTCAGTACTTGAAAGAGGTCCTTTGCAGCAGATTTGCCCAATGCTGTATGACGTCTTATATCTTGACTGCTGCTTCCATTTGTGTTGATTGTAGATCAAGTAATATGAAGTCTTTGACAGCTTCAATCTTTTCTCCATTTATCGTGATGCTGCATATTTGTCCCGTTGTGAGGATTTTTGTTTTCTTTATGTTGTTGTTGTTGTTATGTGCTGTCGAGTCAAACCAACTCAGCGACCCCTCCTTGGGTTTCTGATTTCTTTATAGTGAGGTTAATCCATACTGCAGACTGTAGTCTTCAGTCTTCCTCAGGAAGTGTTTCAAGTCATCCTCACTTTCAGGGAGCAGAGTTGTGTCATCTGCTTAATATAGGTTGTTACTGAGTCTTCCTCCAATCCTGATGCCACATTCTTCCTCATATAGTCCAGCTTCTCGCATTATTTGTTCAGCATACAGATTGAAAAGGATACAACCCTTACACACTCCCTTCTTGATTTTAAACCATGCAGTGTCCCCTTATTCTGTTCAAACGACAGCCTCCTGGTCTATGTACAGGTTCCTCATGAGCACAATTATTAAGTGTTCTGGAATTCCCATTCTTAATGTTATCCATAATTTGTTACGATCCACACAATCAAATGCTTTTGCATAGTCAATAAAACACAAGTAAACATCTTTCTTGTATTCTTTGCTGTGAGCCAACATCCATCTGACATCAGCAGTGATATCCCTCATTCCATGTCCTCTTCTGAATCCAGCTCACATTTCTGGAAGTTCTCTGTCAATATACTGCTATAACCATTTTTGAATTATTTTCAGTAAGATTTTACTTGGATATTAATGATATTGTTTGATAATTTCCACAGTCTGTGGAAACTTTCTTTGGAATGGGTACAGATATGAATCTTTTCCAGTCACTTGGCCAGGTGGTTGTCTTCCAAATCTCTTGGCATACCTGAGTGAGTGCCTCTAGTGTGGCACCTGTTTGTTGAAACATCTCAATGAGTATCCCGTCAGTTCCTGGAGCCTTGTTTTTCACCACTTCCCTCAGTGCAACTTTGACTTCTTCCTTCAGTACCATTGGTTCTTGAACATATACCACCTCCTAAAATGGATGAACATCACCCAGTTCTTTTTGGTACAGTGACTCTGTGTATTCCTTCCATCTTCTATTGATGTTTCCTGCATCATTCAATATATTGTCCATAGAATCTTACAGTATTGCAACTCAAGGCTTAAATTTCCTCTTCAGTTCTTTTCAGCTTGAGAAATGCTGACTGTGTTCTTCCCTTTTGTCTTTCCAACTCCATGTCTTTGCACATTTCATTATAATAATTGACTTCGTCTTCTCGAGCTGCTCTTTGAAATCTTCTGTTTAGCTCTTTTATCTTGTCATTTCTTCTGTTTGCTTTAGCTACTCTCTGTTCAAGAGCTAGTTTCAGAGTCTCTTCTGACATCCATTTTGGTCTTCTCTTCCTTTCCTGTCTTTTTAATGACCTTTTGCTTTTTTCATGGATGATGTTCTTGATGTCATCCTACAGTTCCTCTGGTTTTCGGTCATTGGTGTTCAGTGCATCAAATATATTCTTTAAAAGGTCTCTAAATTCAGGAGGAATATAATCAAGGTCATATTTTGGCTCCTGGACTTGTTTTTATTGTCTTCAACTTGAACTTGCAAATGAACAGTTGATGGTCTGTTCCACAGTCAGCTCCTGGCCTTGTTTTGGCTGAAGATACTGAGCTCCTCCATCACCTCTTGCCACAGATGGTAGTCAGTCTGATTCCTATGTACTCCATCTGGTGAAGTTCACATGTATAGCTGCCATTTGTGTTGTTGAAAAAAGGTATTTGCAATGAATGAGTTGTTGGTCTTGCAAAATTCTATCATGCAATCTCCAGCATTATTTCTGTCTCCAAGGCCAAGTTTTCCAGCTTCTGGTGATTCTTCTTTGTTTCCAACTTTCGCATTCCAGTCACCAGTGATAATTAACACATCCTGATTGCATGTTTGGTCAATTTTAGACTTCAGAAGTTGGTAAAAATCTTCATTTTCTTCATCTTTGGCTTTGGTGGTTGGTGCGTAAATTTGAATAATAGTAGTAGTAACTGGCTTTCCTTGTAGGTGTGTGGATATTACTCTAATACTGACAGCATTGTACTTCAGGGTAGATCTTAAAACATTCTTTGTGACGATGAATGCCACGCCATTCCTCTTCAGTTTGTCATTCCTGGCGTAGTAGATCATATGGTTGGTTATCTGATTCAAAATGGCCAAAACCGATCCATTTCAGCTCACTAGTGCCTAGGGTATCAATCTTTAGTGCTTTACTGCTGTAAAATTCTCTAATTCTGTGTTCTGTTAGCCGAGTATCCAAGTGATTAGCACAATGTATGTGGTATACTCTCAATAAATTGTTGCTGTTTTTAATTATTAGGGCATTTTTCCATAGAAGTTTTTAGTTGCTTTGATGGTCTTAATATAGGATAGAAATCAACCAAGAACTTTTATTCATTTGGACACCTTGTTTTTGGCTTCTGCAGAGCCCTGACCAATAGGGAAAACTATAACTGCTGAGGATGGTTCTTTCCCTCTTCTTTTGGAGTCATGACTGCATCCTAGAACCAGATCTGTCATGACTCTGGGTGATGGAACTGAAAGAAAGAAAACAAACAGCTGGTAGTAAGAGATCTATAGTAAAAGGTGTAGATTCGTTCTTTATAAATATTAACAGTAGATTGTGTTCTGAAGTTGGACTCCTGAACTTATGCTTTATATTAAAACCCTGTCCTGAAATAACTGTTAGTAAAAGGTTAGATTTCAGGGTCTACTTGGGTTGACTGGGAAGAAAAGAACTGGAAATTACAGACTGTATTAATTTAGAGTCATCGAGTCTCGGGAATTTCTCTGCCATCACCTAGCTCAGCTTATTATTCATAGAGGAATTCCCTCTAAAATGTCCAGCCTCTGTTAGAAAACTGCCTCGGTAGTCAGGAAGTACTCCTTCTCAAGGCAGCTCATCCAGTTTTTGAGTTCTAGTCCTGTGGAAGCTATTTCACTGACCTTTAAGCTGATTGTGTATTGTCTCTTTCATGACAGCCCATATACCTTCTAGCATTCCATTTCCTCCCAGTCTCCCAGCTCCCACTCTCTTCTCAATTATGCTCTAGCATACTTCCCCATCTCTCTTACTTTCCCTGCTATTGATGCCCCTTCACAGTGTCTTTCTTCCCCGTCCATCTTTCTCCATCCCTTTTAATAAACAGAAACTTAAAACGCAAATAGCCAGATGACTTTTCTTTACTCCTAATCTCCATATTTTTGCCAAATACAATATTTTAAATAAACCCACGACTACATCTGAACACCCATGACTGACTGATAGGGAAAACTGGTGCTAATGGTGACTATTTTGGGGTCACTCATTTGGAATCATCCCATTATTAAAATAATTTGAAAATCATTCTTATCCTAAAAAGCTGAAACATTCTTTTCAGAAAGTGTTTGTAGTAGGTTAGTTGTTGTTGTTGTTGTTATAGGCCGTCGAGTCGGCCCCGACTCATAGCGACCCCTCCTTGGGTTTCCGAGGCAATATCACTACGAATGTAGGATTGCCCAACCTTCCTTCCAGGGAGTGGCTGGTGGGTTTGAACCACCAAGTAGGTTAGTAGTGATCTATAAATATATAATCGGGATTGATTTTTCTTCATTGCTCAGCCCCTTTCTAACCTTCACTGCCTGAAACCAGATGCTCATATCACCATCTCTGATATTACAGAATTGATCTGCCCTGTACTACATTTAGCACTGATTCTGTGTGGAACATCAGTTGTTTTTCTAAGGCAGATGAGTTCTGTAGCTCTTTCAGTCTGTGATCATGCAGCAGAACTTTAGCTAGTTAATTGAAGGAATGTGCTGAAATGTAGTTAGTCATTGTGCAGTCTGATCATACAAAATAGTTACAATCTGCTAAAGAAACATTATCAAAATTTATAAGAAAGACTAAGAAGTTGTGTTGGATTTTAATTGATTTATTTGAAAGTGAATAAGGTAACTATCATTTTTATTTAAACAACATAACCCTCTTGACAAATAATGACCTAGCTAGAACTTCTGACTAAACTTGATCTTATAACTTGGTGGTGCAGTGGTTAAGTGCTCAACTGCTAACCAAAAGGTTGGTGGTTTGAACCACCAGCCACTCCATGGGAGAGAAATGTGGCAGTCGGCTTCAGTAAAGATTATAGCCTAGGAAACAGTATGAGCAGTTCTGCTGTGTTCTGTAGGGTCTCTGGGAGTTGGAATCGAGTCAACTGCAGTGGGTTTGGTTTGTTTTTCTTTTTGTTTTCTTTTCTTTTTTAAAGTAATACAAGTTTGACTTGTTGAGATAGTTTTTGAAAGTCAGAGAGTTCTTTCCCACATAACTATTTTAGATCTTAAGCACTGAAAACAGAATGTGATCTTTGGTTAAGCTGGTTTCCAAAACCTGACATAGACAATGGAGAATCAGTTCCAATTGGTGATATTACTGTTCTGTTTGGCTAAAGATATGGCACAGGTAATTGCCATTAGTCCCCAGCTGCTGGCATGGAATAGAGGTGGCTAGAAAACAAGAAAATCCAGATGAAAGATGATTATGGGTTAGTCTAAGGGTGAGTGGTGGAAGTAGTCAAAAATGATCGGATTCAGGATATATTCTAAAGGTAGAGCTATCGGAATTTGCTGTTGGGTGTGAGAGAAAAAGCAGTTTGTTAAGAGTGACTTCAAGGTTTTGGCCTAAACAACTGGAAAGATGGAGTTGCAGGTATCTCACGTAGGAAAGCTGTTGCCAGAGGAACCAGGTTGTGGATACAAATGTTTGCTTCTCCAACATTTGGATGCACTGAAGAAAGCTTATGGAAGAAACACAGCATTAGAATTTGAGAGAAACTAGAAGTAAATGTTACATAAGGAGGAAAGGGGTACTGTGTTGTATAAAAACTACAAGCACTTGGTTGCTAACCAAAAAGTGGGTGTTCAAACTCACTAGCCACTCCACAGGAGAAAGCTGTAACAGCCAGCTTCCATAAAGATTTTCAGCCTTGGAAACCCTATGGGACAGAGTCTGTCCTATAGGGTTGCTATGAGTGAGAGTTAGACTCTACAACAGTGGATTGTTTTTTCAATCATACACACTATGTTAGTTGGTAGGTGCTATCCGTTAACTAAATTGCCATAAACATTTTAAATGAGAATGTTCATTCTAAAGTGAATCTAGAAGTCCTCAATGTTTATAATTGCCAAGCCTCTTAGTTGTTAAGTATCATTACAGAGATGCTTATGGGTATCCTATTTATGCACCAAGGACTCTCCTTTTGTATTTTTATCTTGACTTTTGAGACAGTATTTTTTTTATAGCAATTTTGGACTTTATTTCTTGAGGTAGAGATTTTTGGTTAAAAGTCAGTTGGCAGAGATGGAATTCACTACCATAGTTTTCAGTTGTTTAATTAGTAGATCAAATAGTTCTCTGTGATTTAGTTTCTTTATAAAATAGGATAAATAACAATACCTGTATTATGGATTGTTGGGAGGAATTAAATTAGTTCATCCATAGAAAGTGCTTAAAACTGTGCCTAGCACATGTTAGAATTGTGCCTGGTACTATGTTAGAGTTAAAACTTCTGTAAACTTATATTTGTTGTTCTTTTTATACATGGTTCAAATTTATAATAATGTTCTTTTGAATATGAAAATGAGTTATTTTTGGTTTTTAAGGAGACAGGCAAAATATTTGACACATGATTTTAATTGTTTCTTTACTTCTTACATGCAGAGATTTATTAAAATTTGTGAGCTTTTCTTTTGTTTTTTTGCTATGTGTTATGTTTTATATGTATAGTGTTTTGATTTTCAAGACACATTTTGATCCCAAATTACTATTTTGTCATTGCAGGCAAGAAGACAGCAAGACCCTAGTCCCGGTTCTAATTTAGGTGGTGGTGATGACCTCAAACTTGGTTAATTACTTAGCACAGCAGGTGTGCTGCTCCTCTTCATATACACATTGCTTCTAGCTGGTACAGATAATTGATTACAAGACCAGAAACTGTGATAACTGGAGGTCCTACAATCTGTTTCTCAACCTTGGGCAGTAATAGACATCACAGACTGCCATGGTTTGCACTATGATAACAATACCTGCATTTCTAATGTTTGAGCATGTAGCCAGTAAAAATTTGAAATTTTTTTCTATGCAAGCTTACCTTGTTGGCATTATTTTAGTGAGTTGGAACTATTTACTTGTAAAGACCTTTTTTCTTCATTGTAATTTAAAAGTTCATGTCATTTAAAAACAGGTCAAGAAGTTAAAATTTATATCAGAGGTATCTTTCCCCTAATCATTGCTCTAATTTTTTTGTACTTTTAGATGTGTTGGTTACATAGCTTCATTTTAGATGAGCATTCTTGAACTGTTTTGTTTCCCCTATTTCCTTTGTTTTTATAGTCTATGGCATTTTAAAACTGCTGATGAGTTTGCATTATTTACAGGCTAAACCTAGTAGCACAGAGCTGTCTGCCGCAGCCTTTGAACACAGTTTACAATCATTAAAGTTGCAGTATCCTTTTAAATACTAGTTAGTAATCAGCACCCTTTGTTTCCTTTTTAAACAAAATTTTTAAATTGGTATTAACTCTGTCCTCTGCAGCAGATCTGTTTTAGATTGTTCTGTAATCATGAGTTTGGGTGGAGATTGTTCTCCATAGAAGATAATATTCTACTGAAATGCCTAAAGAAGTCACAGGCTGACTTCTGTTTTATTCAGGGATTTTTTTTTTTTAAGTCAATCAGAAAAGGGATACTGGAGCTTCTTCATGTATGTAACAACATATTAAACTGGAGACAGTGATGAATCAGCTACAAAGGTAATATTGTATTAAAATCATGTTTAAGGTAGCTGCTTTTTATGTGTATTTTATATAGCATGCTTTTGTAAAAACAATGCTAGGTGATGAAAGATTAGTCTTAGAAAATGTTCATCTGTGCAGAGGATACATTTTCTTCCATTAATTACTCTGGAAAAAACATTAACAACTATTTATATGGTATTTTCAAAAAGGACTATTAATAGAATCTTTTGAGATGAATTAGTGTAAAATTATTTTTCAAATAGTTTCAATTTCAAATTGCTTTTTTTTTTTTTTAATGCAAGACTGGAAAAAAGTGCTAAGTCATTTGGCACTTTCTTACAAATATTTGTCATGGTCATATTCATTAAATGTTGCTACATTTCTGAATTTTTGGAAAAATACATTTTACCATAATAGAATGGCATTATTTTAAAGAATTTGAAAAACTGACATGGTCAGTTCAGAAAAAGAACTGAAGTCTGAATGAGGTCATTACATATAAAAAGGATATCAGAATTATTGATTGATGAGAGAGGCATGACTTTGATTGTACATAGGTCTTATAATTGATAAACACATATCCTATATCTCAGAATAAAAATAGTTGTCATATATTTGAAGTCATGCATGGTAAGGAGTGTGTTTGTTACAAACAATAGATCATAAAAGGTCATACTGATCTTCCTAGGTCCTATCAATGAATTTGGTTGATACTTGGTGTTGTGCAGCTCACATGTTTACACACTCAGTGCCCTAATTTCCCCTGAGGAAATTACCTTTTAAGTGGTCCTTACAATGGAGTTTTAAGGTTACTTTATCACAGAGATCCTTGGCTTCTGACTTCTGCACTTAATATTTTTTTTAATAACATGATGAAGTGTCATTTTTCTCTGTTGCTTCTAGCTAAGGGCTTTCAGTTCATCAGTAAATAAGATCAAATGTTATTAAGTGTTTATGTTGCCATCCTTCTGTAAATACTGAATTTTTCTCATCATTTAGCACTGCTGTTTCTGTCTGTCTTAATGCTGGCATTAAGATCATGAGCCCTTTTCCTCCAATAATGTAGGCTTTAAGAACTACTTAATTATTAAGTTATTTGTTGCAATTTGATATTTTTCGTAATCTCTATTTAAACAAAATTAGATCATTGTATCATCTTTTCTAAATTCATTTCCATTAAAACTTGCCTTAAGCTACCAGATTGCTTTTGCTCATCATCAGCTATACTATGTGTTGTATGTTTGATTTACTTTCACAATAAACTTCTGTGTAGTGAAAACAAGGGTCTTGCACTTTATTGACAAAATTCAACAATTCTGTTCTGGTGTTAGTTAAGACAAAAATTTATTTTGTTTCTGAATGGTTCTTTGATCCTGCTTTCAGCAGTCTTAAAAAAAAAAAAGCAATGATAGTGGCATCTAGTGGTCATTTCTGCTATTTACTTTAATGTAAAATATCACAAAGAATACAAATTTCACAAAGTACATTATAGTTTTCAAAAATCTGGCTTGATTTACCCAGCCTATGAGGTATGACTGTAAAGTACTAACTTTGTCAGGGAGGAAGAATTCTAAAAATTACATATCAGGATTATTACCCTGTTTCAGCTACAGGCAGACCTCAGAGAAATTGCAGGTTTGGTTTACAGACCATCACAGTAAAGTGAATATCACAATAAAGTGAGTCACACAATTTTTTTGTTTCCCAGTGCATACAAAAGTTATATTTACACTACCATACTGTAATCTATTAAGTGTGCAGTAGCATTATGGAAAAGTTTGAAATACTGTGTGTGGTAGTGGCACTAGGTAATCAGACAGTGTGAGAGTTACCAAAATGTGACAGAGAGACAAAGTGAATACATGCTGTTGGAAAAATGACACAAATAGATTGTTCATGCAAGGTTACCACAAACCTTCAATTTGTAGAAATGCAGTATCTGCGAAGCACAACAAAGCGAAGCACAATGTTCTGGTTCCCTAGTGCTGCTCTGACAGAAATATACCACAGATGGGTGGCCTTAACAAACAGGAGTTAATTCTTATAATTTGGAGGCTTTAAGTCCAAGTTCAAGTGCCAGGCTCTAGAGGCTGGGTGAAAGCCCCTCAACTTTGGGGTCCAGCTCTGCCTCCTGCTCCTGGCCCACTGGAGCTAGAGGCGTTTCTTCACTCAGACAGCTGCAGACTGCTGAGGCTGAGAAGCCCCAAGGTTGACAAAGTAAAAAGGCACAGTCCCGATGTTACCAAACCACACAGCAGGCCATTAATTCAAGTCCGTTGTAAGTCCCAAGGTCAGCAGAGCATGGCAGGCTGCTGAACAATGACACGGCTACATGGCAGGGTTCAGGGTGCCATAAGCTAGAGACCATTCCCAAAGCTGCTGCTTATATATGGGAAACAAACCACATTCCCAAAGCAGATACTCAGCTACCTGTGGTAGATCCCACCATGGAGTTGATTGCCAGTCTCATGGGGAATAACTACCACCAGCTGCCCAGCCACTCAACCAGGCCCAGCCAAGTTAGCATGCAACTTTAACTACCACACACAATTAAACGAGGAATGCTTGTATTTGTTAGGAATATGGCCTTATTTTGATTGTGCTGGGATTTATTTCAGACATTCTTAGAATTTCTCTTGACGTTTTCCTACACCAGAAAAGTGAGCCTTTTATTTAGAAGTATGTCTTAAGCCTGATCTATAATTGAAGAAATTTACTTGTTATTCACTACCCAACTTACTGCAAATAACATAGCTTTAAATGCTGAATTGGTAGCATTACAGAAAATAAAGAATGAGGTACGTCCTTTGACAATGCCACATGGGAGGTTTTTCAAGTTTTAAGCCATTGTATCCCCTTGTTAAGCGGTCTGGTGACATAGTGTCTAAGGCACTTGACTGCTTAACCAGAAGGCTGATGGTTCAAACCCACCAGCCACTCCTCGGAAGGAAGGTTGGGCAATCTACTTCCTTAGTTATACAGCCTCGGAAACCCAAGGAGGAGTTGGCATGAGTTAAATCAACTTGACAGCATTGAGTTTGATTTTTGTTTTTGTTTTTGTTTTGTTATCCCATTGCTGTATAACTTATCCCAGAACTTGAAGTTAGAGTCAAATTGTCACCCAGTGCTAAGTAATCTCATGGTTTGGGTGAGTCTGAAGGATCCCCTTCCAAGCTCACTCATGTGGTCAGTGGCTGGCCTTGGTTCCTTACAGGCTGTTGGACTAAAGCTTTTAGTCCCTTGCTGACTACAAACTAGAGACATCCTTGTGTTGCTTGCCATGTGGTCTGAAGAGCAGTTCATAGCATGGCAGATGGTCTCCCCCAGAACGGATGACCCAAGAGAGAGTACATGCTCAATATGAACACCAAAGTTTAAAAACCTGATCTTAGAGGTGGCCTAATATGACCTCTGCCATATGTTAGAAGCAAGTCACTGACTGTGTCCCACTGCAGAAATGGTATGGTGGCAGCATCAGACTTCTCGGTTCTGCACGGGAAGGGAAAAAATGACCATAAACAGCTCAAAACTGACTCCTATGAGGTGGAGGACATACCTCCACCTCCATCCCTTTTACCAAATCTGACATCAGCCATCCCTCTTCACAGCACTCTACTTTGCTGAGTTTGACGATTCATTGCAATGGCCATAAAAACCCAGAGACTCTACTCAACATTAAGAGAGTTTATTAGGGAAGTGTAATAGGTTACATAAAATTTGCGAACAGGATGAGGAAGTATGTAGGCAAAGTCTCTCTCTAGTGAAGGACAGCTCTAAGCTCATCTTACTAGAGGTCTCTCTCAACCCTTTGGCCCTACTTAGGCTTGGCCTCTGGCCTGCTTAGGCAAGTGTTACAAAACTGTAGCTCCGCCAATAAGTTCCCAGAGGCACCCGATGCTGCTAAGAAGCCTGCTGCCAAAGGCATTCAGCTCTCTGAGTCAGCATGCCCACAGTAGCTCCAAAGGACTCACACTACTCCATTCTTAGTTCACTTTTTTCAGCAGTAGTGAAGTCCCTCCTCTTCTCTGGATTGGCATGATAGCAAAACTGATCAATCTACCCAATAGTGTTCCATTCACTTCATTTGCATGGTCCTACCCCACAAGGGTTCCATGACCTCATCTGTATTGTTAGCAGGCTGTACGATCCCTTGGTGGCCCACAAGCACCTTACCTGCATAGTCCCGCACAGTCATTGTGTGGGAGTTACCAAAAAAACCAAACTCACTGTCATGTGGATTGCGACTCAAAGCAACCCCTCCTTGGGTTTCCGAGACATTATCACTACGGAAGTAGATTGCCCAAGGACCATGAATAGCTGGAAGGGCCATATTAAGTAAGTCACTCAAATGGAGAAGTATTAAGGTTCATCTCTTGATGGGAGGGGTGTCAGAATTTGTGAACATATATATTAAACTACCATAGCCATACTACCAGATCTACATTAAGGAGCTGTGGTGGTGTAGTGGTTAAGGCATTTGACTGCTAACCAAAAGGTCAGTGGTTCGAACCCATCAGCTGCACCATGGATGAAAGATGGGGTATTCTGCTTCCATTAATAAGATTTATAGCCTTGGAAACCCAAAGGAGCTATGAGTCAGAACCAACTCAGTGGTTTTATATATGTATGTGTGTATGTATATATATGAGTGTGTATGTATATATATGAGTGTGTATGTATATATATGAGATTTTGCAAGACAACTTAGCTGTTTTGATCTCCCATTCTTTACAGATAAAATTTCAGTCATTTCCAAGTAGCTTTTAAGCCATGATTTGCCATATATATATATTAGTACCCTTTCCTGAAACACCACGTGTGCCTGAAACACCACCGTGTGTGTGTGTGTGTGTGTGTCTTTTAAAAAATAATTATATTCTAAAACCATTGTATCACTGTATTAATCCCCAGCTTTTAGTTAGAACAGTTAAAGCAACTTAAGTTGATTAAAGATCATTATTGGCTTTATACATGTTTCAGAAACACTGGGAAAGCTCATTTTGAGTATAATTTAGTGAATGATATGGAGGGAGCAAGATTAAACAGAGTTGGTCCTACTGATCATATGGTAGCCCAGAAGGGAGATTAAGGGTAGCTTAGTGGGCATTGGAAGGAACCCTGATGGCACAATGGTTAAGCAGGCGGCTGCTGGCCAAAAGGTTGGTGGTTTGAATCTACCAGCCACTCTGTGGAAGAAATGACCTAGCAATTGCTCTTATAAAGATTACAGCCTAGAAAACACGATGGAGCCATTCTACTTTGTCCTGTAGGGTTGCTGTGAATTAGAATCAACTTGATGGCAAACAGCAATAACAGTGGGTGTGGAGGTGGTCATGTTGTTGTTGTTATGTGCCGTCGAGTCAGACCCGACTCATAGCGACCCCTCCTTGGGTTTCCGAGGCAGTATCACTATGGAAGTAGATTGCCCAACCTTCCCTCCGAGGAGCAGCTGATGGGTTTGAACTTCTAGCCTTCTGGTACTTCTAGCCTTAGGCACTACGCCACCAGAGCTCCCCATTAGCCATTAGAGAGATACAGATCAAAACAACAATGAGATAATCATCTTGCCCCAGCACTAGTAGCAAAGTTGAACAAGACAGAAAATAACAAATGCTGGCAAGGATTCGGAGAGATTCGGACTCTCATACCTTGCTGGTGGGACTGTAAAATGATAGAACCACGTGGAAAGCAGTATGGTGATTCCTTAAAAAGTTGGAATTAGAAATACCATTTGACCTAGCCATTCCATTACTAGGTATATATCCTGAAGAAGTGAGAGCTATGACAAGAACAGATATATGCACACCTATGTTCATTGTAGCACTCTTTACAGTAGCCAAAAGATGAAACAAGCTAGGTGTCCATCACTTGAGGAATGGATAACCAAACTATGGTACATACACACGATGGAATACTATGCAACCCTAAAGAATAACATAGAATCTGCAAACCACCGCATAGTATGAATGAACTTGGAGGACATTATACTGAGTGAAATAAGTCAATCAGAAGGACAAATACTGTATTAGTCTGTTATTGTAAAAAGTCAATGAAAAGTTTATATATGGAAGGAAATTTTCTTTGTTGGTTACCAGGAGTGAGGGGAGGGAATACTGTTAGGTAGAGACAAGTATTTATTTGGGTGAAGAGAAGGGCAGTGTACCAAATGTGAGTGATCAACATGGTGGCACTGAGGAAAAGGAAAACGTAGAGAGGTACATGGGAGGTACAGACAACAAAGATGAACCCTTTCACACATACAGTACTGCATTGTCAGTGAAGGCAAACATGGGTATATGGGTAGACAGATGGATGGACAGGCTGAACTATTAGGTATGTCTTTGCAGAGGGGAGTGTGCCCAAGACCATGGATAGGATTGGCAGACAATGTTTCTACAAGTGTACTGGCATGCTCTGTAAGAATTCCCAGGTATATAGTAGAGCTGACAAGGAACAAGTTTGTAGTCACTTCTTGGCCACAGCCAGCTATCCAGAGGGAGCAAGTAGTTGGACCCGTGGGCTCGGGACCATAGACACGGGACATCAAGCTCAATTGGCATAACATACTACACAAAACATTGTTCCACATCCTACTTTGGTGAGTAACGACTGAGATCTTAAAAGCTTGCAAGCGGCTATCTAGATACAATGATGGGTCTCTCCTCGTCCAAAGCAAAGAAGAATGAAGAAAACCAAAGATTCATGGAAACAATTAGTCCAAGCAGCTGGTACACCATGCAATCCTCAGCGTATATGACTGTGAGACCAGAAGAACTAGATGGTGCCTGGCTACCACTGTCAACCATTCGGAAGGGGATCTACGGAGGAGATCCTGGACAGGGTGGAAGAATAATGTGGACTAAAACTCAAAAATCATTTGGAGAAGAAAAAAGGCGGGGACCAGGTTTGCTGGTCTGATAGAGCCTGATGGGACCACTGAGACCATGGCCCTTAGCTGCCCTTCAGGTCTGGAATTGAACCCACTCCTGTAGAACCCACTCCTGTGGCTTCCAGCCAAACTAAAGACAGGCATACGAGGTGAACATTTACATTAGGTAGATAACATTAGGAGAGGTCAGTCATGGGAGAATAGAAGGGCTGTGTATGCACAGGGAGACACTTGGGGCAAGAGTGCACAGAAAGGAATGACACAGGAAAGAGGTAACTATTGGGAGGAAGTGGGAGGGGAGCTGTTGCATTGTGGGAAATTGTAGTCAATGTCATGAGACAAAGTGTATGTGAGCTGCTGTATGGAAAGTGAATTTGCTCTGTAAGCTTTTACCTAAATCACAACTTAAATATGTGTGTGTGTGTGTGTGTGTGTGTTTATCTTTTTCAAGTGCTACATAACTATCAGTTGTTGAGCTAGACAGAGCAGTTACTGCGATCTTGCCAGCCATTGTGACAGAGCCAAGAAGATACTGCAGGTAGTCCCCAGGTTACGAACAAGATCTGTTCCTGAGTGTGTCTTTATGAATTTGTAGGTAAGTCAGAGTAAGTGCATGTTGTTCTTATTTAGCCTTAATTCAGTGCAAGAAAGGAGCTCTGCTTGTGCAGTGGTTAAAGCATTTGGCTGCTAAACGGATGGTTGATGGTTCAAACTCCATGGGAGAAAGATGAGGCCATCTGTTTCTGTAAAGATTTATAGCTTTGGAAAACCTATGTGGCAGCTCCACTCTTTCCTGTAGGGTCCTGAGTCTGAATCAACTCAAAAGCTCTGGGTTTGGTTTCTTTGGTTTAGTGTGAAGAAAAGGCTCAAAGTCTTTTCAATGATTTAAAAGGTGCAGATGCAGCAAGTGAAAGTGATTATGATGGAAAATTTGTTGCATAGGGACTGGTTCAGACCTTTCAAAGTGAAGGCAAATTTACATAACATTAAAGGGCAAGTAGGAGTGGTCCTTAAGTCTGAATTTGTAACCTTGATAGCAAAAGGGACACTCACTTTTAAAATTGTCACCTGAAGTTGACTAGTTACTTCTGTTCATATTTCATTGCATTAAGCGAGTCATGGGCTTCCATCCCATATCCAACTCCCCCTGGTCAGGGAACTGCAGTCCTAATTTGGCACAGGAGTCAGAATATTTGTGCATTGCTCTGTTGAATACCACAGGTTCTATCCTTTCCATTAAATGTTTGATTCACTGTCCTTCCTTCAAAAACATATGCTCTGGGGAGACACCCTAAAAGTGACAGCCTAAGCTGACATTCTGGGATCTGAGGTATACATACAGTGGCAGACTGCAGACAGGGAACCTACACAAGCACATCCATTTGGAAAGGGGAAGAACGTAATCACTAGTCTATGATGCAGTGTCACTGAGGGGACCATCTGAGGTCCCTCCACCGAGATGGGGATTTTGCTCCCTTGCAAGGCCTCCCAAGTCCACATTGTTTCCCATGATCCTTGGCCACATCCCTGATTTGCTGGACACAGTTAGGGTTCATTCCCGCTTTCAAACTGGCTTGCTTGCTTTTGTTGTTGTTCAAAGCACCTTGACAAACACAGCCTATAGTAACTTGCAACATTACCTGCCTTCCAAGTTATCACATGTGACAGTTTTACCAGAAGGACAGACATCCTCCTAGCCTGCAGTGTCAGTTCCCCCTGTCCCTTCCCTGTCAGTGACACCACTACCCACCCAGCTACCCAAGCTGGAAACCTAAGTGTCTGTTCTTGACTCCCATACTCCCTCATCGGGGAAGTGAAGCAACTTGCTCAAGACACAAAGCTGGGAAGTGACAAAACTGAAGTTTAGATTCCCAGTCCATGCTGTTAACCACTATGCTCGGACCAGAGGCTGCCCAGCATGTCTTCCTCGGACTGCTTTGATAACTACCTGCCCTCCCTGCACACACCAGGCCCACCAGCTTTTCTGCTCTCAGTCTGGGGAAATGGCAGGTTGCTGATTTACTCCCCTGAGGTACCCGCTGTTCCTCCTGGACTCTGGCCTCCTCCCATGTTGGGCACCACCCTTCCTCTACTCTTCCCACGACCACCATCTCAAAGCTGTCACTCCCACTGCTGACAAAAACCTCTGTGGATCACACTTAAAACCAAAGGTTTGAGGACAGCACAAATAAGCAAAGACAACCCTTTTGGTCTTTTGACAATTTTTGCGGATCTTTCCAGAAATGTTTTCTTTTGGGAGTTTTTTTTTTACAGGCAGTGGGTCATACTATACACAATCTGAACCTGGCATTTTTCTCTTAATACACCTTGGAGCTCCTTCCACAGTATGTAGGGCATTTTCAAAATGCATTCTATTATACATACCAGAGTTCAGTTAGTGACTTCCCTGCTGATGGACTTCTTCTCAGAGACCTGGTACTGTTGTGTTGGCGTATAATGCTGCAATGAGGGTTAACTTTCTCGATGTTTCTTTTAATACCAGTTGTTGTTGTTGTTGTTATGTGCCGTCGAGTCAGCCCTGACTCATAGCGACCCCTCCTTGGGTTTCCGAGGCAGTATCACCACGGAAGTAGGATTGCCCAACCTTCCTTCCGAGGAGTGGCTGGTGGGTTTGAACCATCAGCCTTCTGGTTAGCAGTCAAGTGCCTTAGTCACTATGCTACCAGAGCTCCTTTAATACCGGTAGCAGTGATTAAATGATATATTCTGCCAAGCCTGTTTGAAACTTAGCATGTTGCTCCCTCCCCTGATAAAAATCTTCCTCTAGTCAAGGCCGTGGGGGATAAGGGACAATGTGATGGAAAGAACTTGGGTTCTGTGCCTAGGATCAACCTACTTTGAACAAAGTTTTTAACCTCTCTGGACCTGTGAAAAGGGAGCTCTGGTGGCATAGTGCCTAAGGCATTTGACTGCTAACCAGAAGGCTGGCGGTTCAAACCCACCAGCCACTCCACGGGAGGTGGACTGGGCAATCTACTTCCGTAAAGATTTACAGCCTGGAAAACCTAAAGGGGGTCGCTATGAGTCAGAATCCAGTCGATGGCAGTGAGGTCTTTTTTTTTTTTTTTTTTTTTTCCTTCCCCCCTTGGGTCTGTGAAGTGGGGTATAATCTCACTTCTCAGGTATTGTTATGAGAATCCAAAGAAACCATTTCCATGAAGGCTTGGCACCAGGCAAATTTTCGGCTGCCTTTTATTTTCAGGGCGCCCCAGGGTTCAGGGCCAAAAGCTCTGGCTGTAAGGGCTAGAGACTACCCCTCTCCCGCTTACAGATGGGAAAACACGCAAAAAGCTCCAGGAGTTCGGCCCGTTAGATGGCAAAGCTGTTCTGGCTGCTACGGAAGGCCTTCGGATCCTGGCCCAAGGGGATGCATACATTTGGATGGAGTCAGTTAGGAGGTTTGGCCAGGGCCGCTCCCCCTATTCACACACATACTCCACTCACTCGTGTTCTAGGGCATATTCATCACTAACATTAAGCTCGATCCTCGCTCCAAGACCGTCTGGTGGGGAGACAGTCAGAGGCAACAGCAGTCCCGGGGTCAGTACCGATTCCAAGCGAGACTCCGGCTAATTCCTCCCTGCTGGGCCTCGAGCAGCGAGCCCTCGAGACTCACCTTCTGAGCCCAGTGAGTGCAGGTGGGACGCTCGTGTAGACGGCAGATGGGTGTTGTGTTGGCAATACATCCTTGGGAGACGTGTGGAACGTGTGCGGTGTGGTGTACAAATGTGAGACACATGAAGTGTGGGGCTCCTCTCTCCCAGAGGCCCGCCTCTCGCAATGTTACAACTCTGCCTCCTTCAACCTTTGCAGTGACAATCACTGCCTCCTGATCCCGACTTTGCGCGTGCGCGACTCCGCCTTAGGCGTCCTCCCCAGACACTAGAAGTCCCGCCCCCCCACCACACTTTACGGCCCGGTACGTCACTTTTGCTGCAGTCGCTCCTGCCGCCTCCGCCGCCGCCGCCGCCGCCACTACCCCTATTGCCGCGGCTGCTGCCGGTAAGGTGAAGTGTGGTGTTGGGTTGGTGCCGCCGCCTCCCGGAGAGAAGGAGAACAGAGCCGGTAGGGGTGGCGGGTCAGCCGCTGCTTTTGTTTTCTCAGCTCCGGTTCCGTCTGCGTTGCCGCAGGGAGGCCGCGGGCCCGGCGAACCGAGCCAATGCTGGATTTGGAGGTGGTGCCGGAGCGCTCTCTGGGGAACGAACAATGGGAATTCACGCTAGGTGAGCGTGGGGTCTTTACATAGGACCCTGGTCCCGGGTTCTTACCTCCCTCTGGTTTCTGCCTAGTACTCCCCTGCACCTTACAGTTTCTGTCCGCTCTGCAGTTTGGGCTCCAGGCGCAATTTTCCCGTTCTGTCCGGCCCAGTGCGCCCTGATGCCTTCGCCTCGGGCCTCAGCAGAGCTGCTCCCAGGCCAGTGGGACAGTAGTAAGAATAATAACAGTGCTGACACACCTCATACACAGTATTAGGTCAATTCTCTACAGCGTAGTTATCTCAAGTAACCCTCCAGGGTCGGGACTATTGTCATTTTTATTCCTACCTATAGACTGCTAACCAGAAGCCTGGCGGTTCAAACCCACCAGCCACTCCTCGGAAGGAAGGTGGGGCAATCTACTTCCGTAGTGATACTGCCTCAGAAACCCAAGGAGGGGTCGCTATGAGTCGGGGCCAACTGGATGGCACATAACAACAACAACAACATAGACTACATGAAAGCTTACAACTGGCAGACACCCTTCTCCACTGCGGTCTGTCTCCTGCTTTTCTGGGCTTAGGTTGTCTCTTTTCTGAATGGGGAAACCTAGGCGCCGAGCCTGTAATCAGCCGGTGGGGATCTGACAAGGGAGTGGAGGAATTTGTGTGCGTTAAAGGACCTTCTAGCTTCTTTCCGCTTTTTTTGAAATAATGTTCAATGTGTGATATGGTGTAATCCTCAACCCAGGCTTAAGCTGTGAGAGTTAAAAGTTGAATGAAATAGGAGTTCGAGGGAAGACAGTTTGTAGAAAATGCAGTTTGGTGGGGTTTTTTTTAACCCTTCTTCCTTCACCCCTCCGCATCCCCAACGTCACTATCTAGAGTACAAGGATGTCATCATTCAGTAATCCCAGTGTGTGTTTACTTTGATGTTCTAGCACTAGGGAAAAGGGGTGGGAAGCAGATGTTGCTGCTCGTTATTTGTTTATTGTGGGCTGCTTGACAGCTGCGCTATTGGGCTGTACTTGAATCTAGAAGAGCTGTGTTTATGGAGACAGTGCAGATTTCTAGTAGGGCCTTACTGGTGTCCAGGGACTCCACAAATCAAACTACATGTCTCTTGTGGATTGTAGAGGTGATTTTATTCAGGAAGTCTTAGCCATCTTCTTTATAATTGAAACCACTTCTACAGAGTTTTTCCCAAAATTTTAGCTAGTGTGAGATGTGCCAGCCTCTTGTGAAGCACCTAGAGCTTGGATGGGAGTTTGGTGGTATCTTTATCTCCAGGCCCATTAATCATGTTGATGTTGATTGACTTCTAGTTAACTTCTTTCCTCCCCTCCCATCCCCTTCATTTCCTTGACAGCTTCTGCCACTGCCTGGACCTCACAGGGCTAGGCGAGAACCACAACCATATCTTCAAACTGTGCTTGATGTTGTGACTAGGTGCTAAAGTCAGAGTTCTTTGGCCAAAAATAGTAACTAGGATACAGTCAAGACCAAGATTTGGAGAAAAGTGGGTTGGAGAGCACAGTCTCTTGTGTCAACTGTTGTTTGGAGGCTTTAACTCCCACTCTTGACTGTCAGTTTCCAGGAATCAAGGGTTTGGAGAGTTCTAGCAACCAAAGTGCCTAAGGCACTTGACTGCTAACCAGAAGGCTGATTAAACCCACCATCCACTCCTGAAAGGAAGGTTGAGCAATCTACTTCCTTAGTGATAATGCCTCGAAGGGAGGGGTCACTTTGAGTCACATCTGACTCAGTGCACATAACAACAACAACAGCAGCAGCAGCAACCAAAAACAGTAAGAGCATTTCTGTAAATGGGATCCAGAATTGAACTTTTGGGGAAAGTTCACAGAGACACCTGAGTCTTGATGATTCCCTTGTGAGTCTTGAAATCTGTATTTTTGAATAGTGTCTACCTGGTTGCTGATGTTCATTTAACCATCATTTTCCCTCTCAACCTCTCCCTACTGGCCAACCCATCCAAATTGCTATCAGTAGGGACAGGTCTGGGACGTGGATCTGTGTTTTAGAATTACATCTTCAGCTTGAGAACCAGACAGTGCCCACCGCGATTCACCACAGCCCAACAAGGCAAATACTATTATCTCTGTTTGCCAGGTAAGGAACAGGCTCAGAGAGGCAGAGATGACATACAAATAGATGAACAGAGATCTCCTGCCTCCCACTGCTCTCCCCTTCTGAAGGTAGACTCAGCTTCCCCAGATTTCTTTTTCATGATCTGTGCAAATGCAGATGTATTTGGGTCTTGCCACTACTGCCTGGCATCACAATGGGGAGCTACATATCTGGCTTCTTGGCTGCCTTCCTGGCCTTTGTGTAATGTTGGGAAATTAGGGAGATGCCAACAACACAGGGACAAGAAAGCCTGTTGTTGTTGTTGTTGTTATGTGCCATCAAGTCAGCCCCGACTCATAGCGACCCCTCCTTGGGTTTCCAAGGCAGTATCACTACGGAAGTAGATTGCCCAACCTTCCTTCCGACAGGAAAGCCTAGGCCAAATAGAATCTCTGAGAATGCCACTTACGGTTTGGCCAGAGGTGAGGTAAATGCAGTGCAAATTTGAAATAATGTTTTCACCAACACAGAATGTTTTGGTACATAACAACCTATGGAAGCTTGTCTCTACATTTGTTTTTCAAATTAGTCTTAAAAATACCCAAAGAAGGTAGACCCTGGAGAATAACCTTCTCTAAGATTATCTTATTCCACAGAGACTCAGGGCAGCATGTGCCTCTTTGGACTCTGTTTACAAATATTAAAATTTGAGTAAGAATTGGTCTTGCGCACTAAAGAATCTAATAGGATGGAGGGATTACAGAAGTAGTTCATTTTGTCATAATCAAGTAGAGGTTGTATAGCGTGCTGTGGAAGGAAAGAGAGGACTTGACCCGATCTGGGAGTTTAGAGTAAGCTTCCTGTCAGCCCATAGGAGCCAGTACTATTTCTGGAGCCACTGAGCACCAATAGAGTCCTCCCAGAAGTAGGGTTTCTTATCTGCACTGTCTATAGACATAGATCTTCCAATCAAGTGAAAAAAAGGGAAGAAGAGTGGGAAAGCTAGATGGTGGGCACGGTGAGCTCCAAGCAATTTCATATCACAACTACAACATGATGTACAGGCAGAAGATGAAAATAGGTTTTCCAAAGTCCTGGTTCTGTTTGGTAGTAGCTGTCTAGGACACTGTCAAGGAGTCTCTGGGTTCAGTGGAAAAAGAGAATATCTATTAGTAAAGCCTGCTGTGGTTAAAGTGTCGGATTGCTAATCCAAAAGGTCAGATATTTGAACCCACTAGTCTCACAGGACAAAGATGAGACAGTCTACTTCCATAAAGAGTTACAGCCTTGGAAACTCAATGGGCAGTTCTGCTCTGTCCTGTAGGACCCCTATGAGTTGGAATTGACTCGATGGCAGTTTGGTTTTGGTTTAGGTTGTGAGCAGAGATTTAGAAAGAATAATTGGAGATTGGATTTAGAAGGATGGGGAAGGAGGAAGAATCAAGAAGTGTATGCCTTGGGTGACTGGGTAGATGTTGGAAATGATCTATCAACCTTTTTTCACCTGTAGATACAGACAGAAAACAGATTCAGATGTGAGTTGGAAACTAGGTGGTTGGTTAAAGGAGTGAATAAGGGATAAGCAGAAGAAACCCGGCCCATCATAGAGATGTAGGAAAATTAAATTAAGAGAGAATGGTGTAGATGGAGACAGAATGGGAGTTCTCAGAGGGGTAGATTGGTCACCGTAATCCAACGTAAAGGACCTACATGATCTACTTAATTGCTTTGTTTCACTCATTCAGTGTTGAACAGATGCATATGACCTGTGTTGTGCCAGGCATGATGATTGGTGCTGGAGGTATAGCAGTGAACAAGACAGTCAGGATCCCTGCTCTCAATGAGTTTATAGAGGATACTCTAACAGATAAATAAAAGAGGTGGGAGCATTCGTTAGACAGGGCAGTCTGAGAAATGAGGTATGAGTCGAGGCTTGAAGGATGAGAAGGAGCTAGCAATGGGAAAAATACTCTAACAGAGACAGAGCAAGTGCAAAGGCCGGAGGTAGGAGAGAGCTTAACATGTGCTAGAAACAAAGGGGGAGGGGCTTAGTGGACATTGGAAAGAAAGGTGAGTAGGATGGACAAGGTCCAGGGTATACGGAGCCTTACTCATGTTTGGGTTTTATCCTCCTGTATTAGAGTGCCACTGGAGGGTTATAAGTAGGCAAGTGATGAGATCTGATTGGTAAGACAGGAGATTTATACAATTTAGAAGACTGACCTTACCCTGCATATGCTTTTTAGGGGTAGGTTAACGTAGAGCTGGGACAGCTTTGTATGTTCATCTGTATACAGTATTTGCTCCATTCCCTTAGACAGTCCAGCTATCCTCTTAGTGTGGTTGCTGTTTAACTTTATTCTAGCTCTTACTGCTTATTAAAACTTTATTTACTTATGTATCTGTAGCCTACCTTGGACTTTATGGCAGGGTCCATTGCCTAGCACAGTGGTAGATGTCAGTAAATAGATGGCTCAAATAACCACACACATCCTTGCTTTATTTCAGGAATGCCTTTGGCTCAGGCGGTAGCCATTCTTCAGAAGCACTGTCGCATCATCAAAAATGTTCAGGTTCTCTACAGTGAACAGGTGAGTGGTGGCTGATTTGTTACTGAAATAGCATTCCTAATCAGTGATTCACTTCCAGAGGTGATGCCCTGGGAGAGGCTGACTGGCAGGAATTGATGGGTCACTGTGATCAGATAGGAGAATCTCCAGCGCTAGTCAGTTACCAAGCACATTTTTGATTCTGGAACTTTTGGTCTTAATAATGTAGTCCTGTCATGTTTAGAGGGAGCTCTAGTGACGTAGTGCCTAAGGCATTTGACTGCTAACCAGAAGGCTGGTGGTTCAAACCCACCAGCCACTCCTCGGAAGGAAGGTTGGGCAATCAATCTACTTCTGTAGTGTTACAGCCTCGGAAACCCAAAGAGGGGTCGCTATGAGTCGGATCCGACTCCATGGCAGTAGTTGCCTTTTTTTATCATGTTTAGAAGAGCAGTAATAACAGCCTGTTTTTTTCTGTGTTTGACTTAGCTGCTGGCCCTTAGACAGCAACTTTTTATTGGGAGGTTACCTTTGGGCTGTTTCTGGCCTTCTAGGGTGCTTTTCTTTTACGTTAGTGTTTAAAATTGTCATGTCTGCTTTGTTGATTGCTCTAGTTGTTGTTCAGGATTGTTGTGATGCCTATCTCTAGCTAGTAGAGCATCCCACACTTGAAAGGAAGCTCACTTCTTTAGTGAGAATGATACAGTACTTGGAATTGGCAGGCTATTTGTTCCCAATTAACTGACATATTTTATTTTACTCTTTTTTTTCTGTGATTTTATGGTGGTTTCTAGTAGATGTTGCCAGGACCTAACCCCTAGATTATGTTAAAGTGTTGTGTGTACTTACAAAGAGGACGTTTTCTGTAGACTGACATCAGGGAAGGACTTTCTGAACATCAGAATTTTTTTTCAACTGTGGTTTTACAAGTTATAGGCTATTTTATTGACTTTTAGGAATCAGTTTCTTTTATCTTTCTGACAGAGCAATATCTCCTCCACTGAATGCGAGAATCCTGCCACACAGATTATGTGTTGCTGTGTGGAGCATCCTTTGGTGCCCTGTATGTCACAGTGGTTTTGTGCCTGCACAGGCTACAGGGTGTCCTCGATAGCTTTTCTGAGAGACACTTGACTACTGATTTGATGATTTCAGTTCCATTTTTTCCAATTAGTTTCAAGTCCTAAAGCAAATGAAATCTTTTTTTTTTTTTTTTTAATCTTTCTGAAAATGGGACTCTTGCTCCAGGTCAGAACTTGCATATGAAAGAAACTTGACAAAGCTAGGCAGCCCAGGTCCAGAGTCAAAATCACAATAGAAAGGGAAGTGTTGTTATTGTTGTTAGCTGCTGTTGAGTCAGCCCCCTGACTCATGGTGACCCCATGCACAACTGAAAGAAAAGCATAACAGCTTATTTTTTGACATGAAGAATATTATGGATTTCAGATGGGTGAGATTTCAGTGAGACTTGCCAGTTTTGCTTAGAACAGGGCCAAATTAGGCCTGTTCCCTATACCTAGAGATTATCCTTGTTGCCTGTTATTCTGACATTTGAGTGCAAACAGTAGTGTTAGCATTAAGCTAATTTTTCTTAATATCGTTTAAACAACTGGAACTAGTTGAAAAACATGGGTTTTTGAGTCCAAACCTTGGTTCTTCCTTTCTTAGTCTTGTGACTTGTGACAGGTGAATAACCAGCCTGGATCTCCTTCTGTTAAATGGGTATAAAGCCAAACCAGTGGCTGCTGAGTTAATATATAAGGTGTACTTTTTTATAATAGAATAATCTTTTAATGAGGATCAAGAGGAGATGATCTTAGAACTCTGATGTGATGCTTCTTAAATGTGAGCTCTATTGTTTTCTCCCACCCTCTTTATTTCCTTTCCCATTTGCCTCTTTGCTTCCCATCAGATGTAGAGAACAGTTTGCCCCCATTAAAAGTTTCAGAAATATCTTCTTGTCTCTAAGCAAATCAGTCACACTTGGGAATTAAATGTGATATCAAATAGGTCCCATTTTTCTTGAAAATGACAGGCAGCAGATGGCTCTGTTTATTGCACTGTTTCATATGGAAGGCAGCATAGTGTTGGGATACTGGCAGGGCTGCTTAAATACCACATGCAACGTATATTTTGGGTCTAGAGATAAAAAGGACTACTGAAACTTTGTTTATGAGGACAATTTGCTTGCTTTTGAAATTTGCTTAGTTATGTCCTAAATTGTAAAGTTGCCAGGGCAAAAATGATCAGATCTTGGGAGAGTGGAGGAAAATCTAAATCCTCCCAGCATTCCTCCTCCAAGCAAGGATCGTAAAAGAAGCTCATCCCGCTCACCTCCATGGATGGCCCTCTCAGACTTGGAACTTTGTGTTTTGGGTTGAGAATAGGTGACCTAAGGTCAGGGTCCATGATCTTGCTTGAGACCTAATGGTTTTAGACATTGATGCAAACCTACTGAAGCAGTACAGCATTCTTCTAAGTTTTGCCAGTCATGATGGTACACCTGGACCTGCTGCCTTGTGAAGATTAAGGGGGTGAGAAGAGAGCAGACAGTCTGAGCTGTTCTCAGAAAGCTCTGAAGAGAATTTCTGCAATGAGGCCCACACCAACATTAGCAACTTAGTTGGCTTCTTGGCCTTCTAGCCCTTTTCTCTGTTTCTGTCATTCAGCCTGTCTCCTTTGAGAAGCTCTGTGAAGAACTTCTCTAAACCCTTTGAGCAGCTGTATGCCAGTTTCAAGAAAGATAGGGTTTTAGTTGGTTATGTTTTCCTTTTTCTGCTGGGCAGCTTGGTTCAGGGCTGTGAAGAGTCTTTATACATTGAATCCTTGAATTAATGCATTGGGCCAGAAGCAGACAGTGGGAGCAGAGACGAGAGGAAGGAGTGCTTTCTGCTGGGTCCTGTGCTGGGTGCTTTCTGACCTATTGTCTCTGACTTACCTCCCTGCAACCCTGTGGGGAAGGGATGATGGTATTCTTTTGAAGAAACCAGAGCTCAGAGAAGTTTTGAGAGTCACCTGAGGTCACCAGTACACTGGGGCTCAAGGCCAGTTCTGTCCACTGCTCTGTGCTGGATCTCCCTCCCTCTTAGGACTTAGAAGGGGCCAGTGTAGAAATATGAGTCCTTAGATCTTAGACTTAGGCTTTCAGAAAGAAGCACATATGATATAGGGTGGGGGTGAGGTGGGGACAAAGAGTAGCATTTCATATATAATCAGCTTGAAATTCGGCCTGAAACAGTCAAGAGTAAAATGGGTTCTCTCTGCATGGCACCAGCAGCTTGAGTGTGAATGAATGGAGGTTCAGCTGACATGAAACAAGCAGTATCTGCTGGATTTGGAGCTTGGGTCAGGCCTTTTCACATGATCTGCATTCCTCACCAACTGCTCTGAAGTTTGACACCAGTAAACCTAGCTATGGAGCCTCAAACGAAAATGACTTACATACTCATATAATTTTGGCCCTTCCTTCCAGGCATTATTACTCAAAACCTGGAAGGAAGAGGCTTTTAAAGCAGCAACTGCAGGCTGGAAGTAGAGGACATAGTGTGTTCAATGCACTGGATTTCTTCTGGCTTCCAAACCTTGTTAGTTGGAAGAGGAAGGCACTTAGATATTGCTTGTGCATTGCATTTATATTGTAAAGCTTTCAGTAGGTACTAGTGAGTAAATTCATTGTTTAGAATATGTTTTATTTTTGTTTTGCAGTCTCCTCTAAGCCATGACCTCATCCTTAACCTGACGCAGGATGGGATCAAACTACTGTTTGATGCTTTTAATCAGAGACTTAAGGTAATGACAATTAACGTTTCATGTCAGGTTGAGCCAGTCTTTCTGGAACCAATTAGCATAAGCGTGGACCTCTTTGGTTTAGAGACCCCCTAAGATGCAGGGAGGAGCTCTGGTAGCATAGTGCCTAAGGCACTTGACTGCTAACCAGAAGGCTGGCGGTTCAAACCCACCAGCCACTCCTTGGAAGGAAGATGGGGCAATCTACTTCCTCAGTGATACTGCCTCAGAAACCCAAGGAGGGGTCACTATGAGTCGGGTCCGACTTGACGGCACATAACAACATCCCCTGGATGCAGGGGACAATAACTGTGCCTATTCCCCTCACGTCAGGGAGGTTAGTAAGTGGGAAGGCAGTAGGTAGCATGGCTGAGAAGGGGCTGGGAAGGACTTTGGTCCAAGTTCCAGAAGTGGAGGGAAGAGTCTTGAGCATTTTGAGAACATGCTGTGGGGTGAGGGCTTTTGTGTTGAATAGGAAAACAAGATGGGTAAGTATAGCTCCCCCTGAGTCTTTGTTTAACCAGATACTAAAAATGAGATCTGACTATGGCATAGGACCAAATGACTTAAGCCAGGTTTATGTATTTCACTTGACTTCATTTTTCTGTCAGCCCTGGAAGATAGAAAATAAGAATTCCCCTTCCTGGGGGTTAATACCACCATTGGTGAGTTTAGTCTTTAACCTGTGAGGAAATATAAACAAACAGCTTATTTTAATTGGCATTCAACTACAGTTTGCTAACACCTATTTCAGTCCAGGATGTTTTCAATACATCCTATTTATGAATGTCTGAGCCTCACAAGTTAGTCACATGACACCACACTCATGTCTTAGAGTCACAAGGTTGTCTGTCGGCTCTGGGCAGTGGTATGTCAGAGCTGTCATCTGCTTAGGTCATGGAGTGGCCTTTCCAAAAGACTTGGATACTATCCACTTACCATCCTATGAAAAGGTAGCTGCTGAGGAGAGAAGACAACGTGGAAAGAGAATCTGTACATGGAATGAGAACTCCTCATTTAAGAGATGATTTTTCAGAAAACAGAGTCCAGTATAAACATCCTTAGCCCCACAACTCCCTTGCCTCTTGTTGTGGACTCAGTGATCCTATCTGAGATCTTCTAGTACTGGCTAGAAGTTTCATGCTGGGGAATGGTGGAGGATGGTATTCAATGTGGTTTAATCACAAATTTGGGGAAAATTAATCTGGTAGCATAGAAATGCCTTTACAAATTGTCATTTGCCTTTAATTCGGTAAATTCACTTTAGGAAACATTAAAAAAAAAAATTGAGAGGAAAGAAATACTGACAAATGTTTATAGCAGAGCTTTGTGTAACGAGAAGCTGTAAGTAACCTAACCCAAATGGGCAACCAAAGAGGGTGGCTAGGCAGCCATAGAATTGTAGTATAATGAGGTCAGTCGCAGCTGTTTAGTGAACATTTAGTACATGCTGGGCACTTGACTGCATGCTTTACATACGTTTCCTCATTCAATCCTAACAATCTAAGTGAGCAGGTACTTACCTGTATTTACCAGTGAGACAACAAAAGGACAGAAAGGATGAGTGATCTGCCTAACGTCAAGCTCTTGACCATATACCACGTGTTGACTGACCACTGAAAGTGGGAATGGCTTGGATTCTGTTGATGGGTGTAGGAAGTGAATAAGTGAGAAACACTGAAGAAAATAGTGCAAACACACTGTATAAAAAATGTGAAGAATGGAAAGTACATTAGAGTGGGAAAGGAGGTAAACTAGAACCAGACCATGCTCGTCTGCCTCCTTTGGGCTCCCTCTGAAGAAGGAGCGACTGGGTGCATGTCTGAACCTTTGGCGACTGAGGAGGTGCTCCCTCTCAGGTCCTTGGTTCGCACCAGCTCCAGCCTCACGCCTTTACCTGCCCTTGCATTCAAGGACTTCAGAATCCACCTCTTCCTGATGCTGTCTGCGTTCCCCTGCCCCAGCCTCCAGAGCCTGAGAGAAAGCCCAGTGGGATGAGATTTGACCATGCCACAGCCTGTACAGCCACCTGTCTTCTCCTTCCATATCTTGGCTGCTGTCACGTGGCCTTCCTTCTGGAGGAATCAAGACCTTCGGGGTGGAAAGTCAAGGGCTCTAGACCTCCCCAGCTGCTTGTTTCTGAGAGTCAGGAAGCTCCATGGACCAGAATCTGCTTGTTGATTCTGGTGACACGAAGGACTCCAAGGTAGTCAGCTGTCCTAGGCCCTGTGATTAGCGGTAGTCTCCTGTTATCCCATGAAGCAGGCAGGGTTGAGACGCCTGAGTGTTAGGCTGAGCTGTCAGTAAGCAGATGATGGTGACACAGGAGGAACATCCAGGAGGGCCATCCCCACAGGGTGGGGGCAGGAGGCCCTTGGAACTGTCAACCAGCCACAGGCGTAGCAGTCAAGGCAGCAGAATACCTGCCCCTCCCTGGCATTACTGGCCATAGACACCTGGTCTGATGGCCTAGTGGGCACCCTGCCATGCCCAGGCTTTCTGAAAGGGGCTCTGGCTGTCTTCAGAGTCACAGCTCTTCCCTTACCCTTTCTTGGAGTGTGATCCTTTCCAGCTGCATAATGATCAAGAGGTGTAAAACTTGAGGTTCAGTGTGTGGTCTTGGGCAGGGTCTCTGGCCAAGAGTGAACTAAGATGACCTAGTTTCTATGGCAGTGCCAATGCTCCTGCGCCCAGGTGCCCCACAGCCCCTTCCAGGATAAGGCCAGATTGGTAGGGCTAGCAGGGCAAAGAGACACTGAGCCGGCTCTGCTTGTTCCTCCTTAATGAGGGCTGAGCCTCCCAGCTGGATGCCGGTAGATGGTGCCCAGGCTCCAGCCAATCTTGCTGCTAGCTGCCAAGGAGCAGCTAGCATGGAGGACTCATAGTGGTCATGATTTGACGCCACTGATGGCTGAAGATTTGATGCCTTTTCCTTTGTCTCTGCCCTGAGTTCTTGGCAAGGCTAAGCCCATTAAACAGCAGACTGACCTAGAGGGTCTCCAAGTTCAACCAGAGGTTCTTCATTAGGGACATGATTGAATATTATTGTAATTATCCTATAATATGTAATGTAATTGTGCCTGTTTATTATCAGGATATTACTCTCCCCCCATCTTTTTGCTTTGTAAACCACAGTATTTGGAAGCTATATTTTTAAGTGGTTTTTTTTTTTTTTTCATTTGTTATTTGGGTAAAAGTTTATAGAACAAACTGGTTTTCCATTGAACAATTCGTATCCATTTTGTTTTGTGACATTGATTGCAATCCCCACAGAAAAACATTGCTCTTCCCGCTTCCTCCCTGTGTTTACCATTTCCCTTCATTCTTCTTTCCTGTCCCTTCCTGCCCTCTGAGCTTTACCCCTGGGCAAACGCTGCCTTTTTGATCTCATATGGTTGGTTGGTTATTATCTTAACAACTTCAGAGCATTAATAACTCTGAAACATTTGTTTTTTGTTTTTTAGGTGATTGAAGTATATGACTTGACTAAAGTAAAGTTAAAATATTGGTAAGTTTTCTCCCCATTGCCATATGTCACCGTTGGTACAGAGGCACTTTATCTTCTTTGCCCAGTAAATCAGTAATGAATTCCCATCTGTGGCAGCCCAGGATTACCACCCAGTGCCATGATTTCCTGAGACAGCCTCCAAGCCTGGGGAAGAGAAATAAACCTCATTAGTAATGGGCTGTGTATTAAATGCTTCACACGTGTATCATCTTATTTAATCTTCACAACAAAGCAGGACCTGAGCTCAGAGGTGATATGACTGTTGCCTGCCTTCTCTTGTGCAGCAATCTTGATGGCACCTCTTTTCATGAACAAGAGAGATGAATCTGACTCCAAAGTTTTTCTAAATAGAATGGCAAAGAAACCATCATTTTGGTCCACACGTACTTGTGCACTGATTATGGCAGGATGCTGTGCTAACATCTGGAATGCTCCTTTCAGTAGAGCCTCCTTAACAGGCTGGTCCTTCCCTTTTTGAGGGTATGAGTTGGGCCCAACTCCCAGGGCAGGCCTAGGTAGCATCTGGTGATGGGGGAGTGGATGTGTAAATGTGTCATAGCACTGGCCCCTGCAGAGTTTAGATGGCTTTTAGACTTTCTGGGAACTTTGTGCCTCAAGGGCTGGCTTCTCTTCTGTACCCTCAAGTCAGTGGTGGGTGGGAATGTGGGCTCTAGAGGCAGGTTGCCTTTGGTTTGAGTTACAGCTCCATCACTTATTACCTCTGTGACTGAGGACATGTCACTTACTGTCTTTGAGGTTGTTTTCTCATAAGAGAAATGAGGCCAGTAGTGTGGCTGCTGGGTTATTAGGAGGGTTACGTAAAATAATGCTGGTAAAGCACATAGCACTGGGCCTGGAGAAAAAAGGCATGCTGTAAATTACATTACTAATTAAAAAACATTTTTAACCTTTAAGCTTCCCCCTTAAAATCATAAATTCCTTGTGTGTGTGTTCGTAGTGTGAAACGTATGAGAGAATAAACACTTCCTTACTCTTAGTCCACCCCTTATTTTTTTGTCCTTTGCTTGGGATCCATCCCTCCTGCAACCAATCTGTGAGTGCCAGCTCTTCTCCTGTTAAGGAGACAGGTTGTCATGCTTGGATACACCCTTCCTCTTAAGATTTGTGCATTGCTTTTCTAAGAAAGTTCCTTTTCAAGCCAAACTACTAATACGCATCTGTAAGAACACACCAACCGTGTCTTGCTCTGGCCATTCTTTGACCGAGTCTGAATGCCACACTGAGCTTGAGAATGCCACTGGGCTGAGACCAGATCCCCTTTCTGGACTATGCCTGTTGTCCACACATGTCTTGGGAGGCCTAGAGGATCAGCTGTGTAGATCAGCCTCACAGGAATTGACCTTGTTCTGACATCATTAATTCTCTCTTATTTAAAAGTTCTTTAATTAAACTTTTGAGATCATTATAGATTCACCCACCATGTTTTAAAAATAAATCTTTCAGCCACTATCTCCCAAGATCTGTAAACCTCTCACATGAAGCTGAGTATTAAAAAGTGCCTTTGTTTTTCAGTGGAGTGCATTTTAACTCACAGGCCATTGCTCCCACCATTGAGCAGATTGACCAGTCTTTTGGTGCAACCCATCCAGGAGGTAAGCCAAATCCATCTGATGCCTATCCTGGCCTATCCCTTTGTTTTCAGCCTAAAACAAATCCCTTTGTTTCCCTGCAACTCAGGGAAGGTGTTGCCCGTTATCACTTCCAGTCAGGCTGGTTTGAGTTAGCAGCTTCAGATGCCAGTCGGCCCATGTCTTTTCTCCCTCCACCCCCACAGTGTACAACTCCGCCGAGCAGCTCTTCCACCTCAACTTCAGAGGACTGTCTTTCTCTTTTCAGTTAGACTCATGGACCGAAGCCCCCAAGTACGAGGTTAGTCCTTCCCTTCCCCTGGTATTTGTTTACCCGTGGCCAGATGGTATGGGTCAGCAGACAGTGCTTTGGGTGCAGGCTGGATAGGCACCCTTTCTTTGGTTTCCTTGTCTTTGAGTTCTTCAGGAGGCATTGGGGAGGATGGGGGTGGCAGAGGAAGAGCAAAGCCCAGGCTGGCATTTCCAAGAAGAGGGGACAGGCTCACTTCTCAGAGATTAGCCCAGTCTTGCCTTGCTTTAAGCTTCTGATCACCATGTAGCTTTCTCAGTGGCCTAGAGTTAGCGAGGTTTTATCCTGTGGATTTTCAGTTATCTGTGGCTGTTGGCAGGAGCTCTGGTGGTGTAGTGCCTAAGGCATTCGACTGCTAACTGGAAGGTTGGTGGTTCAAACCTACCAGCTGCTCCACAGAAGGAAGATGGGGCGATCTACTTCCGTCAAGATTTACCACCTCAGAAGCCCAACAAGGTCGCTTTGAGTCGGAATCGACTCAGTAGCAGTGACTTTGGTTTGCTTTGGTGGCTGTTGGCAGTATTTCATTCATCCTTAGGTAACAGTATCCTTAGGGTTATGGAAATGATAGCTTTTCATAATATATCTTATTAAAGGAGGCATTCCTGCATCTTTCCTGATGAAGGAAGAAGAACTAAGTGGAATTAAAGGTGAATTTGCAGGGTGGGTGTGTGTTTCTTGACCTGGTGCCAGGTTTGACCTGGCCAGTTCTTGAAGACCATCAGTACCAGGGAGCTGTAGTGCCTGAGCCACACGACCTGCAGTGTGCCCTTACTACAACTTATGCTCTGTGTTTGCAGCCCAATTTTGCCCACGGCCTAGCCTCTCTCCAGATTCCCCATGGAGCAACTGTGAAACGGATGTACATCTATAGTGGAAACAGCCTACAGGATACCAAGTAAGTGGGGGAGGCGATGGGCTTCTTGCTGAGACTGTGGGCTTCTTGGGTAGGGAGACAAAGCCTCCATTCATTCTGTGCCTTCCCTCAGGGCTCCTGTGATGCCCCTGAGCTGTTTCCTGGGCAATGTGTATGCTGAGAGTGTAGATGTTCTTCGGGATGGCACTGGACCCTCGGGTTTACGACTTCGCCTACTTGCTGCAGGTCGGTGACTGACTTTGAGGTAGTGAGTTTCCCATTACATTCATATTGAGAAATTCTAAAATCCCACATGTTTAGGGATAAAATTTGTAGGAGGCAAATGGGGCAGATATTTATAATTAAAGCTTTCTTTTTAATTTTGTAAAGGATCAAGATGTCCCTTTTTTTTTTTTCTCCAATTTTTATTGTGATTTAGGTGAAGGTTTATAGAGCAAATTCATTTTCCATATAGCACTTGACACATATTTTGTTTCATGACATTAAGTGCAATTCTCCACAATGTAACAGCTCTCTTCCCACTTCCTCCCTATAGTTACATCTTCCCTGTGTCCTTCTTTCCTATGCATTCCTGCCCCTGAGCTAGCTCCCTGTGCAAATACTGCCCTTCTGATCTAAATGCTCACCCTATATGTTTGTCTCTTGTTTGGCTAGAAGCCAGGGGAGTGAGTTCTATTCCAGACCTGAAAAGTATCTGGGGGGCATAGTCTCGGGGGTCTCACCAGGCTCTATCAGACCAGCACACCTGGTCTGATAAGCTTTTATGGTCTTTTTTATGCTTTTAGTTTTCCACATTGTTCTTCTACTTTATCCAGGATCTCCTGTACTGATCCCTTTCCAAGTGGATGGCAGTGGAAGCTGGGCACCCTCTGGTTATTCTGGTCTCATGGTCATACAGGCTGAGGTTTACATGGTCCACTAGTCCACTGGACTAATTGTTTCCATGTGTCTTTGGTTTTCTTCATTCTTCTTTGCTCTGGACGAGGAGAGACCTATTGTTGCATCTAGATGGCTTGCAAGCTTTTAAGACTCCAGTCGCTATTCACCAAAGTAGGATGTAGAACAGTGTTTTTGTGCAGTATGCTATTTATGTTATTGCCAATTGAGCTTGATGTCCCCCGCTACCATGGTCCGGAGTCCACAAGTCCAACCACTTGCTCCATCAGGGTGGTTTACTATACCTAAGAAATTACAACTTTGCCCCTGTCATTTCTAGTTATATGGACATTCTTACAGCACATACAAGTACGTATGTAGAAACATTGTCTGCCGACCTTATATATAGTCACGGGTATATTCCCTTTTGCCTAGATATACCTGATCAGTCAGCCTGTCTACCTGTCTATTTACCTGTAGATTAATGTTTATTATCACTGACAACACAGTATTGTATATGTGAAAGAGTTTACCTTTGTCATCTGTACCTCTTATGCACCTGCTTGTGTCTTCCTTTTCCTTAATGTCATTGTGCTGGTCACTTGCTTTTGGTGTATTGCCTTTCCCTTCACCCAAATCAATACTTGAAAGGGACAAGACATAGTCTTATCATTAGCAGATATAAATATATGACAGTTAACACTGCTTCCCTCAGCATGCATGTAAACCTTCTGTGTGCTGTCTACTTATACAGCTTTGTAGTGGTTCCCAGGTTAATTCTGGCAGATGTGCCATGTGGGCTGCAGTGTTGTCTGCTGTCCCCTTTTCCACCCTTACTGCTGAGTTCTTGGAGTTAGGTGGGCAGGGGGACTTACTGAATTGTGGTTTGGCCATGCCCTGCGGAGACCATGAACAAGAGAGAGTTTCTGCGTGCAGTAGCCATTCTCCCCAGATCCACACCTCATTCTGTGGCTTTCTCCTGCCTGGAAAATCTCAGTTCTCTGGGGCTTCAGGTCATGCTTAATAGGACAGGGGTCTCCAGTGGGGAGTTTGCCTGTGTAAAGACAGAGGGGCCGTACCCCCATGAAGTTCATAGTCAGGCAAATGTTTGTTCATAGATTGGGGTTTTGCATCAGTTTCTGTATATAAACTGGAGCTCACTACCCTGAACAAAGTGACAGGTCACGACCTCTAAGCAAGGCAGAGGACCAGCTGCTTAAAAGCATGTTGTGCTTGAGTGATGATTATGAGAAAATTGAGATGTGTCAGTGGTGTCCAGTGATTTCATGGCTGTCGTCTCAGAAGGGGATTGCTGCTTGAGATGGGCACCTTTGTGTCCAGGGTAATCAAGGATCAGGGCAGTTAGTCATCACAGGTGACAGCAGGGGGAGTCTTGAAAGTGAGGGTCTCAGCCAGTTCTGGCTGCACTTTGGGCAGCACACTCGTAGCAGTCTTGCCTCTCACTGCTCACACCAGCCAAAACCAAACTCACTGACATCAAGCTGATTCTGACTCATAGCGACCCCATTTGGGTTTCTGAGGTGGTAAATCTTTATGGAAGTAGACTGCCCAGTCTTCCTTCCGTGGAATGGCTGGTGAGTTTGAACCCCCAACCTTCTGGTTAGCGGTCAAATGCCTTAGGCACTACGCCACCAGAGCTCCTTCATTACTCACACAGTCAGTGGGGAAAACATTTTTTCTGTTAAGTCAGGACCTCAAAGTTACTGTCCAGTCCTTTCCTCATTGAGAGCTTCCTTTAGGTAAGCAGATGAGTAGTTTGTCTCAACCAACCCATTTCTCACACCTTTTACAGAATGTGACTAAAATGACGTTAACACAGTAAGTCAGTTCAGCTATCTCAGTTCCTACAATAAATAAAGGGAGACCCAGGGAATCAGGAACCAAAAAATATTCTCCTAAAGCTAAGGTAATTTTAACCTGAGGAGGCTTCAAGCAGAGTAAGAGAAAGGACTTACATGTGAAGGGTCCCTTCCCTGCGGCCCCATCTGGACATTCTCAAGTATCCAGTATTTAGAGAAATGTAATGAGCCACTGGAAACTCTTGACCTACAGCCCAGCTTGCCAAGACTTGTGGTCAGGTTTGTAGGTCACCCAGCCTTGCCTAGGCTTTAAGATTTATGGACAGAAATGTGGACCATGCTTTTCCCAGGACCCAGTTAATTTAAACACAGCATTGATTTGCCACTCAGTGTGTATGTGCTAAGACTGGAGACCAAGCCTCTTGCATTGGTTGGAGTTGTTTTAAAAATCTAGTTCTTTCAGATTTCGGATCCCTGGGAGTCTCTGCAAGTTTCAAAGGAATTCAGGTATTACAGTGACAAAGTGCTTGGCTGCTACCAAAAGGTCAGTAGTTCAAACCCACCAGCCATTGTGCAGGAGAAAGCTGTGGCAGTCTTCCCCCATACAGATTTACAGCCTCAGAAACCCTATGGGCAGTTCTACTCTGTCCTGTAAGGTCATTCTGAGTCAGAATTTATCTGATGGTAGTGGGTTTTGTATTTTTTTGTTTGTTTTAGAATCTCTGTGTGTACAACTGTGAAACCAGAGGAACTAGATGGTGCCTGGCTACCACTGTCAACCACTCAGAGAGGGATCTATGTAGGAGATCCTGGATAGAGAGGGAGAACAATGTGGAACAAAACTGAAAATCATTTGGGAGGGGGAAAAATGGGGGACCAGGTTTGCTGGTCTGATAGAGCCTGGTGGGACCACTGAGACTATGGCCCCTAGCTGCCCTTCAGGTCTGGAATTGAACCCATACCTGTGGTTTCCAGCCAAACAAAAGACAGGCATATGAGTTGAACATTTACCTGAGGTAGATACACTCCTTAGAGAGATCAATCATGGGAGAAAGAAGGGCTGTTTATGCACAGGGAGACAGCTCAGGGGGCAGGAGTGCATGGAGGGATGGACTCAGGGAAGAGGGAACTATCAGGAGGAAGTGGGAGGGGAGCTGTTGCATTGGGGTAAATTGTAGTCAATGTTATGAGACAGTATATGTGAACTGTTGTATGGAAAGTTAATTTGCTTTGTAAATTTTTACCCAAATACAATTAAAAAAAAAAAAAGAAGAATCTCTATGTAGCAAATGGATTATTGTACATGAAAGAGCTTTGATAGCTGTAAAACCATATGCAAAGTAAGGTGAATTTAGTGATTATTTTGGTGCCAAGAATTCCACTCCTTCTCTGATTCTTGTTTGTTTTTTGGGGGGGGGGGCAAAATATTTTGTCTTTTCATCCACAGAATGGGTATATTTTACCATTGGTATGTCTGTCTGTTTCATAGCTACTTCCACATCTGTGTGTGTGAGAAAAAGAGAAATTAACTGAAAGCATTTCTGGAATGTATGAGAGAAAGGGTTTAAAGTTAAAGAATCTTCCCCTTCCCCCCAAAAAAAACTTCCCAAAAAAGATACTTTTGGCAAATCAGATGGGTCTTTATTTCTCCACTTTTCCTGGTTTTTGTCTTTTCAGTTAAAAACCCAAAACTCACTGCTGTTGAGTCAATTCTACTCATAGTGACCCCTCCTTGGGTTTCCAAGGCAGTATATCTACGGAAATAGATTGCCCAGTCTTCCTTCCGAGGAGCAGCTGGTGGGTTTGAACCCACTTTCACTCAAAAAGGAGCTCTGGTGGTGTATTGCCTAAGACACTTGACTGCTAACTAGAAGGCTGGCAGTTTAAACCCACTAGCCCCTCCTCAGAAGGAAGGTTGGGCAGTCTACTTCCATAGTGATACGGCCTCGGAAACCCAAGGAGGGGTTGCTGTGAGTTGGGTCCGACTCGACCTCATATAACAACAACAATAAAGTGTCTCTTGACGTAAGTCCTTCTATCTCGTCAGAACCTGAAAAGTGGCAGAAGATAATAGCACCCCATTATATACTTCCATAGCATTTCATGCTGCTGCTTAGCTTACCACAGTTGTATGACATTTTGATTGTGATATTCACCAAACCATAAGTCCCCCGTGGGCAGGGGTGCCACCTGTGCAGAGCCCTGTGGCTGGGTGTGTCTGCTTGCACACCAGTTCAGCCAGCGGGGTGATGCAGCCAGTGGCCACTCGAGAGCCCCCCGTCCCTGGGCTGTGGAGTCTCAGGCTCCGGTCAGGAACCTGACTGCCTCTCCCTTGTCTTCTTCAGGTTGTGGGCCCAGCCTCTTGGCAGATGCCAAGATGCGAGTATTTGAACGTTCGGTGTATTTCGGTGATTCTTGCCAAGATGTTCTTAGCGTGCTTGGCTCTCCACACAAGGTCTTTTACAAGTCAGAAGACAAGGTAGGGAAATGTTGCAACAGATTGAATAGGCAATCTCTTCTTGTTTATTTTTCTTAATCAACACTAACTTGTTGTTGTTGTTGTTATGTGCCGTCGAGTCAAACCTGACTCATAGCGACCCCTCCTTGGGTTTCCGAGGCAGTATCACTACGGAAGTAGGATTGCCCAACCTTCCTTCCGAGGAGTGGCTGGTGGGTTTGAACCGCCAGCTGTCTGGTTAGCAGGCAAGTGCCTTAGCCACTATGCTACCAGAGCTCCCCAACACTAACTTAATACTGAGTAAATAAGAATATTTGTTATTTCCTCTCAGAATATGTTCTACTTCAAGCTGATGGAGAACTGCCCTTACCTCTGTCCTGCCCTGAGGGCCTGCCTTTCCTTGGAGACCGGGGCCCAGTCTGTAGTCAGCCACAGCTGGTCTGTCTCCTAGGTTGATCAGCACCAGCAGCTGGGACTCCTCACACTCTTGTTTACCCAACAGCTTACTGTTATACAGGGAAGATACTTTGTAGACTTTTGGTTAATCTGAGAGTTGTGTTAAGAGGTTGAATTTTAATTTATTGTTGTTTTTTCCTGACAGATGAAAATTCATTCTCCTTCCCCTCATAAGCAAGTTCCATCTAAGTGCAATGACTACTTTTTTAACTATTTTACTCTCGGGGTGGTAAGTCATGATGTCCTGGAGAAGCATTCCGTTTCTGTGGGCCGTGGGCATGTGTTGGTGGATAGTGCTCCTGTGTACGTCTGTGTGCAGACACGCACTGCATCCGTGCCTGGCATAAGGGAACCTAGCCCCTGCTGGCTTTGCCCAGTGCTGTCTTATGTAGACACTGGGTGCCACCAAGGTGGCTCCCTGGGGTGCCTCAACTTCTTTCTTTAGAGAAACATCTCCACAGATGGAGGCTTTAGAAATCATGCAGATGAAGGTGTATTGGGAACAGTCCTTTTGCAGAGCATAGGACCCTCTTCTAGAGTCACAAAACAGGGAGATTAAAATGGAAGGCTGAGAGATAAGGAGAGTGGGCTTATCTTTTTTAATGGGATCACTGCAGAGGCAGCTGTATGCTCTGACTTAGGGTGCTGGGTGGAGCTGGTAGCCACCACCAGCACTGAGGGTCCAGCTGGTAGACAGGATGTAGGTGTGAGAAATGCCATGGACATACTGCACCGGCAGGATACAGGGAGGGCAGGCTGGCCCGGCTGTGGGCCTTCCAACCTTTGAGCCTACAGGGCTTCTGAGACAGAGAACACTTTGGTGATACAAAGCAGCGGAAGTACTCTGAGGCAGAGGCTAGGTCTGCCGTGTGAGAAAAACAACAGGAGCCCAACGGATGGGCTCTCCGGGAGGAGTGGGCAAGTCGCAGTGGGATTGTGTACTTTCAAGTATAGGGGGTGGTGGGAGAGAGAGATGCTGTGCAAGGTGGACCTCTGAGTTTGAGGGCCAGGGATGGCAGGTGGCAGAGAATATAGAAAAAGGGGACCAGCTTTAGCAGGACAGCGTGGCTGTTGGTACAGTGGTAGAGTCAGAGGCAGGTAGCCCTGGGGTTGGAGCCCTGAACAGCTGACAGGATGTAAAGCTGAGAAGGGCATGGGACAGAAGGAATATTCAATAGGTAACTTCCAATCCAGATTTGAGTCCTGGTGAGGGGTCAGGCTGGAACTCTAGTTCTAGTGTTTGCCCACCTCCTGGAGGGAGGAGTATAATGGAAACCAGGTGGGTCACAGCATCAGGATAGCCAGATGTCTTGAGCCAGCCCCTCAACAGTCAGGTGACACCTGAATCTTCTTAGTAGCCTTTAAGCCACAGTCTGCTAAATTGGCTTTTTCGTAGGAGGTACTTGTTGGAGAGAAAGTTCCACCTTGTTTTAGTTTAAGCAGTAGGAGCAGCAGCCCCCTGTGCCTGTCAGGTGGAATGGTCCCAGGTTTAGGGTGGTGTGCCTGTGGACCGCTGAGTCCCCTCACTGAAGATGCATGCTAAAGGCTTTTGACCTCAGCTGTCCCTTTGTCTGTTTTTTGGGAGGAAGGGATTGTCCCCAGGCATCCCCATTGTGGAGTGGGAGTCCAAGTTGGACATTGTCCTGCCTCAGTAACATTCCCTACTTGATCACCCTTGTTTTCTGTCCTAGGATATCCTCTTTGATGCAAATACGCACAAAGTGAAGAAGTTTGTCTTACATACCAATTACCCTGGGCATTATAATTTTAACATGTGAGTGAGTATACTAACTCAAGAAGTGAAGACCCCAGGAAAGAGATCTGTGACTTTGGTGTTCACTAAATAATTACTCTACACCTGACTTTTACTGAGCGCTTGTCACCCTGGCAAAGTGCCCAATACCTTATATTTTACTAATGGGGAAATATGTCCAGAAAGCTGGCGAGGTGATGAAGTCTGCAGACCCCGGGCCATGACCATTTTTATTTGCCCTAGTGCCTAATCTGGGCTTCCCCAGTGACTGCTGTCAGGGGCCCAGAGCCAGGGCTTTGGGCAGGTAGGTTCACCTGATGTGGTTTTTCCAGGCTGGGGAGTTAGGGTGCAGGGGTCACCAGGCTTCTGGGATACCTAGCCTTTACCCCATCTGCCTTCTTTCTCTAGTTACCACCGCTGTGAGTTCAAGATCCCATTAGCCATAAAAAAAGGTGAGTAGTGAATGCCCTCAGGAGAAAGGAGGGGTTTTGGAGCCAGAATCCCCCTGTAGGAAGGGAGAAGGATCCAAGCAGACTGTGGGAGTAGTTGGGTTGTGGAGCCTTGGCCCACCTGCTTTGCCCCTAGCCTCAGCTCCTCTGCGTTGGGCTCCTTGTTCTCAGTCTCTAGTCTCCTGGAGGACTTAAGAGTCTTTTCCTAAAATTAATTTCAAAAAATACATATTTTTGTATCACCGTGGGATTGCAGGAAGAGTTCTCATCCACAGATGCTCATCTGGGTGCCCCTAACCTGTCCTTGGTCCCTACCAGCCTTGTGACTGCTCCTTCTGCCAGTTGGCATGGCTCGTACCTCCTGACCTCCTTAACCCTCTGCCTCTGCACCGGGGCTTTCAGACAGCCTGTCTATACTCCCTTTATACTCCAACCCCAGTGCAGAGGTTGGCCAGGTCCAGATTCTGCCTAGGGCTGGGGCCACTAGTGGGGCTGCGCCATCTACCTGAGCACAGGGAGACTGAACCCAGGCTGGGCCAGTGGTCAACTGCCCTGGTATTCTTTTTTCAGAAAGCACAGATGGTCAGACAGAAACATGCACGACCTACAGCAAGGTGAGCTACGACTCTCTTACCTGACCACTGTGCACATAAGGTGGGTATGGGCCTGCCAGTGGTCACAGGCTTGTTCAGGTCCCTGCTCAACACCTGCTGCTCCCTGTTCTTACAGTGGGACAACATCCAGGAGCTCCTGGGCCACCCTGTGGAGAAGCCTGTAGTCCTGCACAGGTGAGTGGGAGGCTGCTGTGAACTACACTCCATCCAACCCAGAATGCCCACAGAAGCCTGGCAGTGGATAGTGCTTAGAAACTGACAAAAGCTTCTGGTGCTGCCACAGACATACTTGCTGGGTTCTCCCCCATCCCCCTGCACGTCGGGTCTGGGCCAACTATTCTGCATGTTTACCTGTGACACAGAGGTTTTCCACTGGGGATAGCTCCCCTCCCCCCATCCTACCTCCAGGGTTGGAGGTCTTCTCACCCCTAGCTGTGACTTAGGGAAGTGGTTTTGACTGCCTGGCCTGGACGTTTTTCCACATTAAGGCTCCTACGTGTTGGTCCACAGCCCCATGTCTGATGACCATGCTGTCTGAAGCGCCCTCTTACTGAAAAGGCCTTTCCTGGCTTCTCAGCACCCCTTCTGTGCTGACATTCTGTGCCAGGTCATGCTTTGTAGGATTCAGAGCCAAGTGAGGCCACTTCCTAGGACTTGAAAGCCTGCATGGGAAGTCCACATACACTCATAGCCACGAGACACTGCTGGCCAGGAGCTTCCATCCCAGAAGGGACTAGATGCCTGGCCTCACCTCACCTCTCATTCTGGCTTCTCTGGCCTCAGGTCATCTTCCCCAAACAACACCAACCCATTTGGCTCCACATTCTGCTTTGGTCTTCAGCGGATGATCTTTGAGGTAAGCCCTGGGACCCCAGAGATAGGCTTGCCCAGTGGTCATAGCAGGAACAGGCAGGTAGCTGAGAAAGATTGAGGTGGGCCTGACTGCCATGCTGGGCAGGTTAATCCAGCACAGCAACTCTGTCCAAGAACCTGGCTTGCCTGCTTATCATTGAGGGTTCAGAAATGGAATTTGGGAAATTCAGGGTCATCAAGGCTGAAGCAGTGGTCTGTATTCCTAGATGAGAGGTAACAAGAATGTTTCTATCTGAAAACATGAGTAAAGCAGGGAAGGGAACCATGGGGCAGGTAGGGCTCAGCTGGGGTACTGGAGCTCTAGAGCGCCAAGTGAATGAATGTACTGTGAATTGGTGGCTGTGGAGGCCTCACCGACTTGGAATGAGAATAGCCTGCCCCTGTTTTCCCTTCTGGATGTCATACCTTCTTTAGCAGGCTCTAAGCTGTTCCAGAAGGGCTGGACAAATGGGTGTGCTGAAGGGTATGTATCCCATGAGGAACAGGCAAAGCCATCTGGGGGCAGAGGCAGCCCCTGGCCTAAGTTGGGGCTTATTGACAGCTGAGATGCTCAGCCCTGTGTGCAGCTATGTTGTAAGCACATCCCCAGCCCCATATACAGGCCTCAAGTCTATTCTCTGGAGTCCCAGTCCCAGTGCTGACCCCACTAGTGGTTTTTGTGGATTTGCCCTCCTCTCCTTCACCCTTGACGCACTGTCCTTTTCTGACACCAGGTCATGCAGAACAACCATATTGCCTCGGTGACCCTCTACGGCCCCCCCAGGCCTGGTGCCCACCTGAGAACCGCAGAGCTCTCCTAGGGACACCCTCACACATGCCCCTGTGCCCTGTGGAACTGTGCACTGGATCCCTGCTCAGTGGGCCTCAATGTGCAACCCTGTGGGTTTTCTTGGCCACTCTGCTAGTGTTCAAGGGCTGTTGGGATACTCTGGAATGAGGCTTGAGCATGGTGGTCTGCGGCAGGGTAAGGGCCCAGATTATTCCTCTGTCCGTCCTCAGCCTGCAGGCACCAACCAGCAGGGGACACAGACTTCAAAGAGAAGCACAAACTCTGAGCTTTGATCCCTGGACTCAGGAGCTCTTGACTAACAGGAGGAGGCAGGCTCCGTCAGTCCTGCCCCTCACACATTGGGAAAACTTGGGCTCATGCTGTGGCTCAGGACAAGACATGGAGATGAGAACAAAGAGTCCTGCCTTGGACCACACATTGCCACGTGACCCTTAAAGCAAGCAGGTAGCATGTCTGTAGTACTTGGTTGTGACGTTTGCACTACATCCACTTTAGTTATTTGAGCTGGCTGGGGCCCATCTGGCCCACCTGCCCTTCCTTGTCCCTTTCTTGCACGACTCTTTGCCAGGCCCAGTAGGCACACCGAAGTGGTTGAAACACAACTTTCTACCCTCCGGGAATGTGCTCAGACCTGGTCCCCTCCCCTCTGAGAGCCAGCCTTCACAGTCGCCAGTGCCCCCTGCTCTGCCCAAACCGGCTGCGGGGCTGCATGTTTCCATTGCTTGCCTCTTTTGTTTGATGCCAAAGTTTTTGCCAAAGACATCTTCTTCCCTTGGTTGTGTTTTAGCATTCTGTGATGCACTGAGGGCTGGCTCCCTGGACAGTGAGTGGCCCCTGGCAAGGCCTGTTCTTGGCTCAAGGCCTCTGGGGGCTCGAAGAAGGCTGGGTCTGCTCTGTCTCTTCATGGGTCTTGCTAAGGAAGGTAGCATATGTGCTTTAAAAATAGTCATCCTTTTGAAAAGAATGAAGAAGAGAAATGTATAATTTTATCCCATTTTTAATATTTTGGTCTAGCAACTTGTGATACATAGATGACAATTTTGTGAGTTTTTCAAATGTGTGTACATATTTTTGTAAATACGACTCTTTTGTAATTAACTCATGTACAGCCTCATCCTGTATAGTCTAATGATGAATGTGCAGGGGACCTGCCCCAGGCGCCTGTGGTTCCTGGGCCAACAGCCAGGCTTGCGTGGCACTCCCATGACTTTGTGACTGACGTGTCTTCCCATGTGGACTGTGGCCTGGCCAGAGACACCCCCCCACCCCCCGCACATCCCACTGTCAGGGGCAGCCAGGACTGTTCCATCAACCTTCCTCATCCCTGTCCGTACCTTTCTCAAATAAAGCACCTATGCCCTCAGCAGCTGCCCACCGTGTGCTGTTGCTAGGATGTTTGTACTAAAATAAGTGTGATGGTGTTAGTTTTTTTGTTGAGAAAGGGGAGTGGTTGAGGAATATGGTAAAATTTATGGTGGGAGAGTTTTAGGGGAAAGGGCCCTTGGCTCCTTGTCCTCTAGTAATAGACTGACATGTCTTTGAAGAGGTTCTTGTTACCCAGTTACCATGGGTAATTGGAGGTGGGGACAGACTAGGTGGGACCATGCACTCACTTGTCCCTGTGTGTGGCTCTATGCCTCATGTGTCAGCCACACCAGAACCCAGGAGGGGATGGCTTCAGGCAAGTAGACCTGGGAAGGGGAGATCCACAGAGCTGCACAGAGCTGGGAATGCAATTTGGAGGGACAAGTGGGAAGCATAACTTGTGTCTCCTGGGTGAGTGGTGGCAAGATGCTGGGTCCCTACACCTCTAGGTGGAACCCAGCCTTGATAAAGACCTCTCCTGCATCATTCCAGGGGTCCCAGATCAGAGTAAGGTGGCACAAGGACCCTTTGCCACCTACTCCCAAAGCACACACTTAATAGGAATACCAAACATGTCTGTCACCTCAGCCCTATGTCACTTGCTGTTAGGTCCCAGACCAGCTCCCCATACGGTGGGCCAGCAGGAGTTCAACCTCCATTCTTTGGGGCCCTGTGGAGACTACACCCTGCTGTCTGGGGCTGGATCCAGAACTCCTCTCCCCTTCCTGGGTAAGGACCGCATATAGGGCAATATCTCACCATCTGGTAAACCTTCCCTTCAAGCTCCCACCAACTTCTGTGTGGGGAGCCTAGGCCACTTGGGCAGTGATGGGTGCCTAGGGGCCCCATCGGAAGGGCCCTGCAGCAGCAGGCCACGGATGCGCACAGGCTGGCCCGCGCGGCCCGTGCAACAGGCGCCACATAAGCCAGATGTCAGCGGCCGAGAGCCCATGCACCACGACCAGCTCTCGGTAAAAGCAGGGGTCGAAGGTACGCAGGTGTGGTGCAGCCGAAGGCCGGGAGATGCCAAAAGTTCGGAAAGCGGGGTGAGGCTCGGGCGTGAGCTGCAGGCGCTGTAGACACATGCCCAGGAAGACATCGTCGATGGGGAAGAGCTCAACCTGGGCACAGGCACCGGCAAGGCGGTGCAGCGTGGCCCCGGAAAGGACAAAGCCACCACCACCTGCGTAGACAGGGTAGGCAGGCAGGCCGTACACTGCCTCGGGGATGTAGTACTTGCTGTCCCGCACGCGGATTGGCCGAGCCTGCATAATCACGTCACCTGCAAGCAGGTCCTGTGCCGGATCCCGAGGCGCCAGGAACTCCAGCAGATTTCCCACGTGCACAAACACGTCGGCATCGCCCTTAAAAACAAAACGCACGTCGGGGCAGAAGGCTGAGGCCCAAGCCAGAAAGTGGATCTCCTTGAGCGTTAGGTTGAAGAAAGTGTCATCGAAGGCCCAGAGCAGGATATCCGCGTAGGCACGGCTCTCGGCGCGCAGCAGGGTGCGCCAGTGTGCTCGCGTGCCCGCCACCTCAGGGTCCGCTCCGTCCAGGCCCGCGACCCTGGGCACGCCCAGCAAGAACACACGGCGCACAAGCGCCCCCTGCACTCGGCCCTCAGCACCCCACGTTTGGCGCACCGCTTGGCGCCGCTCAAAATCTGCAGCCACCGACTTCACAGCGATAAGCAGGTCGGGTCCTCCGCCTGGCGCGCCCCTACCGAGGCATTTATGCGGCTGGTTAATGAGCAGCGGGAAGCGCCGCTGGTCCTTGGCGCGCAGGTAGCTGCGGAAGTCAAAGGGTCCGGTGGGCGTTGGCGGGGCAGGCGTGTCTTCTTGGTAGGCCGGGGGTGCTGCGCTAGCGTCCGGTGCCTGGAATGCGCGGGTCACTAGAGTGGGCTTCCGCGCCGCCTTCCCTAGCGCTCGCGGTGCGCTCGTCGTTGGGGCCGTGCTGTCGCGCTGCGCATAAAGTAGGAGGCCAAGGGCCACGCCAAGGAGCAGCGTGAGCGCCGCGTCCCCACGTAGGCGCAGCCTCCGCCGCATGTTGGCTCGGCCAGCGCCGGCGCCCCCTGCGGAGAAACGCTGTTAGGGGAGCTTGGCAGGGGCTCTCGGCCCCGCCTCCCTGAGAGGAGGGGGCGGAGGCCACGCCTAGGGGTCTCCCCTGTTGTAGTTCTTCTCTGGGTCCTGATACTCCTGCCCGGATGGAAAGCGGTTCCTGCTGTATCCAAACCCCCACCTTCAGCCCTGGCCCAGACCGGTGCCCCCAAGCCTGGGCTGAGAGACGCAGGGAACCTCGGCCCTACTGCCCCGCCCTCCCCGGGTCCCTAGTCCTTCACCCCTCCCCCACGCCGCACCATGGAATCCCAACACTCACGTTTGGCCCTCCGGAGCGGCGCGGCGCGGGCCCCGGATGCCGGGGCCTCGGGGGCTCAGAGCGGGGTCCCAGGGGCGGCCATGGACGGGGCCTGGGCCAAATGCAGCGTTGGCAGGAAGGGGGGGGGGCCCGGGACCGCAGCCACGTGACCTTCCAGCTGTGCGCGCTCGGACATCTGTGCTCAGCTCCGCCCAGGCTCCAGGAGCCGCGTCTTGGAGTAAGGGCTAACCCCTGAGAGGGATTCTCCTCAGGGGCGACTCTTCGTTGGGAAGGCCCGAGGGCGGCGAGTTTGGGGTTCAGCGCGGACTCAGGCTTCTCAAACCAGCCTTGTCGGAGGAGCTGGAAGAAGCCTCTCTGGAGTGGGGCGAGGCCCAGGCTGCCAGGAGCCCCGAGGCATCGATGTGGGTCCCACGCCACCATCCTTGCGTCCTCGGAGCTTCTCACCTCAGCTCATCACATCCCTGGTTCTACCAGGCAGGGTCCAGTAACTGCCCCCGGCCACATGGCTGCCTCCTCATTCCAGGCGCTACCGTGCTCCCCACCAAACACACACAAACTAGACTACTTATTAATTCTTACAACTCTGGAAGGGGTTCGCATTGCTCGCGCCCAGGTGGGAACACTGGTCCTCAGGGAGCTGCATGCCTTGCCTAGGGTTACACCGGCAGAAGGTAACAGCAGTGCCCCAGGTCTTCTAGAATTCAGTCCAAGGCTCTTTGCTCTGTCCTTCTTTGCCCCTCGCCCCACCCACCCATGGGAATGGAGGACAGTGGGCCAATCCTGTCCACTTTACCTTCACTGGTAATCACTTGAAGCTGTCTCCCTGTCTCCCCAGGGGCTAAAGGACCAGGGGCCAGGCCCGAGTTTGGTTCTGGGCTCCCTAGTCCCCAATGTCTCAGACCAACATAGGCTCTCACAGGTAAAAGTGACCATGCTGGGCTCCAGCCCAGACTGAGCTGACGAGGATTGGGTCCACTTGGGACATTCCTGGAGTAAGCTCATGAGCAAAGTGTTTGATCTAGGATCCAGGTAGGAGATTGATGGCCCTTGCCTAGCTTCACTGCCACTTCTCTTCTTTGAACTCAGGACCTCCGGGTTCCAGCTCATAAGTGGGCCCTGGAGTAGACACCCTGTGGTAGTTATGTTTGTGTGTCAACTTGGCTAGACCTGGTTGAGTGGCTGGGCAGCTGGTGGTAGTTATTCCCCATGGTGAGACTGGCAATCAACTCCATAGTGGGATCTACCACAAGCAGTTGAGTAGCTGCCTTTGGGATATGGTCTGCTTCCCGTATATAAGGAGAAGCTTTGAGAATGGTCTCTAGCCTATGGCACGCTTGGACCCTGCATGTAGCTGCGTCGTTGCTCAGCAGCCTGCTATGCTCTGCTGACCTTGGGACTTACAGTGGACTTAAGTTAATGGCCTGCCATGTGGATTGGTAACATCGGGACTGCCTTTTGACTTGTCAACCTTGGACTTCTCAGCCTCAGCAGCCAGTAGCTGTCTCAGTGAAGAAATGCCTCTGGCTCCAGTGGTCCGGGAGCAGGAGGCAGAGCTGGACCCCAAGGTTGAGGGGCTTTCACCCAGCCCCAAGAACCTGGCACTTTGAACTTGGAGTTAAAGTCTCCATATTGTAAGAATAAACTCCTGTTTGTTAAGGCCATCCCATTTGTGGTATTTTCTTGTCAGAGCGCCACTAAAGAACCAGAACACACCCCCTACCCCCAGGTCTCAGGAGACAGGCTACTGGGACCAGCAGTGCTCTCCAGCACTGTCCTCTTTCCGGGGGCTGTGGCTGCTCCTCTGAAGACTTCGTCTCACCAATGTTCTTCCGTAAAAAGTTAGCCCTGTGTCCTGAGCCTGTCTCTCCTACTCACAGACTTCTCAGGAAGTGGCTTTTCCCACTCCCTCACATGATCTGGTTCTGCCCGTCACAGCAGGCAGCCCCACACTCACCCAACTAGCAAAGGCAGAAACTCTGGGGTCCTCTCACCCCTCCTCTCCTTCAGTGTCACCAGACCTGTTCATTTGCCTCCTAAAGTCTCAGTGTTCACTCTCTTCCCTCCATCTCTCCTGCGACTTCCCCAGCCTTGACCTATCCTCTCTCTGCATCCTCACCAACCTCCTGAAACCTTTCAAGGGCTTCTCCCTGATCCTAGTTTTAGGATAGAATTCAAATTCTAAGATGGCTAACCACACATACGACCTGTCTCCTCCACTCACCAAACGGTTTCTTAGGAAATCCACACACACTGCCCCCAGATCCAGCCTCCCTCTAAACTCTGTTCTTCTAACAGCCCTCCCTTAAGACCTTACTTGAAGCTAGTTATGCCTAAAACATTGCTCTTCTCCTACCATCCTCCTTACTCACATTCGTATCTCTTCCAGGAAGCCATCCCTGGTTCCTGCCTTGGTTAGGCCCCTCCTCAATGCTCCCAGAACTCCCTGTACTTCTCATTTGAAAAATGAGTTACAAACCGTGGCCTCATCCACCCTGAGACCAGAAGAACTAGATGGTACCTGGCTCCCACTATAGACAGACCCTTACACAGTGAGAGAAAATGTGGAACAGAACTTCAAAATCCTACAGATAAACAAAAAACAGATCTCATGGACTGGTTGAGATTGGAGGACTCCCCAAGACTATTGCACTGAGATACTCTTCAACTTTGAACCAAAACTAACCTCTGAGGTCACTGGCTCAAAAAACAGTGTCACTTGTAATTACTGCTCCTTTTAAAAATCACTTATATGAGACCAAATGGTCAATGATTACTTTAAAACAAAGATGAAAAATATAACGGAACAGGGAAAGTAGATTAACGGAAACAGAACAACCAGAAAGAAATGAGAATGTTCACACATTGTGAAGAATGTTACCAATGTCTAAAGAGGAGTGAAGAAAACAAAGACGCATGGAGGCTGCAAACCCCAGCCTCCAGGATCCTGAAACCAGAGGAACTAAATGGTGCCTAGTACCACTGCTGACCACTCTGAGAGGGATCACAACAGAAGATCCTGGATAGAGGAGAAGAAATGAGAACAAAACTCAAAAAAAAGAAAAAGGGCAAAGGCCACACTTACTGGTCTGATAGAGATTGATGGGACCCCTGAGACTATGGCCCTTAGAAACCCTTCAGGCCTGGAACCCAACACATCCTCATGGCTCAGCTCTCAGCTAAACAGTAGACAGGCCTATAATGTGAGCCAGTAACACCAAGGAAGGGCAAACTCCTTAAAACAACCAACCAACCATCAGAGATCAAAAGGGCAGCATCTGCCCAGGGATGAAACTGAGAGAGCAGGAAGGGACAGGAGATAAGGACGAATGAAAACAAAAGGAGGAAGTGGGGAGAGTGCAGTTGCGCTGTGGGAACTACAATCAATATCACAAATCAAAACGTGTAAAATTGTTGAATGGAAAACCAATGTGCTATGTAAATCTTCACCCAAATCACAATGTTAAAAAAAAAAAAAAAAAGTTACCAATGTCACGGAACTGCTTGTGTAGAAATTGTTGAACGGAAACCTAAACTGCAGTGTTAACATTCACCAAAAATACAATAAAGCTTTCTTTTTAAAAAAAGTTGTATTTTGTTACTGATGCTTAATTTTGGTGGTCTCATATTGGGTGTGAGCTGCGGGCAGGCAGGGTCACTCTATCTTGCTCACAAGTATTTGCAACACCCAAGATGTCTAGGCCACAGCGGGTGCCTAATGAGTGACTGTTCAATGAACACGGTAAGGACTGGCCACAGCTCCTCTCCTCGGGTTGGGGGGAGGTGAGACTGACCCCACAGCAGGTCCCCCACAGCAGCCCTCATACATGTCTCTATCCTAGTATCTGGGGTGGAATGCCCAATGGTGCACCCCAGCAAGCTTGGTGGCCCCTTGTCCCTCTCCTAGGAAGTCAGTCAACTCTGCGCCAGCAGCTTCATCAAAAAGGTCAACTGGTGTTTTAAGTGTGGTCTTCAGAGTCCCGTGGATGGACAAGGTTCAGCATTACAGCAGAAGGAACCCTAGAGGTATTGAAGTGCTCCAAGCGCTGGCTGGGCTCCTGACAGACTGCCCCTTCCTTCCCTGGGTACCCGGCCTAAACTAGGCGGCCATCGGGATCCACCAGGCCCAGCAAGGCCTCCGCCAGGCTGGTGAGCTCGTTCTCTTCCAGCGCCTCCACCAGGCGTTGCAGCGTGGCACGGCGGCCCTCGGCCTGCACAAAGCGCCGCAGTAGTTGGAAGGCCTGCTCGTACAGCCCTTCGCGCTCGTACTCATAGGCCAGCGAGTCCAGCGCAGGGTCCCGCAGTGCCCGACAGCTACGCTGCAGTGATCGGCCCACCTTGCGCCATTTGAGGCCCACCAGGCGCGCGAACGTCTGCTGGTCCTGTAGGTTCAGTGGCCGGTTAACTGCAGGGGGAGTGGGGAGGCAGGTTGAGCACAGAGGACCCTAGAGCCGGTCCCCTCCCAACCCCATGGACCGCCAAACCCAGACCCCTCAAACTCCATCCTCCTGGCGACCCTGTCTTTCTGCACTCCTCACCTATGAGCTGACCCTGAAACAGAAAAGTCTGGCCAGACAGCGGCGGTGGCGGTGGCTTCTCCTCCGACGGAGCGGGGGCCTGGGACTGCAAGGGGGCCGGAAGAACCTCCACGTCGCTACCCTGGCCCCCTAGGCCGCACGTCAGGTTCCGGAGCGCATGCTCCAGTCCAGCAAGTTCCTCGTCCCGCAGCCGGTCGGGCTAGGAAGGGGAGTGCGGCGTCGGTGGGGGTCTGGTCCGCGGATCTCTGTCCCCCCCTTCCCTGTCCCCCGCCCGGTCGCACCTTCTGGGCGAAGATGCAGTTCAAGCAGCGCTCCTCATCCGTCAGCAAAGGGTCCAGTCGCTCAGCACCAGCGCGCAGTTCCAGCTGCAACTTCAAGGAGTTCAGTGCCAGCGCCATTGCCAAGCGGCTCTGCAGCGCGGCGCACAGCTCCCCCTCGCGGTAGGCGCGGAGGAAGCGGTCGCAAAGCTGGCGCCCGCCGAAACGCAATTGCACAATCAGCTGTGGATCGCTGCGGTGGATCTTGAGTATCTGCAGCTGGTCCGGGCTCCCGCAGCTCTCTGCGGAGGTGGGCAGTCAGGCGCCGGACAGACCCTACCCGGGACCGTTCTCTGGACGGCCAGAGGAGGGGAGAAGCCCGCGGCCAAACCCCCGTCCCCGTGAGGAGACCAGCAACAACCCAGAATAAAAGCCAAGACCTCACCCAAGACGGAGGGCTACCTCCCACCCCATCTCTGAAGCCCCAGATGAAGGTGGGCCAAAAGGACTGCGGAGGGACTTTGCAACAGTGGGGCGTGTGCCCTGGGCACCCACGCCCTCTGAGTAGGCTGCTGGTGGGGCGGGAGAGGGGCAGGAGATCTCAGGTCTTCTGCCTCCAAGTGCAGCTCCCCCTGACCCGGAAGAAGAGGGGCTCTTGCCGCTCTGGGGCCGGAGCCGGACCCGCCCCCCCCCCCCCAGCTGGCTTCAGCCTCCTGTGGCCTTTGCCCTGAGATGGGAAAGAAGGATCCGGAAAGGTAGGTACTGAGGAGAGGTCTTGAGCAAGGGCTGCTGCACTGAGAGAGGAAAAGAGGAAAGAGAAAGACGCGCGATTAGTAGAAAGCAGTGCGCGGGGTCGTCGTGGAGGGAGGGAAAAGTGGAGCAGGGAGCTGTTAACGCATAAACAGGCAGAGCTTCCTAGACACGTGTGCCTTAAGCAGAGAAGACAGAGCCTACGCAACCTGGGGTCTCCCTGCCATCAAATCTTTTTCCTAACGCCACGCGGCTTAGCCAGGCCCAAGGAGTACAGGAGGTGGAGTCTCAGCCCTTGGCCCCGCCCAGAAACGGCCCCTGTGGGCCTTTCGCCCTCCGCGCGTCAGCGCACGCACCTGCCAAGGCACCCCGCAGGGCGCTGTACACTTCCACCTTCTTCTGGGGATGAGCGTAGGCATCCGACAGAGCCATCTTGTCCACCGAAGACGCCACAAAAAGGTATGCGCTGCCCACCCACTCCTCGCGTTCATTTGGCCCAGCTGCCATCCCAGCTCCTGGATATGCAGTGAAGTGTCAAAGTCATGCCTAGACCTGAAAACAGCTGTCCCGGCCCACCTGTCTCCTCCACTGCAGCCCCACCCAGCTGGCACCCTTAGGACAGGGAGTTCCCCATCTCACAAACAAAAAAACCAAACTCACTGCCATCTCAGTGGACTCGACTCACAGAGACCCCTTTTGGGTTTCCGAGGCGGTAGGTAAATCTTTACAAAAGTAGATTGCCCCGTCTTCCTTCTGTGGAGCAGCTGGTGGGTTTGAACCACCAGCCCTCTGGTTAGCAGTCGAATGCCGTAGCCACTGCGCCACCAGAGCTCCTTCTCCATCTCGCAGGCAGCCCCTTATACCTGTGGCTCTGCACAGAGCCCAGTTCAGCCCAGCCCTGCAGTGAGGACTGTCCCTGCGCTGCCTTCTCAGAGAAAGCGCCGAGGTCAGAGTGCTGGAGAGCGCGTCCCACGGCTGAGGCAGGACAAGCTCCGCCCCCTCTTCAGGCCAGCGCCTCTCTCAACTAAAGCCAAAGCTGACGGCTTAGGAGGCATCATCCTGGCTAGCGGCCATGCTCCACAGCCAGTAGTACTCATGTCCTGGCCTTATCCTCAGCTTAAACTTGAGCCTTCAGGAGGCTCTCTCACCTGTCCTCCTCCTACACATGTTCTTCTGCCTCCTGGCTTTCCAGGACGCCTGTAGTTTAAGCCTGGCTAGATTCTCTCTCCGACGAAGATATAAGTTTAAGAACTTCCCCTTCTTCCTCCTCCATCATTGTGCCTGTCGAGAGGGCTGTCTCACTCTGACTTCACGTCTGGGCAGTGATTCAGGCCTGGTCAATCAGCATATTCCACCCCCTTTTCTGTAGTGACTAGTTCAATGCTGGGCATAGGACTCAAAGTGAACCAATCAAAATCAACCCTGAAACTCTGGCTGAGCCAATAAGAGTCACTAGCTTCCCTTTTCTTGGGGCTGAGATTGTGGGATGGGCGGGGTCTCCTTTGCCTCTGCTTGGGCAAAGCTTGGCTAAGAATGAAGTCCACACAGAAGGATACAAAGCCAAGAGATGAGAGGTGCACATCTAACCATGCTGTGCCCCCAGATTTGCTGTCCCTGAAGCCACTGCACCTTGAGTTTTACAGTGATGTGAGCTAAATCATTCTTTTTTGTTCTAACATCATTGGAGATGGGCTTTTGTGCATGTAACTCAAATGGTTCTTTTACAGATTCCTTCCCTGACCAGCCAAAGTAGGGCCCCTTAGTGCTAGTATTTCCAACTGCCATCTTCTGACAAAAACCTAGAGGAGTGGGGAGGCCTCACTCACTTTCAGGTCAGTGACCTCCAAGTCACTGTCCCATGAGGCATCGTGGCAAAGTGCCCTATCTCTTCCTCCCCACTCACCTGAGGCCCCATTTCATCCTTTTCCTGGAAACACAGGCTCCAGAGCTCACCTCCTGCCAATCAGCCACACTCCCTTATTCTCCTGAATCTTCAGCTAAGAGAGGTGCTGAGATCCAACTGTGGGTACCATGGATGTCACTGCTCTGGGCAGGACCAGTGGGCCCAGCAGGCATCTATTTGCATAGGTGACAAGGAACCTCAGAGGAGGGAGTGCCAGGAGGAGCCAGGAGCACAGCCTGGGACCTGGTTGGAGGGAGGGGTAGAGATCCTGCACTCAGAGCAAAGGCTGCCGCTCAGATCTGCTCCCGGACCCTAACGTGAATGCAGTAACCAGGCAGGCTCCCTTCATCACCCAGAGCCTGGCAAGAGAACAGATACGGTCCTATTCTGGGTCTGAGCATGAGGGCAAGCCTCCTGGGGTCCTGACTCACCACAACCTTTTGGTAGAAAACACTAGTATTTGTGTATTTACCCCCAAAAATAGTCTGGAAATTATTAGGAAGTTAATATTATGTATCTCTGTAAAGTGGAATTTGGGATGGTTTTTATTTTCTTAGTATTTACCAAAATTTCCTACTTTATGTAAAATAGACACATTTCCCATGTGTTAAAGAAAAATAACTTAAAAAGCAAAATAAATAAATAACGGGATGATATTGCACAGCTGGGGGCCGAGGAAGGGAGACAAGTGGGCTATGGAGGTAGTGGCCCTGGGGCGCTCCAGGCGTAGGGCAGCAGAAATCTACCCTTGAAAGCGCTCCTCTTCTTCATCTTCCTAATCTCCCCACTTGGGAGTGCTGCTGACCTGATGGAGGTGATTCTGCCCCAAAGGCTGGCAGTAAGGGCGGGGCGGGGCCAGAGTCTGCCGACCGGACTGGAGGCAAGAGGAACCTGGAGGGGGCGGGGCTGTCCCTTCGCCTAGGACTGGACAGATGGGGGAAGTCAAACAGGAAAGGCAGGCTGGAAGTCGAGGGGTCAGTTAGCAGGGTAGAGAAGAAGCCGAGGGCCCTCGACTCCCATTTTCCCCTTGGCAACTCCTTCCCACGTGTTTGGCCACAGAAACTGGTCTTCTGGAAGCCCTGTGCCACACCCACCCGAGTGTCCGCCCTTCTGAGGGCCTGGCGGATGCTCCCGGTATAAGTCCTAGACATCTAGTTGGGCAAAGGCTGTTTGAGGCACATAAGCACCGACCCGAGAAAAATCTACCCTGAGTACTAGGGGCCAGGTCAGCATGGCACCCCATCAACACTGCTTAACAGCCAAGTGGACAGGGAAAGCTTGCCGGTAGGGTCCCTCTTGGGCTGAAAGCTGCTCACTCCCGGTGCGCCCCCTACTCAGCTGCGTCGCGTGGGACCTCTTAAGGGGAGCTTCCCAGACTCCCACTAGCCCTCCCCCACCATTCTGGGGGTTCGCACGTGCAACGGGCTGAGGCAGGCGGGGGTCTCCGCTCACGCATTGGATTAGAACCCCCGCCCCCCCCAAGTCGTAGAGCCCTGCCGCCTCTTGAAAGGCCTCGTCCGGGCCAGAACCTGCGGAGGTCAGAGTCCATACCTTCCCCCTCCGCCTCCCACAGAAACAGCCCAATAGGCCAGCAGCACCAGGCCGAGGCAGCCGCGCGTGACGGTGACAGCCGCGCCGCGTTCACGCTCCCGGCCCAGGATTCCACCTCCGCTTCTACCCGCACTAGGGAACCCCCCCGTGCCCCTGCACTAACCTGGCAGCGTCGGCCCGGCCTAGGTTCCCACGCCTGCCCGGCTCCTATCGACCCGCTCCGCTTCCGGGTGTGCGCGGAGCCTCAGGGGCGGTGCCCCAGCGGGAGCCGCCCAGTCCACCCTCGCGTTCTGTCCCTCTCGCCACCCCCGAAGGTTCCTAGCGGCTCTAGTCGGCCCAGTCGAACTCCGCAGCCGTTGCCCTGCCTCCAAGCAGAGCCCGACTGATCCGCTGAGCAAGTAAGACACTGGCGTTCGAGGCTAGACTCCAGGAAGCAGGAAGGGGCTTCGAGAAAGTTCAGTTCTCAAGAGGCCGGAGGGCTCCAGGGTGACAGCTGCCCTACCTTCTCGGGCGGAGGAATTGGGACAGATCTATAAGGGGGCGCCCCCGCCCCCTGGGGACCAGAATTTTGTGGGGTTCCGTGGGGATTGGGCTCATTGATCTGTGCTCTGTTACTCCTTGGCAGTCAGAACGGAGTATCTAAGGGTCCCAGATACAAGCCAGGCTTTGGATATCTGGAACCCCAAGTAAAAGTAGCGCAAATTCCAGGAGCGAATTTTTGCCTGGAAGAAAAGGGAAACTGGGAACTTAACTAGTAAAAGTGGTGTCAGATGTTATGTACGCACTTTGTTGTTTGGTGCGGTCGAGTTGGTTCCGACTCCTTGCGACCCTATGTATTACAAAACGAGACTTTGCTCAAACTAGAGGGACCTTAAAATAAAATGGGCAGCTTCAAAGAGAACGCAGGCTTTTCACTCATCTCTCCTCCCAAGGACGGCGCTCTGAGGTGGAAGGTTCTGCGGAGATCTGGCTGCTCGAGGGTCAGGGTCTGGACTTGAACCCAGGACACCCCAAACCCCGGAGCCGTGAGGCTTCAGAGTCTCCCTGGTTTCTCTCTGCTCCACCAACCTTCCGTAGGAAGTGCCGGGTACTACGCGAAATGTTTGGAAAGGAAGGAGCCTCCCCTCTCCGGGCGGATCCAGCTGTGCCCCGCCTGCGCCCCCGCTTTTGGATTGGCTCGTGGTCCCTGCCAATTAAGTCTGATTTTTAAAGCTCTCGCCCTGTTAACCCTGTAGTCGCCAGCGACAGGACGCAGTAAGGGCGTTGTGGATCCACGCGGAATTTGTGGCAATGAAGATTCCCAGGCCCTACCCTTTCCGAAAGCCTGATTCAGTCGGTGGGGCCGTGAAGTCTGTACCATGAACAAGTATCCAGTGATTCTGATGCCCCCGCGCAGCCTGAGAGGCCCTCGGTTTAATGGCCCTCCGGGCGGGCTCTGGACACAGTCCTGCCCTGGTCCTCAGGAGCGCTTTCGAGAGAAATCAGATTAGTGACCCCCGGTAGGCTAGTCCGGCCTTCGGATCGGGTCGGCTCGGGTGTATGTGTGTAGTAGGGCTGGAGGAGGCGACTAGGGGAAAGGAGAGTTGTTGGCAGCCAGGACCTGTGCCAGCCGCACTCCATTTTCCCCAGGGAGGACTTTTTTCCCCAAGCTTTCTGATAACATCCTCCAGATTCAGGGACCTTGGCTTTATCAACTTCGCTCATAGGTTTCCGTTCCTTCCAATACAGTATAAAGTGTGAAAGTGGTTTAAAGGCGAACCAGGAAGACTTTGAAGTCCCAGGGTGGGGCAAATGGTCGGAGAGGTTGGCCATTTCAGTGTGCCCAGAGGTACCCCGGAAGAAAGGGCTGGAGATCTACTTACAAGAAAACCACCATTGAAAATCCTGTGGAGCACAGTTCACGCATGGGGTTGCCATGAATCGGCACTGACTTCGTGAAGCAAGTAGCTAGAAACCCTTGGGTACCCACACCCAACTTCATGGGCTGAAACCTGTACAGTGGCACAGGGCCCTACGCTTGCTTTATTACCTGATTAAATGTTCTGCTGTCACTATCTTGAAATTCTTAATTTTTTAAACGAGGGGCTTTGCATTTTTACCTTGCACCCAATTCTGCAGATTATGTAGCAGTTCCAGGCAACAAGTTTTTCTACACCCAGGCCCCCGTGTTTCCGTCCCCCCCACCATGCGTTGGTCTCTGAGCCCAGGGACATCCCTCTCTCTCCAGGCAGAAGCTGCCCCCACCCCACCGTCAGGCTATGGCCGAATCCAGAGAGCAGCTGCCCCAGGAGGTGCTGGCCCTCATCTTCCGCTACCTGCCCCTGCGGGACCGCGCCGCCGCCGCTGGGGTCTGCCGGGCCTGGGCCGCCGCCGCCACCTGCAGCACCGTGTGGCGTGACACGAACGTCAGGTGAGCTGCTCCTCCCCCCTGGCGCTGCCCTTTCTTTCCGTGTATGTGAGTGTGTATTAGATGAGGATCTCTGGTAGAAACTCAGTGACTTCATATGAAAAAGCAAAATACTAACATTTATTGACCACGTACTATGTAGCAGCCACTGCTCAAAGTGCCTTTCATATGTTAATTCATTTAATGCTCACGAAAACCTTAAGGAGTAGATAGGTGCTACCCTCTCCGTTGTTCAGACAGGAAACTGAGGCAGAGAGCTTTGATAACTTCCCGAAGTTAGCAAGTTGAAGACAAGGGATTTGAATCTGGCCCTGCCTCCCTAGAGACCACTGAAAAAGGCCCGTTCCTAAAATATAATTGGCTACTCCGCCTGCGTTTCAACCTGTGGCAGATGCAACTGAAATTTTCTAAAGGGTGGGGAGAGTCTACTCTTCGCAACGAACCCTGCCTTTGTGTAACCAGGCGTGGTCAGGGCACGGAGGTGTGGATAAGGGGCGGGAAATGAGAATGGTTGAAGCGGGAATAGGGGCTTCTTCGCAGGTCGCAGGGACGTAGCCAATGCCTCTTCTGTCCCGCTCTGACCCAAGCTGTGACAGTGAGTGGGAAGGGATGCTACCGCCGTATCTGTCCGCCTGCCTGGACCACATTCACAACCTGAGTCTGGAATTTGAGCCATGGAGGAAGCCGAGCCGCTGGGCGGCCACAAAGCTGTTGACAGCGCTGGCGGGCCGTGCCCAGGGGTTGCGAGGCCTGCGCCTGGAGTGTCGCGGAGAGAAGCCTCTTTTCGATGCGGGCAGCGACGTCCTGGACGCTGTGCACGCGGTCTGCCGGGCGGCCCCCGCGCTGCGCCACTTGGACCTGCGGCGCTTGCCCTTCACACTGGACGACGCTCTGGTGCTGCAGACGGCACGCGGCTGCCCCGAGCTCCGCAGCCTCTTCCTGGACAACTGCACTCTCGTGGGCAGCGTGGGGCCAGATTCCGTGCTTGAGCTGCTGGCGGCCTGCCGGAGTTTGCGCATCCTTGGCCTGCATCTCGCCAGCCTGTCGCGCGCCGCCCTCGAGGCGCTAGCCGCGCCTGACCGCGCGCCTTTCGTGCTCTTGGCCCTGCGGTGCGCGTGTCCCGAAGACGCGCGCGCGCCCGCCCTGCCCGACGAGGCCTGGGCTGCGCTGCGCCGCCGCCACCCGGGGCTGGGCGTGGAGTTGGAGCTAGAGCCGGCGCTGTCTGCCGACACCGTGAGGCGCATCCTCCAGCCTTCGGTGCCCGTGGCTGCGCTGCGCCTCAACCTCTCCGGCGACACCATAGGCCCCATGCACTTCGCAGCGCACCACTACGCCGCAAGCTTGCGCACGCTCGAAGTGCGTGCTGCCGCCTCCGCTGAGCTGGACCAAGCTCTGGAGAAACTGGCGGCGCGCTGCGCAGGCTTGCGTGAGGTACATTGCTTCTGCGTGGTGCGGCCTGCAGTGCTGGGCGCCTTCCTAGCGCACTGCCCGCGCCTGCGCAGCTACACGCTCAAACTAACGCGCGAGCCGCATCCCTGGAGGCCCACGTTAGTGGCGTGATGAAGCAACGCCCACCTCCCCGCAGAAGTGCGGCCTCTGGGATGCGGGCTAGGGGGCCCAGGAACGGCCCAACTGGTACCACCCTCCTTTGGGGTTCTTTTGGGGCCTGTGGGATAGCGTCAGGACTAGCCCGGCACAGCCCAAGCACACTCTGGGCAGTCTACAGACGCCCCGCTGTGGCCTGGGCACACTGGGGTCAGCCTCCCCCAACCCCACCCCTCTGCGCACTCTGCGCTAGCTCCACGGACTAGGCTTTGGGGCTGGGAGGGCCCGGGCCAGGACCCAGGGTGAGTGCAATAAAAATCTTGCAGTGTCTCTGCGTCCCGTGAAAGGCGAGGTTGGCTCTGAGCTAGGAAGCCAGAGAAGGCGCGGAGACCTGAGGAGCTGTCCTGGCTGGGGTAGGAGAGATCCAGGCCCCGAGGCCCACCGCGGGAATCGGGTGGAACACTCCACCCTTCGAATGACAACGCCCCAGTATTCGGTGGGTGGGAGTCAGTTCCCCCGCTCCGTCTTTTACCCTGCCGCCCCACGCCCTGGGGCTTCACCGTGCCCGCGGACATCTAGGACTCTCAATACATACAAAGCCCGGTACAGGCAATTTCCCAAGGAGGCCGGGTAAGGTGGGGACCGGAATCTCTACACTACACGCATCTCATCCCATCCTTCCTTTTCTGTCTGCTGGTGCCAAGGCCGCGGTCTGAGCCCCGCCCCGCGGGTTCGCACGTGGCCCCCGCCTGATCTGGCGCCCCGGAGGCGGAGTAGGGCGGGGCAGGCGACAAACGCAGCACTTTCCGCGGCTTTGACTAGCCCGCCGCGGCTCGGCCGAGCGCTGAGCTGGGCGAGACTGCGCTATGCAGGAAGCGCCAGCCCCACTGCCGGCGGAGCCCGGCCCCAGCCCCGTGCCTGCCTTCCTCGGGAAGCTTTGGGCTCTGGTGGGCGACCCAGGCACCGACCACCTGATCCGCTGGAGCCCGGTGAGGGCTGGGGTCCCAAGACTCACCCAGGGGCCCCCGGGATCCCTCCACCTCAGTGAACACCCACGCCCACCGAACCCCCTTCTGGGACGGGGCTGTGGGCACTTGATTCATTGGTCTGGGGCACTTACTTCATCTTGGAGAAGTGTGCAAGATGAGGGTGAGGGGCCTTCCTCTGGGGCCAAGAAAGGGGTAGGAGCCTCCTGGGAACCTAGAACCCAAGGGATATTTGAAGTCATTCAGTTCCCACCCTACCCCATCTGACAGATGGGAAAATAGAGACCTGGGGAACTGACGGGCTGGCTCTGACTCTAGTCCGGGGCCAGAATCTGGGGCTGGTCTCTGCGTCAAAACAGACTCCTTTCTGAGAACTGAGTGCGGAGTCTGAGTCGGTTCGGGGGCCCACCATAGCCTCCCCAGGCTGGGCCACACAGTTGGTTCTCACCTGGCCTGGTCCCCCATGTTCCAGTGAACGGCAGGTCAGGTCTCTAGAGTAAAGGAGAGTGGGTGCGCGCGCCTGAGAGCGGGTCTGGCCTGGGGCAGGCACAGCTCACCAAGTCGGGGCTCCATCCGCGCGATGGGCTGGTGGTGTTCTCCGCAGAGCGGAACCAGTTTCCTCGTAAGCGACCAGAACCGCTTCGCCAAGGAGGTGCTGCCCCAGTACTTCAAGCACAGCAACATGGCGAGCTTTGTGCGTCAACTCAACATGTGTGAGTCCCTGGGCCGGGCGGGGAACAGATGTGGGTGGCTAGGTGCCCGGAGATGGGGCGACTCACGCCCCACTCACTTCCCAGACGGTTTTCGGAAGGTGGTGAGCATCGAGCAGGGAGGCCTGCTCAGGCCGGAGCGCGACCACGTCGAGTTCCAGCACCCGAGCTTCATTCGCGGTCACGAGCAGCTACTGGAGCGCGTGCGGCGCAAGGTGGGAGCTGCCGGCAGGACTGGGTGGAGGCGTTGAGAGGGCAGGCTCTGCCCTACGCGACTCTCTCAGGACGGTGCCTGTCGTCTGCAGGTGCCCGCGCTGCGCGGCGACGACGGCCGCTGGCGCCCCGAGGACTTGGGGCGGCTCCTGGGCGAAGTGCAGGCTCTGCGGGGCGTGCAGGAGAGCACCGAGGCGCGGCTGCGCGAGCTCAGGCAGTGCGCGGGACGGATGGGGCGGGGACTGGGTGGGAGGGTGCAGGCCGCGGGGTGACTCGGGGCAGCTCCTTCCTCCCTTGGGCCTCAGCGCTCCCCTTCGGGCAAATGAACCGAACCGAGGAACCCTGTGGACTCTGTGGGATGGGTGACCATCGGGTGGTCGCGGGTTCAGGGCACCTCCATTCTTTGGGGGGGGGGCACTGTGCGAGCTCTCAGGTGCCTCAGCCCCCTCCTACCCGCTCCCCCAGGCAGAACGAAATCTTGTGGCGGGAGGTGGTGACGCTGCGACAGAGCCACGGACAGCAGCACCGGGTCATTGGAAAGGTGTTCCTCAGCCCCACCCCTTCTCTCTCTTACTTCTCAACGTCCCCCCTCCCGCCCTGACCCACGCCCCGACTCCCAGCTCCCAAGTGAAGCCCCTTCCTCGCGCCCACCAGGGAAGTTCCCTGTGCAGGTGGTGGCGGGGATGGAGGATGAATTGACCCTTGTCTTCCCTTTCAGCTGATCCAGTGCCTCTTCGGGCCACTTCAGGCAGGTTCCAGCAGCGCGGGAGCCAAGAGAAAGCTGTGAGAAGGCCGGGGACGCTGGCCCCATTCCGCTTCCAGGCCCTCCCCACCAGAAGTCCCCTGCAGGCACCCCTTCTCGAGGAATCTTCGTTCCCTCCCATCCCTACAGGCCTGCTTACCCTATCAGCTCCCTCTCTACCGAAGGACCCTCCTCCTCCCCCAACCCTCCCCACCCTCCTGCTCACCCCCAAGCTTCTTCTCTTCCACCTCAGTCATCCTCAGCAGAGGACCTGGGGCTCAAACCATGCTCCCTCCCTCCCTTCTCTACCCCCCAAAGGGCCCCCATCTCTAGTGGGAGCCCCTTCTACCTCCAGCATGTGACCGACGCCCTGGCAACAGGCCTCAGCTCTGCTGACTTGGCTGCTGGGGCCTGAGGGAGGGAGGTGGAGGCTGAAGGGCGTGGAGGCTGAGCCTGCCCTGCCCCCCAGCCCATGACTGGACCACCCTCCACAGGTCCCTGATGCTGGATGAGGGGGGCACATGTTCATCACCTGCCAAATTCAGCTGCCCCCTACCTGGTGCCATCCTGCAGGACCCCTACTTCATCCAGTCAGTAAGTATGTACTTCTCCCCCTCCCCGGGGCACAGCTGGACTTATGGGGAGCTGCCTCATTCCCTCAGAAGAGAAGATGGACATCAGCCCCCCTCCCCCAAGCCCCCAGACCTCTTCTCTCAGACCTGGTCCAACTGGGTGCTGTGGGGTTCTGGCTCTCCCTGTGGCTTGAGTCAAGGGCTGGGCCTGGTGTTCTAATTGCAGCCACTCTCAGAGACCACCTCTAGCCTCAGTAGCCCTCACAGGGTCAGGGGACCTGTCATCTCGGACATCCCCGAAGATTCCCCATCCCCAGAAGGGACTGGACTTTCTCCCTCCAGTGGTGATGGGAGGTAAGGGGGCAGGGGCTACCCTCTGGGGAGCCTGTGGGGGAGGGGCTGGCTGGTAGCCACATGGCTGTGGGGGTCAGGGGAGCGGGTAGGGCCGGGGTCTGGTTGAAGCTTTTCTCTGGTGCAGGGAGAAGGGTCTGGCACTGCTCAAAGAAGAGCCAGCCAGCCCAGGGGGGAAAGTCGAGGCTGGGCTGGCCCTGGCCCCAAACGAGTGTGACTTCTGCGTGACAGCCCCCCCACTGCTGCCTGTGGCTGTGGTCCAGGCCATCCTGGAAGAGAAAGGGAGCTTCAGCCCTGAGGGGCCCAGGAGTGCCCAGCAGCCTGAACCAAGGGGCCCCAGGGAGGTCCCTGACAGGTAAGCAGAACCCACTTGTGACTGGGAGCCCATAGGCCAGTTTTGCAGATAGACCAGCAATTAGCAGTTGACAAACCTTCCCAGCCTTCTTTGCCCTTTGGTGGCTGAGAGGGAGGTTGGGCACTTCATCTGTGATCCTGACCTGACTTCTCAGAGTGTGCTCCAAGAAACATCAGCATCCCAGTCCCCTGAAAAGTGGGAAGCTTATTCAAACACAGAATTTCTGACTCCGGACCAGGTCAGTCAGCATCTCTGTGGAATGGTTTAGGAATCTGCATTTTAAAGAGCCTTACTGAGGTGACTGAGTTGCACAATAGTTTAAGAACTACTGATATTGACATTTGCAACATAGAGAAGGGACATTGCCTAAGACCCCAGCCACAACCCAAACCTCAGGCCCCCGGTAGGAGGCTGAGGCACTCTTTGGGTATTCTTGTGGGGAAGCTCCTCTCCTTGTATTTTCTAGACTGAGGGGGCTGGGCCGGGGTCCTAATGGGGGAGGGGTGGGCACTGCAAGCCAACAGCAGTTCTCTGTGTACAGGGAGTCTCTGGGTCTCGAGAGAGGGGGCCGGAGCCCAGAGGGTCTGCTGCCTCCGATGCTGCTCCGGGGTACCCCAGAAAGTCTGGAGCCTGCAGGTCCCCTGGATGTGAGTACCCCTCAGCTGGGGCCAGGAGTATGAGGCCTGGTAGGGTCTAGCTGTCTGTGCAGCCTGGGGAGGCCATCACTGACCCCCAAGCTCCCCTCAGGTGCTGGGCCCCAGCCTCTCAGGGCGAGAGTGGACCCTGATGGACTTGGACTTGGAGCTGTCCCTGGTAAGGCAGGGGTGAAATTGAGGGACGAGGCCCGGGGACTGCTGAACCAGGCCCTGTGGTCCATGGCTGTGGGTTTCTCTGAGCCAAAGTTGTGGTTGAGGAGGATTGATCGCCCCAAGTCCAGAGGATTCCCCAGCCTCCCATCTAGCTGCTTCCTGGGGTTTTCCTCTGCAGATGCAGCCCTTGGTTCCAGAGAGAGGTGCAGCTGAGCTGTCAGTTAAGGGGTTAAATTCACAGAGCCCAGGTAATGGTGGGGGTGACTCAGAACCTGGGGGGAGGTTGTGGTTGCTCTGAGTGATCACTGGGTGGTTGGTCGGCTAGGCAAGTCTGTGATTTGTAGGAAAGCCTCCAGAGCTCAAGCAGCTCTGCAGAGAGCTACCCGCGGCCACCCACTTGCTCATCACTGCGCCCAAGTGGGAAGGTTGTCAATGTATGCTTCACCCTTACTGAACCCAGCACACGGCAGGAGGGGCGTTTCTTCCCCAAAGAAAGGATGGGGAAAGGAGCAAAAGCGTTTCTCTCTGCTGAGTGAGACCCCACTTCTCCTAGGCAAGGACCCCACACCCGGGAGGCCGCTACTGCTGGACGTCCCGGCGGCTTTGGGAGGTCCAGCCCTCGGCCTGCCTGGGGCTTTGACTATTTACAGCACCCCTGAGAGCCGAGCCTCCTACCTGGGCCCAGGAACCAGTCCCTCTCCCTGAGAGCCCGCCCCCTGGAGCGGGCTTGGCCGAGGGGCTGGTCCCACGCAGCATGCCCTTCTCGGCTTCCTGGCGCCCCCTGGCGGAGGCTGAGAGAACCCCCTGCTACTCGGCGGCCGCTCTCCATTCCCACGCGTAGCCCTACAAATAAAACTGCATTTTTCTCAGTTTCTGGTCTCTTCTCTACCAACTAGGAAGTACAAAAGTCTTGTGTAGGGGGAGTGTCTTCGCATTCATAGAAGCGTCCAGATCCTAGAGTGTTATGTGTTTGGGGACCCCACCAATAGCGTTCCTGCCTAGACCCCTAGGCCCGGATCGTGGGCTTACAAACGACCACTGAGACCTTCGGGTAGCGGAGTTTCTGGGTTAGACCAGGCTCCGCAATGCAGCCACTCCGACCCTAGGCAAATCGGTCTCCTTCTCTGAGCATCATCTATGACAGGCAGAGAGGAGGGGTCGACCAGAACGTTAATGTAAAGTTCCTGGGTATGGCCAGGCCCAGAATGTCTCCTCCCCTGCCCTGCCCTGACTCATCTCCAGGCTCACCCGGAGAGAAAACAGACTACGTGTATGTCCCCAGCACGAGCACAGCTCCGCGACCCTGCTCCTCAGGTCCCGGGAACATAGCCCCCCCCTCCCCCGCCCTGGTTCCGGGCGGCCCTGGGCGCCCCGCCCCCCGCTGCAGCTGTTGTTCCCCCCCCACACACAGGCCCAGCATTTTCTGCACTGTCATCTCCTGCGTGACTGAGGCTCGATCGGTGAGTGGCACCGCCCAGAGCGGACCGGACCCGTAGCCCCATCCCAACCAGTTGGGGGCGGGAGAGAAACTGAGATTAGGCAGAACCAGCCTCCCGCCACCAGCAGCGCGCTCCGAGGAGGTCGGTGAGCCCCGCCCTTCCCCAGGACTCTTAAAACCCAGGGACCGGGTGGAGAAGAGATAAAGGTAGCCTTGTCGGCGCACATGCGCAAAGACTCCCTCAGTTTCCTCGCTGGCTGCGGGAGTGGGGGGACCGCTGCCGAACCCCTGCAGCTGCGCTACCGCTTGGGGCTGCATGGCGCTCCCCGAAGGATGTGGCCTATGATCTTGAAGGACTGGCTCCGAGGCCGAACGGGTGCAACGTAGCTTCGGAATTCCCTTCCGAGCAGTGAGAACCAGGAAGGTCTCGGACGAGATGGGGTCCGGGTTACCCAGACAGGACCAAGGGCAGGACTTGGGATTATGGGAGAAGGAAGCTAACAAGAAGTGAGGAAGAAGGGAAGGCTAATCCAATCAGCATCCCCCCTCCCGGTCTAGAGTAGATGCTGATCCCCCTCTTCCCACTCCCCCCATGATTGGGTCAGTCACTGGGAGGCCTTCGTGGAAGAAGGCAGAGGGTCTTCGAGTGCACAGTACAGCGTGCAATGTCGTTAACTACCCAGTGGTGAGGGTATGTGCTGCTCCCTGGAGCTCACAGAAGGAGCCAGCCTGCCTTTGGGAGACTTAGCACTGCAATGGATAAGGGAGCATTTGAGTCTTGGAGAATGGGTCCACTAGGGGGAGGGAAAGGGCATTCCAGACACAGGGAACTGCGTGGGCTCAGAGAAGCCAGGGGCTTGGCGGGTTCTGGGGGCACTGAGTGGTGGAAGGAAGTGGGGAAAGGCTTACCTCTGCAGGGGGGTGGGAGGAGCCATTCCACTAGGCACTCAAGATGGGGGCTAGGACCTCACTCTCTCTTCCAGACAAGGCCCAGATGCCTAGAATAAGGTAGAGAAGGGACCCCAAAGGGAGAAGGAGACCAGGATGAGCAATGTGTGGGTAAAATCAAGACAAGGGGAAAAACAATAAAAGTTTGGGAAACATTGGTAGCTTTTATGTTTTGGTCCCTGGAGAGTCCAAGATGAAGCAGAAGATGACTGAGTCATTCCCCCGCCAGTTCAGAGACAGTCGTGTCTCAGGTGATGGTAGGACATCATGGTCAGAGCTGGGACTCAAGAGGATTCAGGTATTCCTGGTCAGGTATCAGGGGACCAGGAGCGGCCGGAAGACCACACTGGGTGCTGCACCATGGTGGTGGTGGTGGTGGACAGTGCAGGGGCTGGACCTGGTCTGGAAAGATTCAGCAGACAGACTGGAAAGGACCTGACAGAGAGCTGGGCGTGGGGTATCTGGGATCAATCCTAGGTCCTTCTGTCTGAAGAAGTGGAGAAAGAAGTCAGTTTGTCAGTTTGGATAAACTGGGTCTGAACCGGTGGTGGTATCTGAGGGGGACGTTCCCGCTGGAGGCTGGAGTTCTGGAGGCCCTGGTTGGGGAAGGAGGTGAGAGCAAATGTTGACCTAGTCGAGTGTCACGAGGTGGTTCAAAGAGCCACAGCTAACGTTTAGGGGAACAGGAGACAGGACAAAGCAGCAGGAGAGGCAGGAAGGCAGAGGCTCGGTGCAGTGGGCTCCAGGTGCAGTGCTGCAGACCGACCTGGCTAGTCCGGGTCGTGGTGAACTTCGGCCCGCCCTCGGGTGTTCACTGCAGCCCCGGGAGAGAGGTCAAGAAAAGGGGTCCTCCGGCGCCCATTACCCGTCTCCCTCTCCACCATGCAGCCTGGACCATGGGAAACGCTCAGGAGCGGCCGTCGGAGACGATCGACCGCGAGCGGAAACGCCTGGTAGAGACACTGCAGGCGGACTCCGGGCTGCTGCTGGACGCGCTGCTGGCGCGGGGTGTGCTCAACGCGGCGGAGTACGAGGCGCTGGACGCGCTGCCTGATGCCGAGCGCAGGATGCGCCGGCTGCTGCTGCTGGTGCAGAGCAAGGGCGAGGCCGCCTGCAACGAGCTGCTGCACTGTGCGCAGCGTACCGCGCGCGCACCCGACCCTGCTTGGGACTGGCAGCACGTGGGCCCTGGTGAGCGCGCGGGGCGGGGCTTAGGGCGGAGCCGGGAGCCGGACGTGATGCGGAGGGCGGGGCAAAAGCTAAGTTAGGGGCGGGAGTTGTAACCCGGTGAGAAGGGCAGGTGGTGGCAGAGGCCAGAGAGGAGGGGTCAATTAAGCCTGAGACCCTCCCTCCGCCCCAGGCTATCGGGACCGCAGCTACGACCCTCCGTGCCCTGGCCACTGGACGCCTGAGACATCCGGCTCGGGGACCACATGCCCCGGACTGCCCAGACCTTCTGACTGGGATGGGGCTGGGGGCCCTGAGGGCTCCGAGGCGGTGCAATCCGGGATCCCCGAGGAGCCCAAGCAGGAGCTGGAAGCCGAGGCCTCTGAAGAGGCTGAGCCAGAGCCGGAACCCCAAATGGATCCGGAATCTGAACCCGAGCAAGAGCCCGAGCCGGAGCCGGAGCCGGAGCCCGACTGCGAGGCAGCGGATGAGTCTGAAGGTGTGGGGATGCCCCAACCCAGTCCTTGGCTGGCAGGAGAGCGTGAGCTGGGAAATGGAGGGCAGATCCCACCTCACTTGACCACTCTCCCCTGTTATCTTATGGCTCCTAGATTCCTGAAGACCAGAGCGTTGACCAGCAGCTTCCCGCCCAAACGGAAAGGGACGTGGGATCCTGCCTGGGCTGGGTGGATGCCACCAAGACTCCTTGTGGCTCAGTGCCGCTGGAGGTGAATAAACGCTGGAGGGTCAGCCTGAGCTGGGCTCGCTCCACGATTCTGGTTCTTTGCCCAGGAACTGGAGGGTGGGTGCAGGCCTCTGATTACCAGAGACCTGGGCATCCTGTTTCTCCACTCTCCTCCCCAGTCTTCCGCCTGTTCCTGCCCCCAGTAGTCCAAGGTGCACCCCTAGAGATTCCAGACCCAGACCCCCAGTGAGACAAATGCCTAGCCGCTGCTCCACAGCTCTTTTCCCCTCATGAGTCTTTAGGGGCCTGTGTAGGCACCATCCCCCCCTCCCTGGAAGGCCTTGGGCCTGATGTGGAGAGCAAGGCAAAGAAGACTTCTCTGTGCCTAGGAAAGGCGTAGGGTGCAGAGCCTTGAGAAGTGAGATCAGGAGAGAGGAAGGAACGGGATGGGACAATGGGTAGACAGAGCCCACACACGACATTGTAATTGCTGTTTTAATTGTCTGGCTTCCCCTGCACTGGGAGTCCAGTGAGGGTTCTGACCAGTAATTGGCACACAGAAGGCGCTGTATACATATTCATTGACTGAATGAATAAGGACTTGCCAGCTGTGTTTCTTAGTTTTACAGATGGGAAAACTGAAGCTCAGAGGAGTGGGACTGGGTCAGTCCACACAGTGAGTGTGAGGTGATACAGGAAGCAACAACTACCTCTGCTCCTCCCCTGGTCCAAGAGGGGCTCAGGACATGGGACGCACTAGGAGCCCATCAGGTTCACTGACTGTGGCTGCTGCCAGGTTATGCCAGTCTCTGCCAGAGATCAGCTGTTAGGGTGCAGGCAAAGACAGGAACAGTAAAGGCTGTGGAAGGGGTGGAGGCAGGGCCAGGTGAGCTCTTGGGCTTGGCTCACAGGCCTGCAGTGTGTGTGTGTGTGTGTGTGTGTGTGTGTGTGTGTGTGTGATGTGAGCGAGGTTAGGAACAAGCAGTGCCTTCTGGGCAAGCATGGGTGCCTTCCAGGGGAGCCCTGTTCACCCCACCAAACCTTTAGGAGCCGCTGCCTCCCAGCCCCAGGAAGTACAACACATAACACAGAATATACATAACTGGGGCAGGGAGGGGGTGCACTGGCAAGCACATCCCAGCTGGGCCTCTCTCTACTAGAACCCTTGCCCCTTGAGCCTGTGTAAAAGCCAGGGCCCCAGGCTCAGGCAATCACACCAAGAGAAGGGGTCCCGACCCCCACCAAGACCCAATGAGAGGTAGACAGCATGAAAGCTGAAGGAGCACCAAGGGGCCAGGTGGAGGAAGGGAGGCACTGAAGTCCCCAGACATCCAAAGCCATCTCATGCAGGAACAAGTTTCCACTCCCAAACCACCCTCCCCCATCCCCATCCATGCTCAGCAACCTTACTGCCCCCAGCCTCCCCTCTGCTCAACAGAAAGGTCGAACCAGGCCTGACATGCTACTACTGCTGGTCCCCAGGTCCCAGAGAGGCTAACAAAGGACACAAGCCATCTGTGGCTGCCACCCCTCCATCTCAGGATGCTCCTGCCCTCCCAGTTCCCCAAGAAACACCCAGGCCGTGGAAGCACAGAGCAGACAGCTTCATGTTCTAGGGGCCAATCTGCAGCCCTCTGTCCAGGACCTCTGCCTGTGGCCCTAGGCCAGCGTCAGTCAGGCAGCAGGCGGCCCAGCTCAGCTTCATCCAGCCGGTTGGTGGCCATGATGTGCTCCAGCTGCTGCCGGTAGCGCACCAGGTCCTGCATGAAGTGGGGCACTCGAGTCTTGTCCAGCACCCCGTGGGGCCGCAGGTGGTCCACATCCTCATAGGATACCTGCATGGAAGGAGCCGTGTCAGAGAGAGAGGCAGAACCCCAGCCCCACCCCCTCCTCTGGCAGCTGGTCCCAGCCCTCGATTGATGCTCATCACCCACTGCTCCAGGGACTCCTTTCTCTGCCCCCCTCCCTCTCCCCTTCCTGTCCATCTCCAATCTACGCACCTCTGGGCTCAGTCCTGGGTCTCTGCTCTCCTAATACCTTGTACCATTTATGCCCTACAATCCCACTCCTCTCTGTAGCCTGGCTTCTCCTCCCACCTCCAAACCTAGGTATCTCACTGTCTCCTGAACCTTCCCTAGAATATCCTTCAGGAACCCCCCCATACCTAACATGGCACTGATGAAGCTCTTCTACCTCCTGGGTACTGACGTATACCAGCCTCACTCTCTTCTGTTACCCAGGCCTGGACTCTCTCACTGTCCCACTCAGGGTAGCCACTGAATTAAAGGGATTCCACCCTTGGAAAAGCTTTCCAGCTTATCCCTTGCTCTCCAACTGCACAGCCACTGCTCCTTAGGTCAGATCACCATCAACTCCACAGGGAGAGACCACCTCCTCCTCTGCACTCCCTTCCCTATAGGCCTCTCTGCAATCCACCTCCCATGTGACTCCAGAGGGAGCCTTCTAGCCTTCATCTGTGCCACTCTTCTCAAAACCCCCCACTGACTCCCATTGTTCTGGAAGAAGGCCACCTTCCTTAGCCTGATGCAAAGGCCCAGTGCCAGGGATTTGGTCCCTGGTCACTTCTCCTTCTTCCTGACTGCCCTTTGCCCTTGATCCTCCTTTGAGAAGCAGTGTCTACACACACACACCTGCATGCTGGGTCAAGCACATGTCACAGCTGTGGACCCTGAGAACTCTTGTCACCGCAATCTCGTATTTCATCTCCTGTTCTCAATTCCACCAGTGCTCCCCCTGCTAGAGAGCTCTGGCACCCAGCCCCCAGCTGAACATCCATCAGACACTCATGGGATACTGCAGCGAGGGGGAGAGCTGGATGGGCCCTCTGCGGGCCGTGGCCTCTCACCTTGCCCAGCGAGGTCAGCAGCGGGAAATCGATGGTCCGGCGGTGCCTCAGGATGCGCAAGATGCCATCCAGGTACACCTGGTCTTTGCTGAAGCAACCTGTGAGCACAGGAGGGCTGTGAGACCCTGGGCCTGAGGCCCGGTCCCCAGCCCCCTACCCCAACTCTGGGAACTGGTCCTGTGCGCGGCTACCAACCGGGCTGCGAGGTGTCTGTCTGGCCGCGCTTGGCGCGCACGCAGTATTCCCAGCGCACGTCTGCGTCCTGCACGTAGCGCGCCAGGTCCTGGAAGAGCTGGCGGAAGGACATGCGTGCGGCTCGGTGGATGGTGTAGTACAGCAGCGCGGCGCGCCACAGAAACGGCTGCTTGCGGAATAGCACACTGTGCAGACTGGCCAAGCCCTCCTCCGTGGGGTTGGCGGGCCGCAGCCCATACTGCACCCGACCCTCGGCGCTGTGCCATGGCTGCTGCGCATTGTTCACGCCCCGCAGGTAGTGAGTGCCTGCGGGGAGGACGTGGGGCCGTGGCGTTAGGTGGGGGTGGCCAGAGGACCCACCTGCTATGGCCCTGCCCTGTGCCACCCTCAGGACCTCTAGCTGCTTAGTCTGTATCTTTGAGTCCCCAGACTCAGGCTCTCACACAGTTCCCCTCAAGTCTCCTTCCCCCTCCGTCTCCTCCAGACAAATGCATACTTATTCACTCAACTCCTGGCACTGGGAAGACCCCCCTCAGTGAACTTGCACCTAAGGATCAAGAAAGTCTTATAAGCATGCCCTGCCCAACACACAAACGCTCCGAAAATCAAAATCACACTGCCCGCAGCCCCCTGGAGGGACGCATACACACGCACACCACCCAATCCACATCCCGCCTGCCCTGTCATTTTCACAGTCATGCTGAGCCCTCAGAATAAAACACCTCTTGCCCAGAGCACTAGGACTCTTGATGAGGAGGGACAGAAAGGAATCGTGGTGTTTAGCGTCCTGCACCCTCCTCCCAGCCTACCCTGTCCCCTCCTAAAACCGGCTTCGTGTGTGGTCAAACAATTCCATTCCCAGGATCAGGACTTCCACCCACCCTGGACAGGACCTGCATGTTAACTGGGCTGGTGGGAACCCTGAATGCTCCTCTGACCTGTCTGGGCCTCAACAACTTGCCCCCGCTGTCAAGGGAAATTACTAAGAGGGCGAAAAACATAGCCAGAAGGGGCAAGACGTGGGAGAGGAGGTGGGAGAGCGGGCATGCTGGCTGGCATGTGCTGGCTGCCTCTGTGAGGGAGAGGGAGGAGGGAGCTGCTCACCAAGCGGAAGGGGAAGAAACAGATGGGGTGGGTTTACTGGGGTTCCTCACTGCCCCCACCCTTCCCAACCCCTTCTCACCGGTACCCCCCACCCACCCACACACACCCTGACCTATCTCATGCCGAAGCATGCCCTCCAGCCAGTACTGGCGGGCTCCCGTCAGGTTGATGGCCAGTGTGGGCCGGCTGTTTTCCACCATCATCACGGCCTGGGACAGCAGGTCTTCACTCAGCTGCACCACCACCTGCAGGCAGCGCTGCCCTGAGCCACAGCCACTGGTACTTGGGCCAGTGTTCAGATGGACCCACAGATGCCACAGGCTGGACACCCAATTTTCATGACCTCTGCTCAGAGCCAGCCTCCAATCCACCGGGGCCAAGACTTGCCTGGGGTTACTAGGCAGCCAGGATCCGGAGCTGGACCTGACCCCACCCACTCAGCAGCCTGATTTGGGGCATGCAGAGGAGGGGCTGGCAGGCAAGGCAGGCTCACCTCCCCCACGCAGCCTTCCTTCTGCATGTATTTGCGCACAATGGACCAGATCTGGCACTTGGTCAGCAGCTGCCCCCCGGTGGCAGCCTCAAAATGTTCGTAGGTGCCAAACTTCTCCAGGACAGCCTCGATGATGCCAATTGCCTGCACACAGGGCAGCAGTGGCTGGTCAGCCCAGGCCTCTTGGGTGGTCAGGCTGGGGGGAGGTAGGCAGGCTGCACTGACCTGGTGGACGAACTGCCCAGAGGCCTCACAGTACTTCTCTAGCACCGCCGTGGGCATGGGCTCCTGGTACTCGAACTGTGGGTTGTAGGTGTAACGGGACTGGAAGAACTTGTCTCGCTCGCTGTCCATGTTGGTTGGTCGCAGGGCCACCAGCATGCAGGGGCTCTTGTTGGCACCACGGCCTGCCTCTCTTCGGATCTTAGCAATGTGAGGCAGGGAGGCTGCAGGCCGCAGGGTGCCCCCACCTTGGTCCCGTCCCCATCCAGGTTGGGCTCGTCCCTGGATGCCACCCCCACGCCGGCCAGTGCTATTTACAGTGCAGGTACTCTCACTGCGACGCATTTGGCTGCGGTGGCCCAGGCGTGGCTCTGAGGGGGGTGGCACCTCAGGCTGGGGTCGTAGGGCTGAAGGGACTGACAGAGCCAGGGGCAAGGGCAGGGGCCGAGACCAGGGGTACAACGGTGGCCCATTTCCGTCTGAGGGCTTCAGCCTGGTGCGCAGGGACAGAGGACTGGCAGGTGGGCTGGGGGGTGCCTGCTCATACACCTGGGCCCCCGAATCCAGTACCATTCTGTCTTGGGGGTCACATCCAGCTGGGTCACTCCAACTGTCTTCCCTGTTGACCTCTGAGGACACAGAAGGGCATGTGATGGGTGTGGCCTGTGAGGCCCAGCAGGCCCTGTGCCCCACACTGTCCTTGCTGGGCCCTTGGTGAGCCTAGGGCCTGCTGCCAGGGCCCTGGGTGCCTGCTCCCCAATACCCACCCCAGCATTGCTTCCTTCTGGCAGGCTCATGTAAGTAGGCTGGGCTGCTTGTACCAACCCAGATGGTGGTTACTGGCATCCCCTTAGCCTGTGAACTCATGAGAGTAAGGAGGGTACCCTATTCATGACTCTAATCCCTGCGCTCATTGCCCACCCAGTCTGGGAGCTGGTACAGTGCAGGCAGCCCCAGCTGCGCGGGTGGTGAAGGGTCTCAGGGGCTGTCTTTTTTCTGCCTGTGGCTTCTTCTCAGCCTCGGGGCGCCTCTCCCCACCCATCTGGCTCCTCTTACCTTCTCCAAGCCCATCTGGCCTTTGCTTAGGCCAGCCCCTACATCTGGAATGTCCTCTCTCCTTAAGGCCATCTCTTTAAATCCAAATTAAAGCCACTTTTGAGGGGCAGAAAAACTTCAGCAAGCCCAAGCTGATCCCTAGTCTGCCCTCCTAGCATCTGCTTCTCTCCCCTCTGAAGCATTTTCCCAGCAGTCATCCACGACTACTGATGGGGCACTCACCCCGATTCTGTACCAGGGCTCAGTCCATTGTCTCTCCAGCCTCCGAGCCAACCCCCTGCCTGCTCAGGGACACTATTCCAGTATTTCTCCTCTCTCCCACATCATCAATTTCTGCCTCTCTGTTGAATTATGTCCATCAGCATAAACACATGCTGTTATTTCTCCATTACAAAAAACAAAACAATACCCCCGCTTGATCTTCTACTCCTCCACCTTCTGCCCCACGGCTTCTCTTCTCCCTCCAGCTGCTCCTCAAGAGTCATCTACACTGTTTCCTGTTCTTGCTTAAATTCACTTCACTTAAGTTTTTGCACCTCCCCCCCAATCAAACTTGCTCTGATAAAGGACCAGTGATCTTCGTATTGATCAGAAGCACTTGACACAGTTAATCATGCCCTCCTGGAAACACTCTCTGCACTTGACATCCTGAGCAGTCTCACTTGGTCTTCCTCCTTCCTCACTGGCTGTTCTTCGTGGTTTCCCTTGCTGATTCATTCCTACTTCCCAAACTCTTAATACTGTAATGCCTCAGGGCTTGTCTACAGAACCTTTTCTCTTCTCACCAGTTGCACGCCTACACCTACATGACAAAGGAGCCCTGGTAACCCAATGGGTTAAGTGTTCAGCTGCTAACTGAAAGGTCAGCAGTTTGAAGCCACCACCAGCTCTACAGGAGAAGACCAGGGAATATGCTCCTGTAAAGACTATGACTAGGAAACCTTTTGGGGCCATGCTACTCTGTTCTCCAGGGTAATTCTGAGTCAAAATCAACTCAATGGTATACAACACCTCCCCCCTGCCCCCGCAAGTGATCCCATCTACTCTCATGGTTTAATATATCATGCAAGCTTTGTTCAAAAACTTCAGACCAGTGCCGCCAGTTCTCAGTTCAACATCTGTACTTGAATGTGTAATGGGCATCTCAAACTAAGCGTGTCTCCTCCTTTAAATGTTTTCCCCCAAGTGCATCAGTCCCTCCCACACTTCCCTCAGATCTGCACACAACAAGTTATTGGAAAAGCCTATAAAATAGTAAACCTCCTTTCCCAACTCCACAACCTCCCCTTCCTTGCCATATTGTTCTCCACAGTAGTTATCACCATCTGAAGCTGAAGTGTTTGTTAGTTATCTGCTTCCTCTTGAGTGTCTTCAGAACCCAGAACAGAGCCTGACCTAGAGTAGTTGCTCAATAAATGAGTGAACCCAAGAGCCCTTCTCCTCAGAACTGGAATAATTTCTTCTCTGCATTTTGTTTCCCTATCTAGACTTGATCTTCCTCCTTGGAAAGTGCCTAGTTTCAAGGCTCAGGCTTCACTGGCATCCCCTTAGCCTGTGAACTCATGAGAGTAAGGAGGGTACCCTATTCATGGCTCTTTCCTAGATTCCTCACTGGTCCCCGAGCCTCTACTTGGGCCAATCCTCTCGTTCTCTTCTTTCATTCAACCTACCTGCTCTCAATTACCAGAATTCTCCGGTTTCTTTCATGTGTCAGGTCCTTCCGCCAGGAATGCCCTCCCAATGTCTCCCGGGAGCAAACTCCTAACCATCTTTCAAGGCTTGGTTCAGGCCTCACCTCTTCTGGGAAGGCTTCCCAACATACAAAGGCTCCCCAATGCCTAGGCGGTTTATCTACTGCCCTAGGCTGTCACTGTCGGAGCCTAGGTCTGTGTCTCCCCCCCATCACCACCACCATCCCTTGAATTCCCCAGGGCAGTAACGGGTCTCATTTGGCTCTAAGTCTCAAGCACCCAGCACTGGATGCAGATGAATGAACGAATGGATGGGGGGAGGAGCCCCTGACTACTGAAGGCGGGGTCTGATAATAAATGAGAGGGTGTGGTCTGCGCTAATAAGAGACCGGGAGAGGAGAAGGACCAATGGGGACGGAGAGATAGAGGAGGGGCGTGACCTGCAGCCAATAAGCGGTGAAAGGCGTGCCCAACATGGGGCGGGGCTGGAGGACAATGGAGGGGATTCCTTAGTAGATAAGGGATCGCGTCGCGGGCCGTCTCAGCCTCCCGGGGGTCCCGTCCGCGTGCCGCGTCCCAACCTGTTCGGCCCTTTACTCTTCGTCGCCGTTCCCGTTCCGCAGCACAGATCCCCTTCCGTCCAGCCCGCGGGAGCTGACACCGGTGACGCACCACTCGGGCGCGCGCACGCTCACAGGCTAGCGCGCGGGTTCGCGTCAATCTCGAGCCCGAGACCACTGCGGGGGGCGGGGTCCTTCACCGGGTCACACCCGTGGGCGGGGACTCGTCTTAGGCCCGCCTTCTCCGCGAAAGCCAGGAGGGTTTCAGGGCTTCCGGGGCGACCTGGCCGCCAGAATCGTTGCAGCCAGACTTTGCCCCAGGTGGATACATAGGTGCAGACCCGGCCGCGCCTGGAGAGGTGGGATCGCATTCTGTACACCATCCGTACTGTGCATGACCCCTGACCTTTGCGGACACTTTTATTTCACTACCCCCTCTTTCCCAACACACACACAGATGCAGGCACCCAGAGGTCGTGGCTTTATTCTGCGGGCAGCCGGGTGTCAGGAACAGGGCCCCGAGGGAAGGCAGGAGGACGGCGCGGGTGTAGGCGCAGGCACAAGGCTGAAGAGTGCTCGGCGACCAGCTGGGGGCGAAGGCGGCGGGCCAGCCTGCAGGGAGCTGAGGGCGGCCAGGCGCTGCTCCCGGGACACGTCCCCGCGCAGGTCCAGGAGGGCAGAGACGTGGTCCTCGCTGCAGGGCACCAAGGAGGTGCGTCAGCCCCGCCCCACCCCTGCCGGGCTGCCCCTCCTCCGCGCCTAGAGTCTTCTCACCTCACGTCGGGGAATTGTTGCCGCAAGCCCGCCACCTCGAGGCCAAGCAGCGTAGGGTCTCGGAGATTCAGCAGCTCCCGCAGGGCGAGCAGCACTGGCACGCACTGCGCGCTCTCTTCCAGGCCCTGCTCACGTGGAGTAGGGTCTCGAGCCGGCTGTCGGCCACCACCCCACCACTGATACCGCGTCCATCTGTCCCTCCGCAGAGTTCTTACCAAACTGACGAAGAGGTCCCGGAGCTGGGTGGCATCATGCCTCAGGCGCTCTGCGGCCTGGGCCCGCTCCTCGGCACCACGACACACTAAACGGCCCTGCATCAGAGCCCGCAGGTACTGCAGCACCACCGTGCGTTCCACCTCAGCCAGCAGAAGCTGTGGGGAGGGCGATCAGTTGGGTCCACATCACCTTTGCCACTGGCGTCTCTCCCTGCCCTCCTCCCCAATGCACCTGGACTGCGGGGCTCCGCACGCGCCGGAAGTCCCGGCATAAGCTTGCCGTCCGCTCACACACACCATCCAGCAGCTCTGGGCTTGACAGCCACTGGCGAGAGGGCAGAGCCGCGAAGAGGGGCTGGAGAAGGGCAGAGGTAGCGCTGGGAATAACCTAGACCCGGCGTTTCCGGCAGAGGCCTCCACACATCCGCTGTCTGTCTACCTCCCATCCCTACCCGAAGTTCACCTGAAGCTCTGCCAGCAGCGCTTCCAGCACAAGTCGGCAAATCCTCCTCTGCAACTCGTCCAGCGCGGCTTCCACCCGAGCCAAGGCCACTGAAGCCACCCCGTCGAACTGCAGGACAGACACGGACGACCTAGGTAGACCAAAATGTGGCTTCAGGACCAAGGCCAAGGCCCTCAGGGCCTTTAGAGGTCCAGCTACCCGGGCGCCACCTAGTGGCGTATGTGTGTGGCGGCAGGGGACGTGAGGGGCTGCTCCTTAATTTCTGAAGGTCTGAGCCTGGGAGCGGTGGGTTGGAGAGCCACAAGGACCACAGCCCGGCCAAACCTATCTCTATTGCGCGGTGTGACCTTGAGCAAGTCATGCCTTTAGGTTCCTGTTTGCTCATACGTCAGGGGAGAGAGTTAATCCCAGTCAGGAATGAGTAAAAATCATCATTAATTTGTTTGTCCTCCTCTGTCCTCTCCCCCTGTCCCAGAACATAAGACCCATAGAGGAAGGGAACTTTTCTGTTTTGTTCACAGCTGTAACCCTAAACATTATCTGGCACAGAGCCTCGATAAATATCTGTTGAATGAATAACTGCACTACTCTCTGCCAGGCACTCTGGTAGGTACTTTACATGTTATCTCATGTGATCCTTGGAATATCTCATTATACCCACATAATACTAATGGGAAAAGGGAGATTCAGAGAGATTAGGTAACATGGGCAAGGTCATACAGATAGTAATTAGCAGAACTAGGATTGGAACCTGGAGCTCTGTGAGTTCAAAGTCCCTAATGGCCTAGCATGGGCTGGTTACATACATGATAGGTGCTCAGTCAGGGCTAGTAAAGATGAAGTCCATGTCCACCTTGTACCTGAGTGCTGTGTGGTGGTTGAGTGTGGCCAGAAGGTAGGGCACGTACTTAGGGGCTATTGCTTCGCCCCTGAGGTGGTCTCGGGAGAATCGGATCAGAGCATCACTGAAGCTGCAGTGGGCAGAGGGGTGCCGTTGTCATTCTGATGCCCCCCAACCCTATTATTAGTTGCCACAGAGTTGATTCTGTGGGCGACCTCATGTGCGCACAACAGAACTGCTCCACATGGTTTGAGGCTGGGACCTTTTGGAAGCAGACTGCCAGGCCCGTCTTCCAAAGTGTCTCTGGTTAGGTTTGAACTGCCAATCTTTTGGCTAGTAGATGAGTGCTTAATCATTAATGCCACCTAGGGACCCAAGGACTCCTCCCACAACCTTAGTTCCTGGTCATCCTGCCCCACCTCCACAATACCAAGGCCCAGTCTGAAGGAGCCCTTTCCCAGTGGGGTGCCTTATTCACTCAGAGTCCCTTAGGGTGCCCTGGGAGCAGGGCTGGGTGTTGGGCATGGGTCAGTGTCTTGGCAGACCTCCTCAAGAACGCGCCCAGCTCGAACAATGCCATGCCATGCACCCGCCGCTGCAGTGACTCCCCGACCAGGCTGGTCACACGGATATTCTCATTCAGGATCTACGGGCAGGGATGGGCAGCCGTCAGCACAGCCCCAGCTCTGTCCCTTCCCCTTTCCCCTGGGGTTGCCCACCTGCCTGGCCACCTCCTACTGACCTGCAGCACAATGGCTGGCATTGGTGAGTGGTAGAAGCCAGATGGGTCTGTGTCTGGCTCCTTTTCCAAGCCCCATTCAGCTACCTCCCCATCCAATGCCTTCTGCAGCCACTGGGCCACATTCGCCTGAGGGAAAGGGTGAAGGGCAGCAGGATGTAGTGGGGCACAGGGACAGGTAGACATGTGACCAGTGAGAGACTGCACACAAAAGCCTATAGCTGATGGGCTGAGTTGCTGTGCCCGACCGCTCACCTGGACTTTGGTCACAAACATTGTCTCCAGATGTTCGACATTCTCCAGGGTCAGCAGGGGCTCCAGCTGGGACACATCAGCCTCAGGCCCCAGTTCCAAGCTCCCCATCATTTCTGGCCTGGAGATGGGTGGCAGGAGTGACATGGAGCCCTAGCTTCCAATCCACCCACTGCCCCCTGTTCCCAGGGCACTGACCCCAGGTACACATGCTGTGCCCAGTGCAGCAGGCTGAAGGCATCGGCAGCTCCCAGCTCAGGCTCCATGAGGAGTTGCTGTAGGCTGCGGCGCAGACCACCATGGAGAGTGCGGGCCCACAGCTGGACCACTTTGTAGTGTGGTGGGCAGCAGGGCGCTATCAGTGCCTCGGCTGTGACCAACTCAGCTGGCAGTGCTACCCGCAGAGTTTCGAGCCACTCCGCTAGGGCCCCTGGCACAGGCAGCAGTGATGTCCCAAAATGGACCCGCTCCAGTCCCTCCTGTAGCGCCTGCAGAAAGCGCTGCCGCCAGTCCCGGGGGGGTTGCCCAAGGGGGGTTGTGCGCCCAGCTTCTACCTCGGCCACACGCACAGCAGCCACCAGCAGGGCTGGGTCCTCCCGTGCCAGCTGCCCTGCAGCTCCCGCAGCCACCTCCACAGCACAGCCCAGTGCTTCGGTCAGAGGGCCCAGGCCCTCGAAGACTGGCAACTCCAGGCCCCCCAGGGGTACCCATGTGTCCTCTCGTAGCTGTTCCAACTCCCGCAGGCTCACGTATGCCTCCAGGAGCTGCTGGGCATCAATCAAAGCCTTCGTGTGGGCCACTGCAGCTGGCACTAGGGAAGAAGAAGGGACAGGCTCGGGCCTCAGCCTTCCCACCTGTGCAGTGGGTCCAGTGGTGAACGCTGAGGCCTGAGCGTGGGGTGACGTGTAAGACAGTTAATAACCATACAGTAGTGCACTGGCCAATCTGACAGAACAAAGGTGAGGTCCTCAAAGGCTGATGGGCCAAGCATCACCCTTTGAGCAGGTGGAACATGAGGAAGTCAGGAGTCCCAGAGGCAAGTCAGAGGGAACTGGGGAGCCATGTTACTCACTCAGCCTGTTAGGAAAACATTTCAACGTACTAACAACCAAGGTGGCCAGAGTAACTTGACCAGGTGTCAGTCCTGATTCAGACATTCTATACTGGGGAACCCCAGAATAAATGACTTTGCGTCAGCCTTCATATGCCATTTGAAGCCTGAGGTGCTCTCTGGAAGGCCTCAGGTGTGTCCCTCCATGCAGTCCTTACACAGTGATCAGTGATGTTTGTTGACTGACTGCTGGAGGGCTGAGGTGTGGGACGCCTGCATACTCACCTGCTTGAAGCCGGGGCAAAAGCTGAGACAGGGCCTGCAGTTGCTTGTGTTGGACAACCTGCTCCTGCAGGGGCTCTAGGGTCTGTGCAGCCTCGGCCATGGCCTGGAGCAACCCGTGGGCCTGGCCCAAGGCTTCCCGAATCCCCTGCACAGTCTCAAGGGCCCGGGCAAGCTGCCACACACCAGTCTGCACGCCCTCCAGGTATGACTGCACCACCGACTGTGTGCGAGAGGCATCCTATAAGGCCTGACTGGCCACAGCTCACCCCCAGCTTTCCAGCCCCTGCTCAATGCCCACCTTGATGCGGGCTTCCAAGGAGGAGGTGCGCTGCAGCTCACGGCTGCGGTACTGGCCCAGCCTGGCCAGCTGCTCCGGCCGGTAGAAGACACCGGAGGCCCACTTTAACGCTGCACCCCGGGCTAGCCGTTCCGCCCGCTCCTGCTCCGGCCACTCAAGCCCAGGACAGGAAGAGCCTTGGAGGCAGCAGCATCAGCTTCAGTCAGTCAGGCAGGGCCCTGTAGGAAGCTGCCACCTCCTTTCCTTTGTCCGTCCACCCCTCTCACTGCCCTACTGAGCTCCAGTCAGGTTTGCCTTACAGAACTGACCCCACCATTCCCACCCTCCCAGCCATCACCTGCCTCCAGCCCACCCAGCAGGCCTCCTACCAGGGGAACGTGCAGGCTCCATTTCGTCCTTGGATACTGGGTTCATGGCAGGTCCTGGAGGGTACAAAGTTAAGGTGGGAGTTGGGCTGAGGAGCTGGGTCAGAGCAGGCAAAGTGGATGCTCAGGCCCCTCTGAGAAGGAGGGAGGTTTGTGCCCACCTCCCTCAGGAAAGGAGAAGAGGGCCAGTGTGATGGGGGAGGTACCTGGGAGGCCTTCACCCATGGGCCTCAGTTGTTCCCTGTAAGGTAGGCATATGCCTCCGCTGGGCCCTGCTCCTGCTCTGAGTTGCAGAGGTCGGTTTGGTGTGGAACTCACCAAGTGCTGTTCTCCCTCCTCCGCAGACAGCCTTGGCCTTGAAGATGGCCCTCTCCCCCAGCCCAGTGGCAGAGCAGGTGGCAGAGCACGTCCTTCCCTCCACTCACTCACAGGGCCTCCAGCCCCCTCCTGGGCACACAGCGGACCTCTCGCCACGAAAACCTCATTTCCCCCTCCCAGCCCAGGAACCCCCTCCTTCTGTGAGGCCACTCCCTCCCCTCCACCCAAGCCACAGGCAGAAAGGAAGGAAGCCAGTCTTTAGCTCTTTATTCCCAACAGGAAAGAACATCCGAATTTGAGATGGGGTGGGGAGTGCTGAGTGCCACTTCCCTGAGGGCTTGGGGGATGGGTGTACTCCATGTGGCCACAGAGGCCTGACCAGCCCACGGAGATAACTCCTAGTGTCCTGGACACACACTGGACTGGGTCCTGCCTAAAGTGAGGGCGGGGTGTGCAGAGATATAGATACAGACATGGCACAGTATGAAAAGTGTGTTGGCGGGTTTCTCAAAAAGAGGGTGTGTACCTCTGGAGAGGATCAAAAGGCCACAGATGGGCTGTTGTGATCAGGGTGAAGAGGGGGTGATGGCGAGAGGGAGAGTGAAAGGCCTTGAAAGCGGTGCTGAACTGGAGTCCTATGGTGAGGATGGTGGAGAACCATGGAGGGGACTCCAGGGAACGAGTGATGTCATGGATGCCACAGTAGATTGCCCTTCCCCTAGCTGCCAGGAGTGCAGTCTGCTCAGGGTTCACAGCTGAGTCTTGCGGTCAATGTTGTGGTACAAGGGCCTGGTCCCTTTGCCTGAATTTGGAACATTTTTGAATGACCTCCAGCTTCAGAGCTTCTAGAAGGATGGGCTGAGGCATCTTTATTTTTACCTCCTCCCCCTGCCCATTTCTGCTGGTCTCACTCCCTTACAAAACACTCCCCCCAAAACACTACCTGCAGGCAAATCCCTGTCTCAGAGTCTGTTTCCCAGAGACCTTGATTTAAACAATAATAATAAATAACAAACCAAAAAAAAAAACAAACTCACTGCCCACAAGTCAGATCCGACTCATAGTGACCCCTCCTTGGGCTTCCGAGGTGGTATCACTATAGAAGTAGATTGTTCAATCTTCCTGCTGAGGAGTGGCTGGTGGGTTTGAACCACCAGCCTTCTGGTTAGGAGTCTAATACTTTAGGCACTAGGCCACCAGAGCTCCTGAGCTCCTAATAAATAGTGTTAACAATAATGCAAGGTGCCATCAAACACAGAATCCTTCCTACATGTCAGGAACTGCTCCAAATGCTTTCCATAGGTAAACATGTATGCACCGGCTTTTAAGTGGTTACAATCCAGTGGTAGTAACTGGACATTTGAGTTCCACAGTGTGGGGGTAAGAGAGAGATGAAACTGGGTGCAGAGTAGGGATGGATTGGAGTAGACAAAACCAAACCAAAACCAAACCCATTGCCGTAGAGTCATATCTGACTCATAGTGACCCCTCCTTGGGTTTCCAAGGTGGTATCACTATGGAAGTAGATTGCCCAACCTTCCTTTCAATGAGTGGCTGGTGGGTTTGAACCGCCAGCCTTCCGGTTAGCAGTCAAATGCCTTAGGCACTACACTACCAGAGCTCCTACATGTAATTAGTGCTTCCTGTCTGGCCACGAAGTGAGGGACAGGAATAGAGTGGGTGACCACAAGACGGCGGGGCAGCCTCTAGGAGGAACAAGTTTGGGTTCATCAGGCAGTGTTGCCTCTTCCTTGAAGATAGGGGCGGTGGCAGAATTAATGGTGTTGGAACAGGTTGGCAAGTAAGGTTCTGGTGGCTCCCGCCTTCAGTACTGCCAGGGCCGCCCCCTGACCTTTTCCACATCCCTCCTCCACGGTGTCCTGAGCCCGAGATCCCCGGATTGTTTTCGTCCTCTTCGGCGGTTGGACATTTGATGATGGTCCCTCAATTTTTGCGGCGGTGCTCGCAGAGAGGAATTGTGCCAGGTTCCCTGGAACGGCGAAGGACGGAAGCGGAAGCAGCGACGCTGGCGCCGGCGGCCGGGCGACCCGGAACGGAAGCGGAAGTGGCGGCGGCGCCGGCCTGCCCTGGCCTGGCGAGGGGAGGTGGCGGGCGGGCGGGCGCGATGGCGGAGGCCGGGCCGCAGGCGCCGCCGCCCCCGGGCACCCCAAGCAGGCACGAGAAGAGCCTGGGACTTCTCACCACCAAGTTCGTGTCGCTTCTGCAGGAGGCCAAGGACGGCGTGCTTGACCTCAAGCTGGTGCGACCCGGGTTAAGGGGGCGACGGAGGGGATGGTGGGCCAGGCCTGGGTCGAGAGCGGGAACCTCCGGGACGGCCCGGGTGAGCTCTCAGAAAACAAGCCACCGTCCGTGTGCTTTCTCAAAAAAAGGACGCCGGGGGCCGTTTCATTCATTCGATAGATGGCATTGAGCGCCAGCTATGTGCCAGGCGCGGGGCTGCAGGTACTGGCCCTCGTGGCCCTCTCCGCTTGGCAGAGAAGAGCATCTAAACGTGCTTTCAGAGCTTCGCCAGACGTCTTCCTGCCTGGGAGTCCAGGGGTGCTGTGGTGCCTGAGTGGAGGGTTGGGACCGAAGCCGCCTCCTTCTCAGACCCTGTCACGGCGTAACTGGGGGCCTGCTGACCCGACAGGCATCGAGGGAGTTTGAGTGTAGGTGGGTAGATGGCTGGGGTGTACTTGGGAGTGGGGCTGAGCATCGTGCACTCTGTTCTGTCTGCCAGGCAGCTGACACCCTAGCTGTGCGCCAGAAGCGGCGAATTTATGACATTACTAATGTACTGGAAGGTATCGGGCTAATCGAGAAGAAGTCCAAGAACAGCATCCAGTGGAAGTGAGTGGGGCATCTAGGAGAGCAATAAGGTCTCCTACCCAGAAGTGTCAGGGGTGTGGGGTGTGGGAGAGGTTCAGGAGAAAGCAGAGGCCATGGGACTCAAGAGTTTCTGGCAGCCCCTCTCAGCCCCACTCCCTGGACTCAGGGGCGTGGGGCCTGGCTGCAATACCCGGGAGATTGCGGATAAGCTGATTGAACTCAAGGCGGAGATCGAGGAGCTGCAGCAGCGGGAACAAGAACTGGACCAGCACAAGGTGTGGGTGCAGCAGAGCATCCGAAACGTCACAGAGGACGTGCAGAACAGCTGATATCCTCCTGGTGGGCCTGCTCTAGGGGAGCGGGGAGGGGCCCTCCGGTCCACCTGGGTTTGCTCTGTTATGCCCTGGCCTTTGTCCCTCTTGGGAGACTAGCCATGCAGCCCAGGTCTGGGGCTGCCTTCTCAGGATCCTCCTCCTTAAGTCTTGGCCTTTGATCCCTCCGGGTGTGGAACCCAGGCCCCACGACTTTCTCTGAGTGTTTTTGTGTATGTCGGACTTCTGCTAAAGAGCTGGGTCTTCTCTGTGGGCTGCCATCTGTCACCCTAGGCAGGGCACCAGCCATTCTCCTTAACCGCCACACCTTGGCCTACGTGACTCATGAGGACATCTGCAGATGCTTTGCTGGTGAGCAGAGCCTGGGGAGGGGGACTCAAGGGTGGGACTGGGCTGAGCTACAGCCCTGAGCATTAGACTCAGTGTCCGTAGAGAGTTCCACCTCTTAGGAGGGTTCCTGGGGCCTGCCAAAAGAGGAACCAGGTATGGGTAAGTCCTGATTCCAGGGTCTGCTGGGACCTTGTGGAGGGCAGCCATACTGAGTGGGCACAGGATCCTGGGGCTGCCTCCATCTGTGCTGTCCTTTGGGCTTGGCTTCTCAGGCACTGTGGAGGGAGAGAGGGAGAGACTTGAGTGCTTGTGTGTAGGTGTGCTTACGAGCAGGGAGCAGGTGTGCCTGCTTCCAAGTGTTGTTCAGTTGCATCATGGATACGGGAGTCGTTCCTGCACGCCCCCAAGCTGGTCCTGGGAAGACGTTAGTCTTGGCCAGAATACTGGTCCCTAGGGAGCAGTCCCATGAGCTGATTCATGACATTACTGCCCCGTCTCCAGCAGTGAGGTGCCCGTGACTGCTGATCTTCTGCTTCACAGATTTCCTGATGACTTACCCCTAGGGTCTCAGAAGGGAAATTCTTTAGTTCTGCCCTAGCTGCTGTGGGGGATAGGTGCAGTCTACTGTCTAGTTTTCAAAGACCATGATCTCCTGCCTCACTCTAAGGGCAGGCAACCCCCATTCCAGCTGAGCCTGAGCCCATGGGCCTTGACCAGCCCCCTTGTCATTCTAGGAGACACCCTTCTGGCCATCCGGGCCCCGTCAGGCACCAGCCTGGAGGTACCCATCCCAGAGGTGGGTGCTCAGCCCAGCCAGACAGGGTTGGTGGAGGGCGGGTGCTGGCTGTGGGGCTCGATAAGTCCCGGGTGGGGCAGGTATGGGGGAGGCCTGGGGTTTGGGGTTATCTAGGAGGACGGGCAGCTTGGGGTGGGAGAGGATGCTGTTCCCTGGCCCAGGGTCAGGCAGGAGCCAAGACTGCTCCCAACTCCACCCCCTCCCCTCCCCCCCAGGGCCTCAGTGGGCAGAAGAAGTACCAGATTCACCTGAAGAGTGTGAGTGGGCCCATCGAGGTGCTGCTGGTAAACAAGGAGGCATGGAGCTCGCCGCCTGTGGCTGTGCCTGTACCGCCCCCTGAAGATCTGCTTCAGGGCCCCCCTGCTGTCTCTACTCCTCCGCCTCTGCCCAGGCCTGTCCTGGTCCAGCCTCAGGAAGCCTCACGCCCAAGCAGTCCCCAGCCTACCGCCCCTGCCCCTGTCTCCAGCGGTATTGAGGCCCAGGGGGTGGCTGGCCCAGCTGTTGAGAGCACAGGTGAGGCACGAGGGGTGGCTGGTGACAGTTGCCTCCTGGGGCCAAGGGGCAGTAGCTGTGTGTTGTGGAATGCCGTACTCGGAGCTGGATGAGAGCTTGTGGGGGTTGACATTTCCTCGGCTCCCACTTCACCTCCCCTTGTTTAGCAGTGCACAGGCCCTTTGTAGCAGGCAAGCTGTGTTCAAAGGGCATAAAGTGGCAGTGCCCCCAGCTGCACCTGTGCTCACTGCCCTGGCAGCCCCTCTTGAACTGAGGCCACCGCAGCTATGTGATCCATGAGTCCCCCTTTTGGGCTCACACCTGTCTCCAGTAACTTGTTTCCAGGTTACCTCTTGTGGGGTGACTGGCAGTGCCTAACTCTCCTTGGGCTTAGGAACCACACCTGTGGTCATCCTGGCCATGGTTCTAGCACAGCATCCCGCCCACCGTGTGACTGGGAGGGGAAGTGGTTGCAGTGAGTTGTGGCCTTAGAACTGATAGCAAAGACAGTAGTGAGCTCAGCTCACTCCCTCTGGGCCCCACAGCACTGGATACCCGGCCGCTGCAGTCTTCTGCCCTGCTGGACAGCAGCAGCAATAGCAGTTCCTCTGGACCCAGCCCTTCTACCTCCTTTGAGCCCGTCAAAGCAGACTCCACAGGTGGTGAGTACCTGTCCACTGGGGCCAGTGAGGGCCCAGCTTCAGCTCAGGCCTGGGTCAGTGACAGAATTGGGCCTGGAACCCAGCCCTCCTGTCTCCTCAGCCAGAGCTTACCAGCTCAAGGGCCTCAGCCACCTCCCATTAACCTTGGTCTTTGATACTACAGCCCTCTGCCAGCTGGAGTGAGTGCTGGTGCCCTTTTTGTCCCCTTCCTGGGCTAGCACAAGGCCCATGGCCCTCTCTTGAGCTCTGTGTGCCACCCCCTGGACTCAGACCTCAGGAAAGCTCTCTCTGGGGGAAGGGGCTGAGACTTGGTCCTGCCCTCAGGTGCCAAAGGGGAGCAGCAGACTTCTGGGATAGGTGATGCCATTGGCCTGGTGTCCTCTCCTTCCTGTGTCTTCAGTGTTTATCTCTTCCAGGACTCATTCTTCTCAGCCCACAGTGTTGCTCAGTCTCTCTCTTTATGACATGATCTTCCTCTCTGTCCCCCTCTCACACTTCCTGTGTCTTCTCTAGTTGGACTCCTTGAAAAAGGTTGGGCCCCTCACCCCACAGTGCAACACCAGCATTGTGCGCGACGGGTTGGCATATGCATCCAGCGGCTTGGGTCCTGCTCAGGTGCCTGCTTGCTCGGTGTTGGTGCTTTTTGCTGCTGTGGCTTTAACGATGCTAGCTCTCAGCCCTTTTGCCTGACTGCCTTCTCCTTTTCAACCTCTCCCTGGCATTCCCTTAAACATTGGTACTTTTCTGGCCCCTGGCCCATTCTATCCCCAAGAGGGCCTCAGCCCCAGCTCTGGGTGGGTGAACCCAGAGCTGTCTCTGGTCTGGCTCTTGCACCTGAGCTGCAGGCCTCTGTGTGACCTTGTCTCCTGCATGCTGCCTCTCCTAGGATTTCATTCCCACACGGCCTCAGCTAAACTTACCTTCTCTCGAAAACTGCTTTCCTGCCTCTCTGCACACCCTCCTGTGAGCCCCAGTCCTCTGGACCTCCCCTTCCTGTGTCGCTCCAGTTCCATCTCCTTTTTCCTCTCTCTACTCCCAACCCCACCTCAGCTAAGAGTTTTTCCCCAGACATTGCTTCCCGTCTGTGCTGCACCCTCAACCCGTAGGGTTGGTGCTGGGTACTTCCAGCCAAGATGCTTTGGCATCCACCTCTTTACCACAGCTGACACAGGGATCTTTCTGAAATGTGAGCCTGACCATGACAGTCCCTGTTTATACAGTCCCTTTGGTGCTGGGTCAACTCAGAGCTGCTAAGCCTGGCAGAGTGAAGTCCTTGTGATCCCACCCCAACACGCTAGCTGCTTCCTCTGCTTCTTATCTGCCTCTTCCATCAGACCTTTCTGGTGGAGTAGTGACCCCATAGCAGGTGATTTGTCCTGAGGTGTGGGCTCTGGCAGGCACCACACAGGTTCTCAGTGTGGATGGGGGGGACAAAACATCCTCATCAGGCAGGGGGTGCCCGGGAGCTCAGAAAGGGGTGGGTGGGTCTGCTCCTTTCTGCAGTGCCACTGAGTTAGGCTACCTGTGCCAAGTACCTGTGACATGCCTTTGGTTCTCTGGGCTCAGCACTGAGGAATTTGGGTCCAGCAGAGGAACTCTGGTGGTGGTGTGATTAAAGTATTGGGCTGCTAACCAAAAGGTTGGTGGTTCAAAGATGAGGCATTCTGCTTCTGTAAAGATTTATAGAAATCCTGTGGGGCAGTTCTGCTCTGTTCTGTAGTGTCCATACGAGTTGTATTCCACTGAATAGCAGTGGGTTTGGTTTGGGTTTAGGGGAGACCAGCAGACAGTGCTGGGTTGGCTGGGGAAAAGGCTTGCATCCTAGTGGGGTGGAGCCCCAGGGTGGATGGATGGAATCTGAGGAAGGCAGGGTCTGGAGTGGGACGGCCTCCTTGTCTTTCAGTTTTGGAACTCCCCAAAGAGCTGTCAGAAATCTTCGATCCTACACGAGGTAGGGCTGTGTTCCTCCCTGGGGCTGAGCAGCACAGTTCATTGGTTCCCACTGTGGTTTTCTTGTCCTTCTGAAGAGCTGTGCTTGGTACCTGGGGCAAAGGGGAAAGCTGCTGGTGGGTGGGGGAGGGTCCCCTTCCTGCTCTGGTGGGTGGAGAGGTAGGAGCCGGAAGTCACTGAACCCCCCTCCTTCCCAGAGTGCATGAGCTCAGAGCTGCTGGAGGAGCTGATGTCCTCAGAAGGTGGGTGGTCCAGGATGGTGAGGGTAGGGTGGGCAGGGGGTTGGGTGGCAGTTGGGTGGGGGCTTGGCTCGGAGCCTCAGCCTAGTTCTCTCTGCAGTGTTTGCCCCTCTCCTCCGTCTTTCTCCACCCCCCGGAGACCATGATTACATCTACAACCTGGATGAGAGTGAAGGTGTCTGTGACCTCTTTGACGTGCCTGTTCTCAACCTCTGACTGACAGGGACTTGCCCTGTGTGGCCAAGACACAGACTTTCTGACCTGGGGGACCTCCCCCCACCCCATCCCTACATAGCCACAGGCCCCTGGCTTCCCCAGCCTTCCCTCACTGCACAGTTCTGCGCACGACTCCCACCCCAGCCTCCTGCACACATGCCTGACTGTGCTAGGGGAGTGGGGGAGGGGGCTCAGTCCCTCCAGCCTGGAACCAGAATGTGTGCCTCTCCTTTTCCTGCACCCTTTCCCACCTTGTGCCCTCTCCAGGCCCAGGCTCTGCTGCCACCCAGTGGCACAGAACCTGAGACCCATCCTCCTCCCAACAGGACAGGTTGTCCAGCCCCACTGCCCTGTTCCTGCCAGTCCCCTCCCCTTAGGGAGGGAAGAGTGAGGTGGAGCTGCGGGTATACCAGCACCGCCCCCAGTCTTCGCTGCTGCCTACCCCTGACCCTACAGCTCCTCCTGACCTCTTGTGTGTCCCCCTTCTGCTTAGCCCTAGCCCTGAGAAGCTGTGGGTGTGATGGGGTGCTAACCAGAAGAACAGAGGTCTCTAGATAGTCATCTGGGTTGGTTGGTCCCTGAGGATAGCCCCCCGTTTGTTCTTTTCCCTTCAGTTAGAGCCATTTGCAGAGATTTAGAAAGATTTACATAACGAATGGATTCCTATATAAAGATTATTTTTATACTTTTTGCAGTAAAAGGAAATTGTAATATTTGTACAGTGTCCAAGTGAATAAAGACCATGCCTAAGGCTATCTCTGATCAGTTTTTTTTTTTTGGGGGTGGCCCTTCCTGGGACTGCTGGCTTGATTGTGGGAGTAGGAGGATCACCTTGCAGGAGCGGGAGGTGTGGCAGCCACAGGCTGCCTACCCTCCCCGCCCCCACCTGCCGCACCTTAGGGCGGGGCGGGGCCGCCTCAGCGGGGCGGGGCGGGAGCCTTCCTACCCTCTACTCCGGGACTCCAACCCGGAACTAGCCTGGGCTCCTTTGGGAAGGTCGCGTCACCTAGCCAGGAGTGAGAACTTGGGCCGTGAGTGTGGGGCCCAGGGGCCAGGGGCCAAGCCACCTTCTCATCCTCGGGGACCTGGACCAGGTGTGCCCTCGGCTGGAGGTATCGTCGTCTCGGGGTAGGGCAGGCACCCACAGACCGGCTGGACTATGGCGCCCCCGCGAAACGTGGTGAAGATCGCAGTCCAGATGCGTGACGCCATCCCCCAACTCATTCAGCTTGACCAGGTCACCCAGCCATCACCCCTTCCATCCTCCCTGCCGTCTACCTTAGGGGTCGCCCTCCCTCGTCCTGTCTTCTTGATCCCATTCCCCTCAGAGCAGCCCGCCTCCCCCTTCCCCCAGGGCCCTCCCTCACACCTCCCTAATCCCAGCCAGAGAACGATCCTCGACTGTCTGCTTGCAGGCAAAGCCACTGGCTGCTGTGCTTAAGGAGGTGTGCGACGCGTGAGTGCGGACTCCCGGGCTATGGGGTGTGGGGAAGGGCAGGGCAGGAGGCGCCCCCTAGCGGCCTCACTGAACTCTTGGTGCCCGCGGCAGGTGGAGCCTGGCTCACCCTGAGCGCTATGCCCTGCAGTTTGCTGATGGGCAACGAAGATACATCACAGAAAACGTGAGTCCCCTCTTCACCACCTCCAGGTACTCCAGACCCCCAGTGATTCGGAGTGACCTCCCTAAGACTCTCACCCACCCACCTGATTACTCAGACGTACTGTCCCATTATCTGGTGTGCTCTTATTTTTGCTGTGTGGTGTGGTCAATTCAGACTCAGTGGGCCTATAGGACACAGTAGAACTGCCCCATAGGATTTCCGAGGCTGTAAGGGAGGGAGCCCTGGTGGCACAGTGGTTAAGTGCTTGGCTGCTAACTGGAAGGTCATCAGTTTGAACCCACCAGTATCTCTGTGGGAGAAAGATAGGGCTGTCTGTTTCTATAGAGATTACAGACTTGGTAACTCCAGCAGGAAGCTCTACTCTGTCCTACACGGTCGCTGTGAGTTGAAATTGACTCGAGGCCAATCTTTATGGGTCATCTTTAGGGGAGCAGACTGCCAGGTCATTTTCCCTCTGAGTGGCTGGTGGGTTTGAACCATTGACCTTTCAGTTAGCAGCCAGACAGTTAACCACCATGCCACTAGGGCTCCTTGATCTTTTTTTCCCTGAGCCCGAGTCCTTCATGATACTCCACTTGACCATTCTTCAGAGCCCTCCCTGACTTGCCTCCCTGTTCTGCTGTGTCTTTTCCAGAACCGCACAGAGATCAGGAATGGCAGCATCCTCTGTTTGAGCACTGCGCCGGTAATCGCCTTCATGGCCCCACCTGCCCACTCCCAGCCCCAGCCCAGCAGTGCCTCATCTAGTGAACAACCCAGCTCCTACACCTGTTAGCTCGCCTTCCCACTGCCCTGCGTCCTCACCTCTGCTTCTGCCCCTGCCAGGATCTTGAGGCTGAGCGGCTGCTGGCTGGGCTGCAGAGCGGGAGTCGTGAAGGGCGCAGGGAGGCCCTGCAGCACCTTGTCCTACTGGCCTCGGACCTCACTTTTGCCCAGGAGGTCATCAGGCGTGATGGACTTCAGAGACTAGGGACCATCATTGAAGACGGGGATGAGTGAGCACAGGGCTGTGGTGGGCTGGAGGATATGGTGGGACTGGGAGGTCCTGTACTGGCCCTGCTCAGCCCCCGATGTCCCCACCCAGCCTAGGAGAGATACTGGCCCTTGGGCTGCAGGCCTTCTCTGAGCTCATGGAGCACGGCATGGTGTCCTGGGAGACGCTCAGCAGCGCCTTTGTCAGGAAGGTGAGTGGGCTTATCTGGGGCAAAGAGTGGGGACAGTGGGGCAGTATCAGGATTTGGCCTTTCATGGGGATAGTGGTGACAACGATCACCTACCCCATTACAGGTGGTACGCTACGTGAACATGAACCTGATGCATGCCTTTGTGCAGCCCCTGGCCCTCGGGCTGCTGGAGAGTGTGGCCTTGAGCAGCCCTGCCTTGGGGCAGCTGGTCAAAAGCGAGGTGCCATTGGATAGGCTGCTGGTACACCTTCAAGTGTAAGTGTCTAGGGATGGGGTGCAAATGGAGGGAGCTGGTCCGGACACTAAATGGCCCCTGAGCCCTCTTCTTGCCACAGGTTAAACCAGCAACTGCAAACCAAGGCCATGGCCCTGCTGACTGCCCTGCTGCAGGGGGCTAGCCTTGCTGAGCGTAAGGTGAGTGTCCATGCAGTGGCTGCATAGGGTGGGTGGGAGCTGTTGGACACTATGCCCATCCCGACCTGTAGGCTGGGTGCTGATGGTGGGGCTAAATCATCTGCACCCCTTTGCCACCCACCTCAGGAAATGCTCGACTACCTGTGGCAGAGGAACTTCCGCCAGTTCATCTATAAGGTAGGAAGGACTGGGCCAGGGCCACCCCTCCCCACTCCTCCTTTCCCGGTCCCCCACCTATACTCACACCATGGACTGGCTGTCCGCCAGAACATCATCCACAGTGCAGCACCGCTGGGCGACGAGATGGCACATCACCTGTATGTCCTACAGGCCCTCACACTGGGGCTCCTGGAGCCACGTGTGCGGACACCCGTGGATCCCTACAGCCAGGTTTGGGTCTCGGGAGACATGAGATAGGGGGCCTCCTGGAGCTTGGCTTTGAATCTACAATCTTGATCCACTCCCACACCCCACCCCTGCTGCCCTCGATGCCTGCAGGAGCAGCGGGAGCAGCTGCAGGCCCTGCGCCTGGCAGCCTTTGAGCCAGAAGGGGAGTCCCTGGGTGCCGGGCTGAGCACCGATCACCGCCGTTCCCTGTGTGCCCGCGAGTTCCGTAAACTGGGCTTCTCGGTGAGTGAGCCCCACCCCATGCTGCCTTGACCCAGGGCTGCTGCTCCTGAGGGCTGAGCCCTGCCTGAGCTACTGGCGTCCCTCAGAACAGCAACCCAGCACAGGACCTAGAACGCGTGCCCCCTGGCCTGCTGGCCTTGGACAACATGCTCTACTTCTCCAGACACGCACCCAGTGCCTACAGCAGGGTCAGTGATGGGCTGGGTGGGGCAGGGCAGGTCTCCACATAGCGGGTCACCATGGCCTAGCCATGACTCCCTGCCCTCGCCCCTACCCCACCACAGTTCGTGTTGGAGAACAGCAGCCGGGAAGACAAGCACGAGTGCCCCTTTGCCCGCAGCAGCATCCAGCTGACCGTACTGCTGTGCGAGCTGCTCCGCGTAGGGGAGCCCTGTGCGTAGGACCGGCCATGTGCATCCGGGGACAGGGACGGAAGGGCAGAGAGGGCCAGGGGCTGCATACGCTTCCTCCCTGAGCCCCTCCTGCCCCCCCGCTCCAGGCTCCGAGACAGCCCAGGACTTTTCACCCATGTTCTTCGGCCAAGACCAGTTCTTCCACGAGCTCTTCTGTGTGAGCATCCAGCTGCTGAATAAGACCTGGAAGGAGATGCGGGCCACACACGAGGACTTTGACAAGGTGGGAGGGGCAGGAGCTGGGGACCTGGGCCAGGGCTGGGGCCCAAGCAGGGGTGCTCAGCTGGGCTTGGCGTGGCCCCAGGTCATGCAGGTGGTGCGGGAACAGCTGGCCCGCACGCTGGCCCTGAAGCCTTCTTCCCTGGAGCTCTTCAGAACTAAGGTGAATGCGCTCACCTACGGGGAGGTGCTTCGGCTGCGGCAGACAGAACGGCTGCACCAGGAAGGCACACTGGCCCCTCCCATACTGTGAGTTAGCGGCTCAGTCCTGGCCCTCGCCTTTCCCAGTGCTCCACGGGCCCTCGCCCTGGTCAGTGAACCCTCCTCCTCCACCCAGGGAGTTGCGGGAGAAGCTGAAGCCCGAGCTCATAGGCCTGATCCAACAGCAGCGTCTGCTCCGACTCTGCGAGGGGACACTCTTCCATAAGATCAGCAGCCGGCGGCGCCAGGGTTGCTGGGTGGACTGAGGCGGGTGGAGGGCGGCAGGGTGGGGCCAGGCGCCTCTACCACTTCTCACTCTTCCCTTTCTCCCCACAGATAAGCTGTGGTTCTGCTGCCTGTCCCCTAACCACAAGGTGCTGCAGTACGGGGACGTGGAGGAGGGCGTGGGCCCACCGCCCCCAGAGGCCCTGCCTGAGCAGCGTAAGGGGCAGGGGCAGGGGCAGGGCCAGGGCAGAGAGCAGGTGTCTGTCTCCCAGATCACCCCTGGGGCCACCTGGGCCCCAGTGGTCAGCACAGCCTTCTTCCTATAGTCCCTGTGGCTGACATCCGGGCACTCCTGACAGGCAGGGACTGCCCCCACGTCCGGGAGAAGGGCTCCGGGAAGCAGAACAAGGTGGGTGACAGGGTGAGTGACAGGGCTCTTTCCTCCTGGCCCTGACCACTCCCTGCTCAGTGCTCCTGTTCCTGCTCCCCCAGGACCTCTACGAGTTAGCCTTCTCAGTTAGCTATGACCGTGGGGAACAGGAAGCACATCTGAACTTCATTGCGCCCTCCAAGCGGGAGGTGAGTGCTGGGCCAGGCTGAACCGAGTTGGGCCTGGGGGCAGGGGGCAGATGGACAGGTCCTCAGAGCTGGTCCCATCCCCAGTTCCACCTGTGGACGGATGGGCTCAGCGCCCTGTTGGGCAGCCCTATGGGCAGTGAGCAGACACGGCTGGACCTCGAGCTGCTGCTGACCATGGAGACCAAGCTGCGCTTGTTGGAGCTGGAGAACGTACCCATCCCTGAGCAGCCGCCCCCGGTGCCCCCACCTCCCACCAACTTCAACTTCTGCTATGACTGCAGCATCGCTGAACCATGATGGGGCCTTGGTGGGTGGAAGGTGGAGAACCCCACCCTGACTAGCAGGGATTGCAGCAGAAATAAAGTCGGCTTGGCTCTTAGGTGTGTACGACGAGCCAGTTCTGAACCTCGTGGGCTAAGCCTGCCTTGATGACAGCCAGTCTTCCCTTTCTGCCTTCACACTTGGCTGGTGAATGAGGTGGGGCATCAGGCCAGGACCACAGCTTGGGGTACAGCCTGGCAGGGATAGCTGCAGAGCTGGTATTCTGAAGTCAGCTAGACCTGGCTGAGAGTCAACCCAGAGTGGACTGGCCTTGAGGCTGCAGGGGGCCCCTGTGGAGCAAGGTGGGGAAGGGGGTACTTTCTTCACGTGGCTCTGGGCTGGACCCCTTTAGCTGAGGTCAGAGAGGAGCCCTTCAGTCTGAGAACTTCAGACAAAGAGGTAAAATAGGAATTTTTAATCTTGTTTAGCTTTATGACTGAGATGGGCTTGGCTGCTAAAGCTAAGTGCTTGTAGAGGCTGGGAGAATACCTGTAGGGGACAAGGTAGGGCACAGGCCTCCGGTGTGAAATGTGGGTAGGGCATGAGGCACAGAGTCTGCTCCTCCCCAGCACCAGATCAAGCCCCCCTGGGGGCCTGGCCTCCAGACCAGGGCCTGGCCAAGGAGCTGCTATTTCTAGGGGCCAGTGGCAGCAGCATGTAGCTGGGCTATGGGGCAGACTGAGGCAGGAAGCCCCCTGGGATTCTGGGGTCGGAACTTCAGGGCTCCATGCCAACCTGGCCTCAGAGTGTTAGGGTCAGGTCAGCCCCTCCCACAAAGCGGGACTGGACGCAGGTCACATGGGGCAGCTGGGCTTGGAAGCGCCTAACAGCAGCCATGGTTATACCGGGACACATGGCCACATCCAACACACGGAGTTGCTTGCATGCCTGCCCAATGGTGTCCAGGGTTCTGCGGGGAGGCCACAGGGTAAGTGCCTGCCCAGAGTGGGCCTGGCCCAGCCCTGCCCTGTGGCTCTGTCTGCTTGGTCTCAGGATGGACACTCACTGCTCGGTGAGCTGACTGCAGCTGGACATGTTGAGGTGCTGCAGCCTGGGCCAGGAGCTGGCGGCCTGGGCCCAGCCCTCGTCAGTGAGGCAGCTGCAGTGACTCAGTACCACGTGCTCCACGCTGGGGCAGCCCCGGGCCACAGCCACCAGGCCCCTGTCTGTGAATGCTGGCAACAGACTCAGTGACAGTCTCCTCAACTGGGGGAACTGGAGTACCTGCAAGGATGGGGGTGCAGGGAGGCTGCAGCATGGCACCAAGCCCAGAGGCCTGTCCCTCCACCTCCAGCCAGAGGAGTGGCTATGGGCAGCAGGAGTCAGTGAGGAAGGAACTCCCCCTTTTTCTAAGCAGAAAGGGGGTGGAGGGGCAGGCCCCTGGCTCCAGCTCCAGGGTCCTCAGCCTGTCCACACCTCAACCCCACACCTTGGTCAAGCTGGCATCAGTCAGCTTGCTGCAGGCTGTGAGGTCCAGCTCCTTCAGATCCTGCAGCCTGAGCAGGGAGGGACTCTGTGGCTTGGGAGAGAGCTCTTTGGGGCCTAGGCTCTGATCCTCCAGCTCTGGGTGTGGCTGTGGGAAGAAGAAGCACCTGCTGCTCAGGTTCCTCCTGAGTCTGGCCCCCAAGTGCTTCTAGGGAAACACCTGGGAGGGGCAAGAGGGCAGTGGAACCCAGGGGCTAACTCTCACCCCGACCCTGAGAGTCTCACACCTGGAGCCCTTGCACAAACTCCTCACTTGGCTCCCCTAAGCCTAGGAGCCCCCAGTCACAGAGCTCCTTGCACCATGCCAGGCGCAGGACTGAGAGGTGGGTGAGGTGGGTGCAGATGGCCTGCACACTCCGGCTGGTGAGGGCCACACAGGAAGTTAAGTCCAGGACCCTGAGGCTGGGGCCAAGTTCTGTGATCAGGGAAAACACCGAGGTGTCCTACAAGGCAAGTGGAGGGAAAAGCGATGGAGAGGTGGCTGAGTCACTAGGAACGGCCCTCCCCCACAAGCAACAGGGTGCTACCAAAGGAGTCCGAAAGGGAAGCTACATGGTCCCTGGAGGATAAGGAGGCCTTGGGGGTGGGAGACAGGAAGGAGGCTGCTGGAGGACAAAGGCCTGAGCCATGGCTGGGGCAGGAAGGAGGTAGATGGAAGAGCAGGGTCCTGCCCAGCCCTGCCTGTGCTCCCAGCCCCTGCTAAAGGGGTGGTCTGAGGCAGCTCTCCCACATGGTAAATTGGACCAGGGGTAGGTATCTGATCCAAGCTAAACCAATCAGATATGCTCCCTGGGGAACTTGAACCAGAACTGCAGGTCAGATCGGGGGGTGGGCACAGAGGGGGCCCCCAGAGCAGCTGAGAGAAGCCTGGTGGGAAAGGGAAGGTGGATGGGGGCAAAGAAATGTCCTTGTGCTTCCCCAAGCAATGTTGAGAGACTTTCAGGTTGGAAGAGCCCTGGTCTCACTGACAGGCTGAGGGGAAATCCACTGAAGACGGAGGGACTGACACAGCAAAGACAGGGATGCCACCAAGGGGGCCAAAACCCAAAAACAACCCACTGCTGCAGAGTCAATTCCAACTCATAGCAACGCTATCGTATATGGTAGAACTGCCCCATAGGGTTTCCAAGGCTGTAAATCTTTATGGAAGCAGACTGCCACATCTTTCTCCCACAGAGCTGCTGGTGGGTTTGAACCACTGGTTAGCAGTTAAGCACTTAACCACTACGCTGCGAGAGTTCCTTCCTAGAGGGACCAGCTGGGCTACTGCAGGGACTGGCTGCAGCTGGGAAATGACTTTGCTGGCCCCACATCATATCATCTCCCTCAGGCCTGCCAGCAGGCTCTCCCGACAGGACTACTTCTGTCACCAGCCTCCCGTGCCTCCAGAACACTGGTTCTCAGGGAGCCCCCCTCAGAGCCCCTCCCTGGTAACTGAGTACCTGCCATGAGGCATTATACCACCTTGTGTGTGGCTGGGCCACCCAGGTCTTTTGGCCTTCCCTTTACCTGGGCCCCACTGAGGGCTGCAGGGAATTGTACTGGCAGCAGCACAGTCTAGACCCCCTTCCCTTTCTAAACCGTGTCCCAAGTCCTATTTTCCCTACTCTTCCTTGGACACAAACACTACAGCTCTTCCCTGGTGCCACACGCCAAGGTCCCCCAATCTCTGGCCTCGGCCAGGAAGTAAATAGTGGTACGCTCACCTTGAGTGAGGAGCAGTGGGCCAGGCTGAGAGAAGCCAGTGGGGGAGGAGCTCCACGAGCTGAGCCCAGGGCACGGGCCAGTTCCTGCCCGCTCACCAGGCAGCACTCGGCCATGTCCAGGCTCCGGAGCTCCCGCAGGCCCCCCAGGGCCTTACACCCTGCCTCCGTCAATCGATGCAACTTCTTCATGCTCAGGTGCTGCAGGCGCTGCAGGCTGCAGCTCACGGCCAAGAGCACCCCGTCAGCAAGCTCCAAGCAGCCACTGAGGTCCAGGGAGATGAGGCCTGATTGCTGGCGGCACAGGGCGACCACAGCTTCTGTGGACAGGTCCCGGCAGCCGTGCAGGCTCAGCTCTTGCAGCTGCAGGCCGGCCACCTGGCCCAGGGCCTGCAGCGCCTCGGGCAGCAGGCCGGTGCCACTGAGGTCCAGGGCGCGCAGCCTACCTGCCCGCTCCTTCACAAATCGCAGCAGGTTGCGGAAGGAGAGGAGGGGGGAGTGGCAGGAGTTCTGGAGGCCCAAGGAGCCTCGGGCAGGGCCGAGCTCAAAGGTAAGCTGGCAGTAGGCCAAGGAGAGGCGCTCCAGGCTGGGGGCACAGCTGCTGAGCCGGTTGAAGCTGGGGTCGGCCAAGTCCCTCAGGCCAGCCAGGTTGAGCTCCCGGAGGCCGTGCAATGCCTCCCGGACCCGCTGGGCCGTCTCTGGCTGAGCCAGCAGTGTGCCTGAGGTGAAGAGGCTGTTGCAGCCACTGAGGTCAAGGGTACGCAGGGCCGGGCAGCCCAGGATCAGGGCCACAAAGGAGGCCTCTGTGAGGCTGCCCCCACCCAGGCACAAGCTCTGCAGGTGAGGGCCCAGGTGGTGGGCGACAGACTGCAGCACCTGGCGTGAAGCTGCCGAGCCATCCAGGTTGGTCAGGCTGATGCTGGAGATGCCCCTGAGACCCAGGCTCTCGATGGCCGGGAGGGAGGCCGAGGACACGGGGATGTTGTACTGCACATCTGTCTAAGGAACAGCAGCAGGCTGGGGGTTAGCCCTGGCCTCAATGGGAACTGGGCATTGGGTCTAGTGGCTAGAGTGGCAGGCCAGAGATTGGGGGCAGGTCAGGGAAGGGCCTTCAACAACAGGGACCTGCCATGGTGTGAGGTGTATGGTTGAGCGGGATGCGAGTGGGAAGAAATCAAGTGGAGGCCCAAAGGGAGAGGGCTGTCTGGAGAACAGGAATGTCAGGGATGGGCAGGACTGGATGCCCAGGGAGGGGCAGGGACAGGGTGGGGCACTGAGCTGAGCACAGGGGTGGGGGGTATGACCTGAGGAAGCCCCACAAAGCCCCCAAATTATGCTGGACCTCAGCGTTTGCACATGGAGGCCTTGAGACCTGAGACAGGCCCTCACTTACCACAACCTTCTGCAGCCCAGGTTCCAGAGGTCTGGGGTCAGGCAGTGAAGCCTAGGACCCCTGGTGGCCTCTGAGTATGTCTGAGCCACAAAAATGTTTACCCAAGTTTTGTGTGCTAAGTGAAAGTGTGCTCACACACCTGTATGTGAACTAATACGGGGGGCTCTGGCATTGAGCCCTGGATGCTCTATAGTTGAAGAAATCCTTGTGACCCGCCACGGTGCATCTCTGGAGGAGACATCTGTCCAGGTAAGAAAGGAGGCACCTCCCACTTCTGTGGGGAGGAGCTACTAGAAGAAATCTCAGGGCATCAGGGAAGGTGAGCACACAGTGAGTGGGTGGGAGTTGGGAGACAAGGTTGGGGCTAAGTTGTGGGAATAAATTGCTTGTGTAGGAATTTGGGGAGCCCCTAGCTGAGGCATGGTATTTATAGAACCTTCCCTGATCTTGTGCCAGAGGGAGCCAAAGGCAAGTTGGTATAATTTATGTGGAGGAGGGAGAGGAAGAGAGCTTGGCTTCTAAAGCCCCTGTTTCTCTGCCCCTAGCAGATGCCCGGGTTGCAGGCAAGTGGTCCTCAAAGGGGCCTCCCCTTTAAATGTTTCAAAATGATCCTGATTCAGGAAAGCCAACTAGCTGGACAACCTATCCTGTCAGGATAGCAGAAAACCAGCTAATGTAAGCTAATGTTCCCTGCTTGGATTCCACAGAACGTCACCAAAGGGAATGAGAAAAGTCAAAAAAAGATAATCTGTGCTCCTGGGAGATGCTTAGCGATGGGATTCTCCCAGGAAGGCAGACGGGACTCATTCTCCAGGTGTGGAGAAGCCAGCCCCAGCCTCTGCTGCAGAAAAGCTGCCAAGCGTGCCTGTCCTCACGGGAAGGAGGGCGTGGGAAGAGGTGGGGGCATCCCCTGCAGTTACAGGGGTCAGGGGTCACTGAGCTGGGCTTCCAGATCTCAGTCTAGGAAGGGGGCAGTGTGGGTGAGGAGCTTGCTCCACAGATCTCATGGGCAGTGGGTCAGGGGAGGGGAAGACAGTGAGGACGCTGTGAGGGCAGTGGGTAGTGAGGAGACACCCAAGGATCTGGGTCTGTCTCTCAGATTTGAGGACAGGTAGGAAAGATCCCAATGTGTGAGGTGGGGAGAGATGGGAAAGATCAGAGAGGAAAGGTTTAAGAAAGAAAAGGTAAAACTCGCCTCCAGTTGTCTTAAAGCCTGCTTGACAGATGATGCAACTTGATGAACAGAGTAAACTGAGGTGAGGGGTGGGAAGTGGGGAGTGGGGCTGGTTGCCGAGGCAGCCGGCCTTGGTCCTGCCACCTCCACCGCTCACATGCCGCAGCAGAGGCCCCGCACAGAGGCCCTGAGAGCCCTGCAGGCACCAGTTCCAGCAGCAGGCACTGGCTTCCTCCTTTCCCTCCTGCCCGGGGCCCTGATGCCAGAAATGCTCTCCCCTCCTCCTGCCTCCCTGTGGACAAGATGGCCACAGACACAGATGAGGGGGCACTGACAGTCACCTCCAGCCCCACATCTAGGGCTGGATGATGGCAGCAGAAGGTGGCAGGGCCGGGCCTGAAGACCTTCCAGCTCTTGGGGAGGAGATGGCTTGAGACCGCCTTTCTGCTCACTCCAGGCCCCCTTTTGTTTTTTTCTTGGTGGGGAGCAGGCAGCCTCTAAGATATCACCCAGGGACTTTACCCTGCTCCTGAGTCAGCCACGTGGGAAGAGTTATCATCTGGGGGGCACAGCAGCACACAGAAACAGCAGGGCTCCTAGGTTCTGGTCGTTGGCCCCTGTGTAGGAAACACCCCCTTCCTGGGCCCTAGATGCTTCTAAAGGTCCAAGTGAGGATGCCAAGGGCACCTGCTCCAGCTTTAGCCACTCCATCCAAAGAGGTCAACTGGGCCCAGTCTCCTCCCTCCCCAACACTGGCATCTTAGAGGGAATGCAAAATTACTGGGAAGATGCCCTGAGCTGGCTAAACCTGCCATAGCCCCCATGACTGAGAGAGGCAAGGGCTCTGTCACACCTAGTGAAGCTCCAAGCTGAGACTACAGGCCTGTGTACACACCTGGAAAACCATCCTCCATCTGCCCTTCGAGTCAATTCCGACTCACAGTGACCCCATGTGACAGAGTAGGACTGCCACATGAGGTTTGCTAGGCTGTAATCCTGGTGGAAACAGATCAATAGGTCTTTCCTCCCATGGAGCCACTGGTGGGTTCCAACTAACCATTGTACCACCAAGACCTATGTCTGTCTGGTCCAACAACGCTCTCCTCCAGAAGGCTGCCAGAGGCTATGTGCTCTAGAGAGGAGTTAGGCTTGGGGCCTTTACAAACATCCCAGACCTAAGCAGCTGGAGGGCGCTCGGGTTCTTGTCTCACAGTGACCAAGCCAGCAGCAGGCAACCAGGCCTCCCCAACTCTGAGCCCAATGAGCAGAGCCTGTGTGTGTGTGCATGCGTGTGTGTGCGTGTTGGGGGTGTTGGTGATACCTCTGTTTGCCTTCTTATTTGAGGAAAACCGAGGGTCAGTGTATTAATTAATTAATCCGGTCAGGTCGTGGAGCAAGAAGTCACCACCCCAATGTGCCTCACAGACTGACGGCAGCACCCTAACACCTTGTCCTGTGTGTATCTCCCTCTAGTGCACACACACTCCTTGGGAGCTGTGTGTCCCTCGATCCTTTAAGTCCAGGGCCCAGCACAGTGCCAGGCACAAGGCAGGTAGCATCAACATCTGCATAAGGTGGACTGCCTTCAGTGCTGCCTGCAGCCTTTCCACATGCCCCTTCCTCTACCCTGTGACTGTCCTACACCTCTCGGCATGAGGCACTGGCCTTTACGTTTTCACACTCTTGATAGACAACTTGGCCTCCAAGTTCACAGAGCCGGAAGCCACCAGGCAGGAACTTCCTCAGCAAACATCTCCATACTTCCAGCCTATCTTCTGTTTCCTCAGGAAGGACAACATCCTCCCATCTAAGGCCAAGCCTTCTGTGCTAGAGCTTGTCTCAGCCATCACCCTGGGAATCTTGCATCCAACATTCCACACCTCTCTCCTCCCTCTGGGAGCTCTGGTGGCGTAGTGCCTAAGGCATTTGACTGCTAACCAGAAGGATGGCAGTTCAAACCCACCAGCCACTCCAACTAGAAGGCTGGCGGTTCAAGCCCACCAGCCATTCCTCGGAAGGAAGGTTGGGCAATCTACTTCAGTAAAGATACTGCCTCTGGAAACCCAAGGAGGGCATAGCCATGAGTCAGATCCATGGAAGGCAGAGAGTTTGTTTTTTGTTTGCTTTTCCTCTCTCTACTCACCCCTCCTCTAGTGACCCACTGCCCTTAGCATATGAACACATTTGGCTTTTCTCCCAATTAAAATTCCTTTGTCTTACATTAATGGAGTTAATGGAGGAGGAACACCTCAGAAAAGGAGGGTGAGGATGGTTGCACAACTCCAGAACATACTCAATGTCATTGAATCGTACTTATACAAACTGTTAAATTGGTGTATGTTCTGATGTGTATATTTTCAACAACAACAGAAATGAAGTAAGTTAATTAAAAACAAAAAAAACAAACCCTTTGTCAAGCCCACCTCAACCTCTCATTACTTCCTGTTTATTTCCCTCCTTTCACAAAATGAAACTTCTCACAAGTGAGGTCACTCTCTATACTTCCTTTCTTCCCTAATTCACTCCTCAACTGACCTGGCTTTTGTCTCCAGATGCCAAGTGTCCCTGAAGCCTTAGGGGCCTCTTCTGGACGGGTGCTATTTGTTTTCTGTTTTGCTTTACTCATGGGATCTGAGGGTTAAGCATCCACTGGACCCTTTAAATCCTCCCTGCCTCTGACCTCTGTGCCCTCCACTTCTGGAATCTCCTCCGCCCCTTGGAGGTTTCTCAAACCTCCCTTCCATGCCCTCAGGCTGGCGTCCTCTCCAGGGACAGTGTCTGGCAATTCCTGTAGCTTTTCAGGTTTCCCTGGGGGATGTTATTCAGATTCCTGATTTTAACTTCTCATTCTTTATGACACCCAAATCTATATTCCATCACCCAGACCCTTCTCTTGAATTCCTGACCCAGAAATCCAACTACCAACTGGACCTCACCATCTAGATAGCTCCCACTTCAAATTTTCAACACATCCAAAATCAACTTTCTCTAGAGAGTGAGATCCATGACACTGGATGGGTAACTCCACAACAGATACTACTTATAGATACACATGTGATACATGACAAAGGAGGAATTCCAGGCCAGGTGGGGGTAGGGTAGGGGGATGATTATACAGAAATGGTGTTTGGGCTACATTTGAAAAACAACCAGTTTAGCTCCTTACCTCACAACATAAATCAAAGTAACTTTTACTCATAACAAATTAATATGAAAGATTCAGCCATGACAGATGGGAAAGATGAGTACATATCAAATCTGAGGAAAGGCAAGGGACCGCTAAATTTGAAGAAAAAAAAAAAGGATGTTCAGATTCAGTAACAAAAATTTCACTTCTGTATCTTGTAAATAAACACATATCTATAAGCAAATTAAAAGGCAAACATACTAAGAATATATTTCAATACATATACAAAGGATTAATATCTTTAATGTATAACAACTTTATACAAATAGATTGAAAAAAAAAATACTAAGACCCCAATAGTGGATAAAGGACATGAATAAACAAAAGTAAGAAACACAAATGGACAGCTCATCAGAAAAACTGTTCAACTTCAGCAATCATCAAAGAAAGAAAAAGAAGAAAACAACAAGCTATCATTGCTTGCCTTTCAAATAGCAAAGGTGCCTGCATTCAGCTGCCAGCCGGGCCATCTTCCTACACACAGTGGCTCCCTCTCCGGTCCGCTCTGCACTGCGGACTTCTAACACACCAATCCCATTGTGCAACTCCCCTGCTGCAAATCCTGTAAAGGCTCCACATCGGCCACTGGGAGAAAGCCCAAGCCCTGCCATCCAGCACACTTGCCCATTTGTAGTCTGAGCCTCTCTAGTCTCATTTCCCATCGCTTTTCCCTCATATGTCTAAGTTCCCATCCTGTGCAACTCCTTGTGTGGTCATTTCCGGAATGACTCCACACCTTGGTGCCTTCACCTGCACTGTTACCAGTCTTGGAAGACCACCCTTCACCCTCATCCTGTGCCTTCAGGAAGCCTTCCCTGATCCTGCCAGTGTCTTCTGACATCCATCTTCATGTTCCCGGAGCACCTGCTCATTCCTGTGTCACAGCCCAGAGCACATGAGATGGCGGTCATTCACATACTGTCTTCTCCTTCACTGGACTCTGAGCTCCTTGCGGGAGGGAACTATGTCTTATCCATCCACATAGTCCCAGCACTGTACCCAGAGCAGAGCTGGTACTCAGTAAATGTTGGCTGAAGAAATGAATGAATGGGTGGATGGATGATCTATGTGCAGGGCCATGAGCAAGCTGAAGTGAGAGAGAACTGAGAAGAGGCCAGGTGAGGGTGGGCGCCTTACCTCCCGAAGGGCATTCTGGGCTGCGGAGTACCAAGCCCGACTCACGAGGGAGGCCTCTTTCTGATCCGGCAAAGGCAGGAAGCTCAGAATATACGTGAGAATCTGAGGGAAAAAGGCAGGGAGGGCATTGGGGACTTTTAGTGCTGGGGGCCTTTGGAACTTACTGAAGCTGACAACATAGTGGGTGTGAGGGAACTAGAGCACTGGCTTCAAGTTCATTTTAGATCCTAAGCTGAACAGGGGATGTACTTTTCTCAAGCCCCCAGATCTCTTTATCGTGAACAAACCTTTCCTGAGCCCAGGCTGGGTGCAGACTTGGGCAACTGAGAAAAATCAAACTTGTTGCCAAGTCTGGTAGAAAGAGGCTGGGCACTGGGGCCAGATAAACTTGGATCAAAACCTTATGCTGTCAACTGATCTCCCTGAGCTTTGTTTCCTTATCTGTCCAATGGCAATTGTAGTGAGATTTAAATGGTTGTTATGAGGATTAAAAACTGTCCTAAAGTATCTTGCATAGTACCTAGAACATAGCAAACACCCAGTTAATGCTGTTCAGTGTCTCTAAACTCTTCTCCTTTCACAATCCAGGTGGGTGGTATATCACTGCTGTAACAAGAGAAGTTAAGATAACTCATAAACTGTTTTCATAAGACAGTTTTTTGAGTCCCCGCATACCTCTAATGAAGATCTTCTGGGTTCCCCATTACCCTCAGGATAACATCACTCCTGGATCAGTACTGCCAGGCCTCCACACTCACCTGGGCCCACTGACCCCAAAGCAATCCCACAAACACAGCATGTCTGTTGCATTTGGCTCATGTGGGCCTCTTTCCTGGAATGCCCCTCCTGGAAGCCTAACTTTATCAGCCAATTCTAATTTCCTTCTCTTCTCTGATACTGTACACACAGGAGGTGCTCAGAAATACTTACTGGACTGAATTAAGGATCGACACGGACCCAGTCCTCTACCTCTATTTTCACCAAAGGTTTGCTCAGGGAAGGGATGGGGGAGATAAAGCAGATTATTACTGAAAGGTGAGTGACTGGGGAGAACAGGCTTCAGGGACAGAGAAGCTAGGCAAGAGGAAGACAGCACTGATGGGGATGGGGACTGTCCATATTATAGCAACCCATACAGAGCAGAACTGCCCCACAGAGTTCCCAAGGCTGTAAATCTTCATGGAAGCAGACTGCCACATCTTTCTCCTGCAGAGTGGCTGGTGGGTTCAAACCGCCCACTTTTCATTAGGAGCCAAGTGTTTAACCACTGCGCCATGATGAGTTGGAATCAAGTGGATGGTGGTGGGTTTGGTTTGGTTCTGGGACTGTCCAAGCCCCCATCCTCAGGGGTGCTAATGAAGATTAGCAGCCTGTCTGAGCTGAGGTAAGATAGTGACCAGTCTGTCTTCTGGGGCTGAGCAGCCAACACAAGGAGCAAAGGAAGACAGCAAGCTTGTCCCCACTGAGGGGAAGGAGCAGTAACCTTGAGCTGAGATGGGGAGTGGCCTTTCTAAAGGGGCCAGAGGAGGCAGTAAATAAGGACAGAGTGGCCATCCCATGAACCCAAGGGATTACAAGAGATATGATTGGTCATCACTGGGGCCTATGGGAATAGAGTAGCTATCCTGTGGGCTCAAACCTAGGTGAAAGCAGGCCTCTTCTCTGTAAGGGGAGGGAGCACCATTTCAAGACTGATGGGAAAGGGCAGTAAGTCTCCCGTGGGAAGCGAGAGGTTTGATAACTTTCATGGCAAAAGGGATGGAGAGGTCATTCTAAGAGGCCACTAGGTCAAAACTTGTTATCCCTCCAAGTGGTCTTGCCACAGGCTAAGGAAACAGACATCCCATGGGCTAAGAAGCAGGGAACAGGCCTGTCCTCACTGAAGGAACTCAACAACCATACCTGGATTTGATAGGGGAAAGGCTGTGTCCCACCGCCAGGAGGCGAGGGCATTCATCTTTCAAGGTGGAGCGAACGGAGCGACCATTCCAAGAAGTCAGTGGGGATAAGATCTGTTACCCTTAGGGGACGAGGATATGGAACGATCATCTTCCAGAAGTGAGAGGGAAGGAGAGACCATCTCAAAAGAAGAGGGGTAGGAAGAGGGCCTGGCCTCGCTGAGGTGACACAGCAGCCATCGCCTGCGGCAAGTGTGGAAGGAAAGGATGGTCTCTCAAGCTAAGGGAAGAGTGCCCCAAAGACAGGGCCATTACCCAGAGCTTGCAGGTCCCGGGATCCGCCAGGCGGGTCGTTTCCGCAGAGCTGACTGGGCCAGGCAGCTGTCTGACAGCCCCTCCCAATAGCCCGGGACCCCGAGGGCGGGACCTGTGGTATGCTAGGCCTGAGGGAGGCCTCCTCTCACCTCCAGGGGCAACGACTCCGCCATCGCATTCCCAGCCGCCTCCGCCCCCGCGCGAGGCTTTCTGGGAAAGGTAGTTCCACCGGCTGTTGGGCGGGGCTTGGGTAGGCTGTGTACTCCACTTCCGTCCCATATGCTTACGACTTTGATACGCAGCGGAAGTACCTGTGCAACCGATGTGGTACTTACTGACTGCGGTTTTGATCGCTTTCCCTTGTTCTCTCGGCTGGGTGTTTTCGTCGCACCATGGCGGTGAGGAGGGTGGATAGTGTGGGGACTGCATCAGCAAAGCACCCACAGGGCCGGGAGACTGAAAGCAGAGGAAGGACATCAAGGGATGGCGGGGTCGACGGGAGGGGGGCGCCTTCCTGTGTCAGGACTGTACTAGAACAAGCCGGAGCGGGGTGTCAGCCTGGGTAGGACCGTACCAGCTAGGTGCCGAAGCGGGGCGCCTTCCTGAAGCTTGACAGTGCCAGAGCAGGCTAGAGTTCTGAGGGGTCTGAAGAGAGTGGTCGTTAGCCCAGACCCGCACCAGCAGAGGCCGGAGTGGGGTCCCATTTAGATCGTTCAGGAATCTCCCTGGAGGCGGCGTTAGCCTAAAGCTGGATTTTACCCGGGAAGCTAGAAGAGGTATCAGAATGGGGTTAGATTGTTCCAGGCCAAGCAGAAGGTGATCACAGCTGGGGGTGCTTTCCAATTCCTAGGCAGGGTGAACTGGAGGTGGGATGGACATCCCAGGAATTATACTAAGTATGAGCTCTGGTGGAGTAGTGCCTAGAAGGCTGGCAGTTCAAAGCCACCAGCCACTCCTCAGAAGGAAGACTGGGTAATCTACTTCCATAGTGATGCTGTTTTGGAAACCCAAGGAGGGGTTGCTATGAGTCGGAACCCATTCCAGGGCAGTGAGTTTATGATCATCATAGGGACCTGGCTGAGGTGTGGTGGACCTCTGTGACTAGTTAGGCTGGTGGGGGAATGGGAAAGGCCCTGGCGGAGGAGGGCTTTGACAGCATCTCACCATCCTGCAGCCCAAGGGCAAAGTGGGCACGAGAGGAAAGAAACAGATATTTGAAGAAAACAAAGAGACCTTGAAGTTCTACTTGCGGATCATACTGGGGGCCAATGTAAGTCCATGCCCCCGTTCCTACCATCCCCACCCATAGTCCCACAGTCCTCAGCCCTATTTAGTGAGGTGTGGTGGTGACAGCCAGAGCTCCAAAGGAAAACGCCAGTCAAAAAGAGATGAGGCTATGAGTCCTAGCTGGATCTGAGAGCCCTTCTCACCACAGACACATGAGGGCTTCTTTCCTGGGCTGGCTTGGATGTCAGAAGGGAGTTTGGGTACTCAGGTCTCGGGGAGCAGACCCTTTCTCCCCCAAACCCTGTAAAAACCACTTAGATCCTTCTACAGCCTGACTCAGTTCTCAGTGTGTATGTGTGTTCAGTAGGTCAGCAGATGTCAGAAGGGAGTCTGGGTACTCAGGTCTCGGGGAGCAGGCCCTTACTCCCCCAAGCCGTATAAAAACCACCTGGATCCTTCCACAGCTTGGCTCAGTTCTTAGTGTGTGTATGTTGAGGAGGCCAGCAGTTTGGGAGTGGCTCTTGATCCCAGACTGATTCTTCTGTTTGCTTACAGGCCATTTACTGCCTTGTGACCTTGGTCTTCTTTTACTCATCTGCTTCATTTTGGGCCTGGGTAAGTGTCCCCCATCCTGCGAAGTGGTGCATAGGGTCAGTGGCTGGCCTTTGACATCCTCATCCTTGCCCCGCAGGCAGCCCTGGGCTTTAGTCTGGTGGTATATGGGGCCAGCTACCACTCCATGAGCTCGATGGCACGGGCAGCTTTTTCTGAGGATGGAGCCCTAGTGGATGGTGGCATGGACCTCAATATGGAACAGGGCATGGCAGAGTGAGTGTCCCCCACCGGCGGCCCAGGTGAGCGGCCCCAGGGCTGGGGCTCTGGGGCCCAGATAGCCCAAGACCCACAGCTGCCTGCAGCTTGAAGACTGTAGAAGGAAGCTGGTTGGGGCCCATCTATTATCTCTGGCCCTTGCAGCCTCCCTTCTATCCACAGGCACCTTAAGGATGTGATCCTATTGACAGCCATTGTGCAAGTGCTCAGCTGTTTCTCCCTCTACATCTGGTCCTTCTGGCTTCTGGTGCGTGGGGTCCCCAAGAAGGGGATGGAGCATCCAACCCCCCATCTTCCATTTCTTGAGCCTGGTTTCAAGTCACCTTCTCTTTTCTAGGCTCCAGGCCGAGCCCTTTACCTCCTATGGGTGAATGTGCTAGGCCCGTGGTTCGCGGCAGACAGTGGCACCCCAGCACCAGAGCACAATGAGAAACGGCAGCGCCGACAGGAACGGCGGCAGATGAAGCGGTTATAGTCATTGGCATTGTGACCACAGGCTGCTAGACCTTGGGCAGCTCTATCGGGCTGCATGGCCTCCATGCCAGGAGCATTGAGGGCCTTGTCCAGGGATCAGAAATATAAGATTGTGGAATAAATGGCTTAGAGGTGGCTAATGGCTGTGTGGGTGATGACGAGGGGCAGGACAGGTAGAGGCAGTCTTTTGTCATTTTCCTCCCTCTACAGAACCAAGAAGCTCTTTTGGCATAGTGCCTAAGACAGGCATTTGACTGCTAACAGAAGGTTGGCGGTTCAAACCTATCAGCCACTCTGTGAACAGAAGACTGGGCAATCTACTTCTGTAAAGATTACCGCTTCAGAAACCCAGAGGGGGTCACTATGAGTCAGAATCAACTCAATGGCATGATTTTGGTTTCGTTTTCTACTTAGTGGGAACTTTGAGAGAAGAAATAGTTTTGTAGATTGCCTAAGAAAACTTTATTTTGCTCCATAAATTTAGGGAGCTCACACATGCGCAGACACAGACACACACAGGCACACATGGCTAATACTGCTCAAGGCACTGGCCCCTGGGCACAGAGTGGCATTAGAGGTGGGAAGAGGCCCAGAATTCTGCTTGGCCCCTCCTCACTCTAAAGTCTCTTGCACTGCAGGCCCAGGCCCAGGCCCAGGCCCAACAAGGTTTCCTGAAGGCAGCATCTTCACACCTCTAGGCCAGGACCCTTACTCAATCCCAGTGCCTGTACCAGGTCATCTCCAAGCCCGCTCTTCAATGTCCGTCTCACTGCAGGGACAGAGCAAGGTTGGAAAGGGTTGGTGGGGTTAAGGCGGGTAGTGGGTGTGTGGGGGATACTCACAAGACTTGCGGTTGCCACGGGAACGCTTGCGTTCCCGAGCTGCTAAGGCACGAGGACTGCTCTTGGTCACTGACTGCACCAGCAAGTCCATGATTTCATCTGAAGTGTCACTAGGTGAACTGGAGACTAGAGATTCTTCTGGGGGTGCAGTGGATGGCCCCGCTGGTGTGGGTATTACAGGGGAGCTGCTCTGGACCATGCCTAAGGGAGGCCAGATAGGGAGATCAGGCCAAGGTGGCCCTAGAGCCCATCTTCCCCAGCAGTCCTGGGTCCTACCTCTGCTGCGACGGCCATGTGTGGCATCTTCAGGCCTGCTGGTCAGCAGAGTCTTCATGCTGGCATGACTGTCGGCATCACCCCGGCCTGGCCCGCTACCCACGGCCACTGGGATAGCTGGGGTGCTGGGAGTCTCCCCAGCCACACCTGAGAACTTCTCTGTCTGGAGAGGAGAGAAGGGTGAGCTAGGAGTGGGGGAAGGGAAACCATGGGAGCAGTAGTTGAGACCTGGAAGGGGCACTCACCTCAGTAATCATGCGTCCCCGTGTCTTATTGCGCTCACGGTATGTGGCCCGCTTCTGCTGCTGCTGTAGCACCCGTTCGCGGCAAGTCCGATACTCAAGTGCAAACTCCCGTAGTGTGTGGCAGAACTGCATGATGCGCACCTCCCGGGCTGCCTGTGCCGAGTAGCCCAGGTAGAGCAGGAAGGTACGGAACCTAGGCAGGTCGGGATAGTGAGTTCTGCTTGGTGTCTGATGGATAGTGTAGCCATCCTGCTTTTCCCTAGCCCCTGCCCCTACCTATTACAGACACGGCGGTGCACTACCCTCAGTGTGGCGACACGGCGGGCACAATGGGCCAGAAAATGGGTGAGGCGGGCACGCAGAGCTGGGGTCAGCTCATGCTTAGCCAGGCCCCGCAGACTCTCTTCAGCTGCCCGACTCCGGCACTCCAGCTGCCCCAGGTTCTCAGCCAGCTGCTCAAAGTCTACCTGGAAAAGCCCGGGGAGCGGGGGATGGGAGGGGCAAGGGTGTTTCAAGTGTTGTCCTCTCCTTCCTATAGACACAGATACTAGCTGAGGCTGCCTCTGTCCCAGGCTGGCCAGCCTGAGCCCTGAGGACACAGCTGAGACCTGGCCTGTGTCCTCCAGAAGCTTATGGTCTAATGCAAGAGACAGACTATTCCCTTTGATCCAAGGGGAAAAAGAGAAGGATTCTTGGAGGAAGTGGCAGCTAAACCAAGACCCAAAGACTGAATAGGCACAGCCAGGGCTGCAGGGGAGTTTCTGGCAGAGGACACTGCCTGCACAGACGTCTGTTGCCTGAGGCTGCCCTGGGACAGCCCAAAGAGGAGGGGGAGTAGCTGGCCCCAGGAAGCAGTACTCTCTTGTGCTGCAGCCAGTGGGAACCGAGCCTTTGGCTGGTGCTAACCTTGGCACAGCGGGTCAGGGCAGGGATTTCTGAGTAGAGGTCGGAGGAATCGGGCCGAGTCTGGAGTACCAGGGAGCAGAGATGGTGCAGCAGTGACTGTCGGCGCACTGTGTCCTTCACCTCCGACACCTTCTCCAGGTAGCTCAGCTCGAAACCGCTGCTCTGAAAGGACCCCATCTGAGCCTGGGCCTAGCCAGCCCCAGCCCCTGCCTCCCAGCTGCCATGTGCTCTCACTTACCTGGGAACCGTTGAGGAAGTTGCCCACAGCCAGCAGAGTAGCCAGGATGCAGTGGAAGGTGGCATTCTGTACTAGCTGTTCCATGCCCATTTTCAGGTCAAATAGTGGCTCTGCAATTTCCTGATGTGAGGGACCGACCAGGAGCTCTCAGACTACAGGGTCACCATGTTTGCCTGTCCCTCGGCCTGTCCCACCCCATGACCCAAGTACCCGTTCCATGCTGTCATAGTCTAGCTTGAAGGCCCAGAGTTGCAGGCGGGCAGCCAGGCCACCAATGGAGGCGAGGGTCAGCAGAAAGTTCTCAGCTGGGCCTAGGGGTATGTCAGGATTGGCCAGCTGGGCCTCCTCAATCTTCTGCTGCTCCTCCTCCGTGGGCATCATGGTCAGTAGCTTCTGTGGATATAGCCGCCACCCCACATAGACCTCTCAGTGCTGGCCTGAGGCCTCAAACCTTGCTTTTGGCCATCTGGGCAAGTCCCAGGGTCTAGGGACTGCCCTGCAGAAATGCCAAGCCCTTGCCCACATAGGGGCAGGAAATACCCACTAACCAAAGGAAAGGGCCAGACCTCCCACTTCCTCCCCACACCCATAGCTTGGTATCCCCACCTCAATGCCATCCTTGCTGACAGCAAACTCATCAAAGTTGAGCAGGGCAGCCTTGATGACATGCACAGGTGGCAGTGTTGTCAGGCCAATGTTGATGGCGTTGCTGCGCTTAGGGTCCAGCACTGTGGTCATTGTCCGGCGGCCCTCACCAGCTTTCTGCAAGGTTGGGAGAAGGGCATTATAGGATCGGAGAGGGGCCTAGCTGGGGCAGTAATCCAAGAAGGCACTCCAAGGTCCTCCCTTAAATAGCCAAATGGGATAACTCCAGAATTGAGACTCTGGATGTGTAAGACATTGGGAAGAGCTTAGTTTGCTGATCTCTTGCTGAGAGGTCTTGGACAAGTTCCTGAATCGTTCCCTGCCTCAGTTTCCCCACCTGGAACTAAGTGGCTGGATCCAGCAGTTTGGACACTCGAGCACTGATCTCTCCCCACTCCACTGGAGTTATCTTGCAGATGAGGGTGGGTTTACCTTGGAGGGCAACACATCCTTAGCACGAGACTCAAACAGGTGTTCCAGTCGATTTGTATCTACTGAGACAGGCTCCAGTGAGGCCCACAGAGTGGGGCAGGGCCCAAAGTGGCTCCCAGGGCTTCCAGGGCCCCCAGCCAGCTTCAGCTCCCGCCAGAAGAGTTTTACTGTCTTCCTCTTGGTGGGGAGAGCTGGGCCATCAGTTGCTGAGGGGGGAAGAGGGGCAGCTGGGGGTGGGGGGGGTGGGAAGGGGCCTTTGGTTGGTGGGGGAGGTAGGGGTGGCGGAGGTGGGGGTGCTCCCGAAAGCAGGGGCAGTAGAGGTGGTGGAGGTGGGATCCCTTTCCCGGCTTCCACAGATTCCATGTTCAGTATGTCCTGGTCTTCATCCTCTCCCAGATCTGAGAAGTCCAGGTCCCCAATGCAGAGCTTGGGTACATGGGTAGGGAGCTCCCGGATGGGTGCAACCTCAGGGCTTACTGGGGCCAGTGGCTCCTTGGGCTGTGGTTCAAGGCTCCGCTGGGCCAGGAGAAGGACTCGGGGGGCAGGGCTCTGGGGTGTTCTGGGTGCAGGGGCTGGCTCGGGGGGGCGCCATAGTTCCCGAGCATCTAGGGAGAGGGAAGCAGCTGTCAACATTGTGTTCCCAGTGGGGCAGCAGGGCAATACGGGTGGGTTCTGCCCACCCACTTCTTACCTGAGTGTCCATCAGCCTCATCAGCCATGGCCCCAGCCAGAGTCTCTGCCCGGCCCTGGGCCAGTGCAGCCTGCTTCTCTGTTTCTGCGGCTGCCACATTCTCCAGGAACCGGGCTCTGGAGGGAAGCACTTGTCAGTGGGGGTGTCTAACACACCTCCAGCCCAGGGTGTGCACATGCCTTGCTGGGCCCCTGGGCAGTACCCCCAAATGCAGGCACACAGAGACACACAGGGAACAGTCCATGCGCTGAGCAGACCCTGGACCTATATTCCCCAGGCCAGCCCCTGTTCAGTCCTCCACAGCTGGTGAGGGTCACCATTAACCCAGCATTCCCAGGACAACAGACAGGGAGAAGTTCTACTTGATATCCAGTCTGTAGCCTTGCTGCTGCTCTTGTTCACTGTCCTGATTCAGGATAAGAACCCACCAGCCACTCCTTGGAAGGAACACTGGGCAATCTATTTCCGTAGAGATAGCACCTCAAAAACCCAAGGAGGGGTCGCTATGAGTCGAAATCAACTCAATGGAGCGAGTGGATGAGTGAGTGAGGGTAGTGGAAGAGGACAGCTGTCCTGTTGGGCATACCACCCTATCCCTACTTTAGCATGTCTGGAAGCTTCTAAGAGCTATGGCTCAAGCCCAGAAGAGGGTTTGGTACATGACCGGCATTCCATTTATGTTGAACTAATGAATGTGAGCTGGTGTTTTCTGGCTCCTCCAGCCTCTGTCAGACCTCACCCAGGTCCCAGCCCCAGGTTACTCCTCTGCCATTTACCACACAGCATCCTTGATGCCCTCCCTGTCCTATTCCTGAGTTGAAGGTATGAGAGATGGGCCCCAGCCTTGGAATCCACATCCCCATTGCTGGTCTAAGCTGTTGAGGAAAGCACCACTGTTGAAACAACAGGGACCACTAGGACCCAAGGAACCATTTCCCAGTGTTTAGTCCTTGGAAATCGAGGAGGCACAATCCTGGAAGAGGAGGAGCCTGACAGTCCCCCAGTCTGGCTGCACTGGGCACAAGGCACCCCTGCCGGGGAAGCAATGCTGAAGCCCTGAGCATATGGCAAGCCTGGCAGGTTGGTCTCTGTACTTACTCCAGCCTGGCCTGCCCAGTAGGGGACTGGGGGACAGGTGGGCTCTCAGGGGCCCTGGGGGGAAGGGGATGAGAGGAAAAGATTGTGACTGGTACCTGCCCCACCCCAAAGCCCACTTGCTTGCACCCACACAAAACTGGGCAGTGATATCAGAGGGATGGCCTTCCCAGCCACAGTGGGAAGAGGAGAAGGGTGGGGAACATGACATGAGGAACCTGGAAGCACAGGGGGGAGACTGACAGGAAGCAGAACAGGTGTAATAGGAGACAGAGGAGAACAGGAGATGGCAGGAGAAGCAGTGACAGAGAATCACAGAGGACCAGGAGCCAGATAAGAGCAAAGACAAGCAGGATGCCAAAAAGGGGAGATGAAGTACAGAAGCCGCAGGAGGAGGAAGTCCGGTCAGAGCCGAACCTCCCCCGCCAGCAGTCACTTACCAAACAGGAGCAGTTTGGTGAAGTCTGGAAAGAGAAAGAAAGCACGCATTTGTGCAGAGGAGGCTGGGGGCGCCTGGGAGGGGCGCGGAGCAAGGCACAGAGAGGATGGACAGTTAGAGAGAGGACTCCGGGGCTAGCCTCCATCTCCCTACTTACTTATAGACGCTCCGCTCGAACGAGCTGTCGGCTGAGGGCGCCACGGAGATGCTAGGGAAGAGGTTCTCCGAGGCAAGGAGGCCAGAGGCGGGGCCCGCCGGCAGGTTGGGACTTGTAGGACTGGAAGCGGTGCCTGCCAGTGGGGTGGGGCCTGCAAGACTGGAGGCGGAGCAGGTCAGAAGGACATCACCACGCCTGCCCACCCAACTCCTTCCTTTTAGCCTTGGACTTTTTTTACCCAGGCTCTGGGGCCCTCGCTGCAGGGCCGCCCCCTCCTTCCAGAGATCTGCGACTCCTCTTGCCCTCCTCCGATGAGGGCTTTCGGCGCTCCCGCCGTCCACCCGGGGCGGCTTCATCAATATCTCCATCCTCCAATCGCAGGGCGCTCTAGGGACAGCAGGGCTAGGATGTGAGTCCGGGGTAGGTGGGGTGGGGTTGGTGGGGCGGGGTGCGCTTGGAAGCCACAACCCCTTCCTCTCGCCCTCATTCGGACCCTGGTTGCCGCCTGCCTACCTCGTAGAGTATGAGCTGCGCACGCAGGTCGACGTCAGTGCCTGCGGTGTTCAGGTGGCGCTGGACCAATGCCTCCATACCCTGCTGCTCCAATGCATCCGTCACGTCGTAGAAAGAATCCTGGTCTGGGAGCGCTGCCAGAGTCTGCAGGGTGGGAATGGGAGGGCAAGGTTAAAGCCAGTGGGGACCAGAGGTCAGGAGCCCAGGGGCCCAGGGTCTGTGCCTGGTCCTTTGCCCGTACCTTGTTGATGAGGGTGACAGTGTACACCAACAGCTCAGGGTCAGCACCATTCTTCTCCTCCAGGATGGATACCAGGTTGGCCCATGGGAGAGAGCCTGCCGCACAGAAAGGGGGACAGTCAGGGGACAGTGGGAGACAAGGCTGAGTGGTAAGGGATGGAGGGACAGTTTCTGACCGGTGGCGCTGGCCACAGAGTTGACTGCACGGATGAAGAGTGGTGCGTTGTTCTCAGAGTATTCCACAAATACCAGCAGCAGCTTCAGGGTCGTCTTCACCACCAAGCGGGACTGGGGGAGAGGTCACCACATATGAATGGAGCTTGGGCCACCTCTGGGTGGGCAGGGGAAAGGGCTTCTGGGGCTAGATCCAGAGAGAAGGGTCAAGGCAGAAAGACCCTGGCTTGGGGCCCAGGTGCTGAAATGTTTTCTAGGCTCAGAGGGGCCTCAGATTCACTCCAGTTCAGAAGAGGAAACTGAGGCCCAGGGAAAAGCAAGGGGAAGAGGGTGCGTGGTTGGGGCGAGGGGCACTCACCAGGCTGGCACATAGTGTGTATAGCCACTGCACTGTCTCACTGTGGGCCACCACTCCCAGCATCCCATCCACAAAAAGCATCAGCTGGCCCAGTGCTGGGGAAACAGGGATGGGAAGGCATCAGTGAGGGGTCACTGGGAGGTGGGCTGCAAGGGGGAGAGGGGGGCTGACCTCGGAGGATATAGGTCTGGTAGTTGTGGTCAGCAGCAGCACCCACACGAATCAGGCAGCTCAGCCCTTCGGAGTGCACGAACTCAGGCACCAAGTCCTTGTCTTCCTAGGGGCACCATGGGGATGTTTAGAGGGGCATGGGCTGGACACCCACCCCCAGCCCACCTCAGCCTCACCTGGAAGATCTGCTTCAGTGAGAAGAGGGAGCGGCGGAGCTCAGGGCCACTGGAGCCATACAGCTTTTCTGTAAGGGGTAGGTGGGCATGGAACCTCCAAGGAGACATAGACGTCCTCCTCCACTGGGCCACGACTGCAATCCCCTCACCATATGAAATCCACCCCCTGACTCTAGGCACCCCTCACCACAGTCTAGTTGCAGCATCAACCCTGGCCCTGGAGGAAAGGTGAGGATGGGGAGCGGACACACTCTGTGTCCCATCTGCCCTGTATCGGCATCTATCCAGCACAGGCCTGAAAGAAACTGAGCCAGCTGGGCTCTGTGGAGGGAGTAGGGGGGTTTACTGGACACTGGCATCCTCACACACTCACCCAATATGGCATTGACCCTCACAGAGAGCTGGGTCCGCAGGAGCAGCGTGGGCTTCCGTCCTTTGCTGGAATCAAGCAGCCTCGTCAGCAACTTCCAGCCAATTCTTCAGGGTCCCTCCCCCCATCCCAAGACAGCCAGCGACCTCCACCTGCCAACCCTGGCCCAGCTCCTCCTCCCCAGCTGCTCCTGGAAGGTCCAAGAGTCAGGAGAGTTTGCTCAAGCACAGGTATCTCAGGTATGTGGGAGAGTCATCCCCAACTCCCATCCTCAGCAGCAGGTAGCACTGGCCAGGCCTTGGGACTCCCCTGGCGGCAGGAGGTGGCTGACAGCCCAGGCTAGAGATCAGGTTTCTTGGTTGCTGACACATGAGCCTGTCCTGGGTGGGGACAGCCTTGCCTCCTGCCCCTGTGAGCTCTGACCTGATCTCTTCATAGAAACCTTCCAGCATCTCCCGCTGCTCTTCCAGGGACAGCTCGGGGTCCAGGTAGTATCCAGAGGGAGACACTTGCAGGGCACAGTCCTCCAGCTAGGAGCAAAGAAAAAAGCTGTCAGAGCAGGGGTGGTGGGGATATGTGTAGATACCCCATGACCCCCTACCTTCCACTGGGTGGTACCCCACAAAGGTATAAACTGCAGTCATTTTTCATTTTCCAAGCACTTACTATTTGCACAGCCCCATGCATCGTAGGCATCAGGATTTCTTGCTCTGTGCTCTCTCTTGGCTAACACCTGCCCAATCTTTAGGTTTCAGATAATGCTTATAAGGAAAGCCTTCCTGGACTTCATGTGTGTACCCCTGCTGAGACCTTCCACACACGCATGACACTATCCTAGACACTAGTCTCCTTCCCCACTAACTGTGCACTCTGAGTTTAGATGCCATGTCTGTCTTGTCCCCTTCCACATTTGCAGAGCCTAGCCCAGCACTTGCCACACAGCAAATGCTCACTAAATGCTTGTCAAGCTAAGGAACATAAAGGAGGAAGAGGAGTGGAGAGAGGATGAGAGAAGTTCTGGCCTTCGAGGAAGCTCACAGCCCTTATCACCCATGGGGTGCTAAGCTGCAGCCACAAAGCATTAAATAAACCTAGGAGAAAGTGTTGAAAATGTTGGAAGGTGCAAACCCAGCTGGGAGAGCTGAGTGAGTGAGTATGTATGTATGTGTGCATGCACGCATGAGCACATGTCTTGGTGAGTAAGGCAATGGTGAAGAACAGGGGCTGAACCATAGACTCTTTAGTCTCTGGGCCTCAGGTCTTGCCTCCCCCCAAGGGGGCTACAGTTACAATGGTTCTAGCTAGACCCTGGGGAACCTATAAAAAGATCTTAGGGTCTGATTCAATCAGTCCACAGTGGGGCCCTGAAACCTGCATCTGTAACAGAAAGGCACATGGTCCATCTGTGTGTTCCTTTTCCGTGTTCCCCTCCCCTTGGCCTGGCTCCCCTCCACCACCATCACCAGGCACTTGGTCGCTTGAGAAGTGCTTGTAGAGAGGCCAGAGTGAGGTGCCTCTGGACTCTGAGGGCAACACTGTGCCTCTCCCTGACACCTCTCTCAGAGTATAGTGTTGGTGTGCCAGGCTCAGCAAAGTTCCCTTGACTTGAGTGACCCTGGCCCTTGAGGTGCCATACCCACCTCTGGAGAGGCAGGGGGTCTTCCGGTCATCTTACCGGGCAAATCAACCCCCAAGATTTGTCATGCTGTTGTCGGCCCTGCCCTGCCCTGGACCCAGCCTGCTCTTGGTCCCCTGAGTAGAAAGCATCCCTTCCTGTGCTTGTGTTTTGCACCCCTGCTCATGCCTTACAGCCTGATCTGACTCCTTCCTGGTGCTTCAGCCTGTAGGGGCCGCTGGGTGACCCCCCTGCCTGGGACATGGGACAAACACTCCAGACTGTTCTCTGTCCCACTTCCTGCCTGGCTGGCTGCCCTCCTTTGGGCGCCTTGGGCGGGCCTGGCCTCTCTCTCCACCCTGGGGCAGAGTCATCCTCTCCAGGGTTTATTGGGAACAGGCTGGAGAGAAGGCAGTAAGGCCCCAGGGCTGGGGTACCTTGTCCAGAGCCAGCTCAGCTAAGGGCAGCCCCACAGGCCTTTTAATCTAGCTTCCCATATGGTGACTCAGCAGCTGACCCACCCCACCCCCATCCAGGCTTAGCCATATCTCCCTCCATCTTGGATTGGAGGTTCTGGGACCCTCTAGAGACATACTTCTCTCAGAGCCACACCTCCCTCAGGAACCCTCCAAAATCACACATGTATAGACTAGCTCATTCGTTCAAACATTCATGAACTAGATCTGGTTTTAGGAGCTGAACACAGCAGGGAATAAGTGTCTCTGTATTCCCTTCTTTCCAGCCCAGTGATAGAAACAGGCTTGACTCAGAAGAAGTAAATAAATACACAGAAAATCGCAACTTTGATGGGTGCTCAGAAAGGGGTGGGGCGGAGTGCTGTAAAGATAAACATTGGAAGTATGATTGTATTACACCTGGTAACCGCTTACACACCTGGTATGTGCTCACTGGCCCTGGAAGGCCAAAGAACCACTTGCACAGCAAGGGCAGGCCTGCCTGTGGAGTCCCTCTTCCCTTGCTGCACACACACTTGGATGCTTTCATACCAAACAAGCAGAGAATGGCCCTCTCCTTCCAGGATACCCCACGCCCACATCTGTCTGGGGCAGAAGGCCAAGTATCCTACCTCCCCCGGCATCCTCAGGTGAGCAGGTTTAACCCCCTCCCCTCTGCACTGGTAGCAGTGGTTTCCTTAGCTACTTTACCTGTCCAGTCCTGCTCCATTTTTGGAGAGGGGGTCCAGGGGTACCAGTCAGCCCAGTGCCTTCAGGACAGTGCCCCTCCCCGCAATTGTCTATCCTGGGGGGAGGTGGGGGTGCAGGTTAGGACCAGGCAAGCAGCAGAGGGGGACTTCCTGCCAGCAGGATGGTGCTTGTCCCTAACACCCCTGGTTGCTTCCTGGGGTCACCATTCTGGGATCCAAACCTCTGGGCCTTGTTTCTCACACCCTGGGGCTGGGCCAGGCCTTAGCAAGCCCAGTCCCTGGTCCTGCTGACAGGGCTGAAGGTCAATACATAGTATGGGCCAACATCTATGACTCCCTCATGGCTCTTGTCTTCCTCACTCCTTGGGTGGAGAGCCCCTCACTTTGGCCTCCAGCCTACTCTTCTCTTGCCACTCTGGACCCATGCTTTTCTGGCATGTGATTTTATATGCAGGGCCAAGCTTAGGGGACCATGGTGACTATTTTCCAATTTTTTAAATAACAGTCCAATCAGGTCAGAAGGAACATGCAGGGAACAGCTGGGAGTAAGGGGTAGAGACAACAGTGTCACCTCAAATCATTAGGAGCAGAGCAGGACAAAGAGGATGGAGAAAAGGGTGGAATGAAATACCGAGGGCCTCCTGTCTTGGGAAGTAATTGTTAACTGCCTCTTTTTTCTCTCCTATAAACACAGGACCCTGTACTCCGAAGACCCTTTTCTTGTTATCTTGGGTCTCCAACAACATTGCCACTTCCTGGATGAAATGACATGGAAGGGAAACCCACATTTGTTCTGCCTCCTCCTTGATAGGCTTCGGGACGCCTATTTCATTGGGTTCTCCCAACAGTCCTTCCACAGGCCAGGAAACCAAGGTTCAGAATTTCAGTGAACCTGCCCTAGGCAACACAGCCAGGAATGGAATCAGGGCTAAGTGATCCAGATATTGGGTAGATGGGCCTTGGAAGTGCTCCAGGGAACACTGGGTGGGGAGGGCAGTGAGGCAGGGGCTTGTAGGATTGCCAGTGGCTGCAGACCCACTGCCCCTCAGCTTTCTGGACACTGCAAATACTCCAAACTGGTCTTCCCGGTTCCAGCAAAGGAACATATGAATAAACACACACCATAACCGCTAGGAGGAGCTCTGGTAGCAAAGTGCCTATGGCAGGCACTTGACTGCTAACCAGAAGGCTGGTGGTTCAAACCCACCAGCCACTCCTCGGAAGGAAGGTTGGGCAATCCACTTCCATAGTGATACTGCCTTGGCAACCCAAGGAGGGGTCGCTATGAGTCGGGGCCGACTCGATGGCACATAATAACAACAACGTAACTGCTAGGGTAACAGTGCCAGGACCTAGGGACTGGGCTCTCTCACCAGGTTGCAGCCCCACCTCCCGAGCACAGAATGACCAGCAGGTTGCGCATGCTGGCCCCAGGGGAGGCTGGGAGGAGGCCAGGACTTACACATACACCACGGTCTTCTACAGTCTCCTAACAGATCCCCAGGTTGTTGTTGTTATGTGCTGTCAAGTCAGACCCAAGTCATAGCAACCCTTCCTTGGGTTTCCGAGGCAGTAACACTATGGAAGTAGATTGCCCAACCTTCCTTCCGAGGAGTGGCTGGTGGCTTTGAACCACCAGCCTTCTGGTTAGTGGTCAAATGCCTTAGGCACTACTCTACCAGAGCTCCTACAGATCCCCATAGCAAGGTATTAAAGATTCAGTTCTCTACTAGAGCACCGCACCTTCCTCTTATGAGCCCTCTGGGACCCTCCAGTTGGCTGTGGTTTCTAACCCAGAAGCTCAGGTTCACACTTCAGTTCCCTCATGATGACTGCTGCTCAGGGGTAAAGTGAAGCTGGAGTGGGGAGGGGCAGTGACATCCCTGTCTTACTTGACCTCTAGCCACAGCTGGGGAACCAAAATTGTTGGTAATGGCCAAATCACTAGGGCTATATGTAGGTCCCTGGGTGGTGAAAATGGTTTGCTCTTGGCTACTAACTGAGAGGTTGACAGTTCGAACTCACCCAGTGGCACCCTGAAAGAAAGGCCTTGTGATCTGGTTCTGTAAAGATTTCAGCCAAGAAAACCCAAGGGAGCAGTTCTACTCTCTTAACGCATGGGGTTACCATCAGTCAGAACTGACTCAATGGCAGTAGGTTTGTGGTTTTTTCTTTTTATTCCCCTAGGTCTATCCCTGCTGCTAGGAAGAACACCCAGGGACTGCCCAAAGCCCAGGGAGAAATCAGTGGTATCCCAGATATGGCAGGGCCCTTGGGTGACAGGGAGAGGCTCCTGAGACACCTCCAGGAAGGATAAAAGGTAGTACTAGAGAGGGTGGGGCAGGGCTGTTGAGGGTAAGAAGTGAGATACAGAGCTACAGGGTCCGATTCCCCAGAGGCAGAGGAAGGTCCTGGGAGAAGCTGCTTCTGTGGGGAAAATCTGGAGGGAAGACACTCCTAAGTTCCCAGGGGAACTGGCCCAAGTCACTGCCAGGACCCCTCCCACCTCCACCCCCCAGGGCCAGGAGATGAGTCAGAGGCTGCGGCCAGGAGCTTCCTCCTAGACCCAGAGGAAATGAGCAAGGCCTTCTCAGACCTGAGCACTCTGAATAGTTTGAAAAGGAAGCCCCCAGGGGAACTCAAGAGAGGAGGCCCAGCCCAAAGGGGTGTGGAGGGGTGGAGTCCCAGGGAAGGAGTAGGCCAGGCCTCTGCACATCCCTAGGGAAGAGCCAGGAATGATGGTGGCTAGTGCCTGAGTGGGGGACAGATATCACTTGGCTGTGTCATGTTCCTCTGATGGACAACTGTATACATGATGAAGCAGTAAGTAGAGAGTCCCTCCCCCTTTTGCAGTCCCACAGCCTGCGATGAGGATGCCTGGGTTTTTGGGCCTCCTCTCCTCTCTAGAGGGCTATTAAGGCAGACCTGAGTCATATCTGTCCCCTGAAACTCTTCTGGGGCACCCACTTAGGGGATTAGGGGAGGAACAGCTGTTGACATTTCCTGCAAAGAGGGGCCTGTTCCCCTCCCCCAGCTCTCTGATGTCCTTGCCCCTACTCTATTCTCAGCCCCTCTTCCTCCAGCCTTCTATTCTGGGGTTGTGGTCACAGTTTATATTTGGGACAAGCACACAGAAGCACATCTGACCATTCCTGGCAGAGCTGCTAGTCCCAGGGAGTCTCAGTTCCAGCACTGTGGTCACTGAGTGTGCCTGCCCCCATATTCTGCCCTTAGGGGAAGGGAGGGAGGCTGTCCCCCAGGTGGAGTTTGACTGGGTCCTGTTTTATCCCGATGCTCCTGAAAGTGGGGGAGAAGACTTAAAATTTTCTCCATCCAAGCTCAGAGGTGTCCTCAGCTAGAGAACAGAGGATAGAGCACCTGGTATGAGGTGTGGTGGGTCCTAACTGAGGGCGAGGAGGTAGGAAGCAGTTCTAGGCCTCTATCCTGAAGCTGATCTCCCAAAGCCTGTCCCCCTACTCGGGAAGAGGTGTGTTAGGGCCAGGTCCTGTCCTGAGGTGGGGGTCAGGAGGAAACCTAGCTTCTCTTTGGTGCTCCAGCCTTATTTCAGGGCCTGGAATCCCAGGGGCAGGGGGTGGGGGGACACCTCACTTAAAAACTCATTTTTTCCCAGCCCCCAGCACAAGGGGGCAGCATCAAAACTCAGAATGGGCAGTGCGGCAGCCCTGTGGCCTTGAAGCCTGAGCTCTGCCAGGACATGTACCACTCCCCAGGCCAATAGTCTACCCATCCCTCCCTCTCGCGCTCATGAGGCGTGGCTGGCCCTTAGCTCGAGGAATGCGGGCTGGGGGCCCGGCTCCCCGGCACATTCCAGGGGAGACCCCGGGCCCAGGGGGCAAGTTTGCGCAACTCGGCGCCCAGCTGAGGCTGGGAGTTGGGGAGGGCACCCCCGCCGACTCGTTCTCCTCTTCCACTACTGGGGCAGGAGGGCTGTCGGGAAACCCCGGGGGGTAGCAGCGCGCCTCTCTGCATCGCGGTCCGGAAACCCAGAGCGCCGGAAAGGGCTGCCTGCGGGGGGCTAGGGAGGGGGAGGCCGGCAGGCCATCTAGAAACGGGCCTCTCCCGGCAGTGCGCGCGATCGGTTCCGGGGCCCGGGCAGACCGTGGTTTAAACTTAGCCCGGCCCGCCCCCTCCCTCCCAGCTGCAGGCCCACGGCTACGGGTGCACCGGGTGGGGGTGAGGGACGGTGACTCAGAGGGCTTTTCCACTCGTGCAACCTCCTAAAGTCTGCCTATTCCGGGTCGGGTCGCTTCCTGGGAACTCCCCTCACCCCCTAAGGTCTTTTCTCCGCCGGGACTCCCATGCCAGACCCCGCCCTCAGGGGCCAGGCTTTCTACCCGACGGGACCCAAACTTCGCTCGAAGCCTTGGCCACCTTTAGCGGCCCGCCCTGGATCCGCCCCTCGTCGTGGTCCCGCCCCACCTCACCTGAAGCAGGTGGAAGCTAGTCCCTCCCGAGCTCCGCCTCCTGGATCCGCTACTGCCGGAACAGCTACAGTCATCCTTTCTAGAGCAGCTACCTTGGCAGAAAGGCGCTGGTGGACCCCGAGCCCCTGTCCAGGCTGGGCCTGTATTAGAGGGGCACCTGGGGTGGCACAGACCACAAACTCCCATCTCCCGTCCTCACTTTTCCCTCAATTTGAGAGGCATCTCTCGCAGGCAAGGCAGCATGGACGCTGGGCCGTCAGCACAGGACTTTCTCTGAGGGGCGCACCTACTCTGGCTTATCCCCGAGGGGCAACTCCCACAGGCTTTCATGGCGCCGACCCTGAACTCCCGATCGCCCCCAACCTTTCGCTGGCCCCTTTCACCTTGAGCGGCGCCCCCAGCAGGCGGTGCAGCGCGGGTATCTGCCCGCCCAGGGGCAGCGCCCCGTCCAGGCTGCAGGTGGGGGCCCGGCGCGGCTCCGGGAAGTTGGCACACGCGAAGGGGTCGGTATCTTCCAGGTACTGTACCCGCACAGTCACCACCGATACCAGCTCCCCTTCCTCACGATCTTCCCCGCCCGCCATGGCTCCGCCACCGGTTCACGCCGCAAACCTTCGGGTCCGGCTCCACCGCACCGGACTGGTTCTGAGTCCCGGGCTGGGCCAGAAGCAGCAGAAGAGGGGCGGAGCCAAACGGAGGCGGGCCTAGGAAGGGGGTGGAGTCAAGAAGGAGGCCGGAATCATGGAGGGGGGCAATCCGTTCTGGAGGCGGGGCTTGAAGCTAGCCAATCAGTGGGCCTGAACGTGATTTCGTTAGTTCGCAGGCTGGAAGAGCGGGAAGCCCGCGTTTGAGCCCCGCCTTCGACAGCTTGCGGGCGGGGACCGGTACCTTTCTCTGGCTTTGGGGTGGTGAAGCTGCTTTCTCACTGGGGTATTAGGACAGGTAGAGCGAAAGTTTCTTCAGATAGTGGCCGGCCAGGTCCCCCTTCAGATTGCGGGATGAAATGGATGAGTTTCTCTCATCTGGGGAAAGTAGTGAGATAGATTCCACTCAGACTGAAGGAAGAGGTGGGATCAATTCCTTTCAGTTGGGGAAGAAGAGAGCTTCAGTTCCAGGACGACTTTCAGTTTCAAGGGGAAAGTGGAACACGTTCCCCTGTTTTGAGGAAGAAGTGGAATGGGTGCCCCTCAGCTTGTATGAAAAATAGAGATAGCCCTCCATAGTTCGGAGAGAGATGAGAATACCCCTCAGATTTTGGGAAAAAGTTGGATGGGTCCCTCTTAGTTTGAAGGGAATCGATTGGCGGGGATTTCCGGTTTAGGCAAAAAAGTGAGATACGTTCCCCTCAGTTTCATGGAAGACGCAAGAGAAAACCCAATTTGAGAAATGAGGTTCTTTTACAGCCTGAGGTAAGCTGAGTCCAATTTGGGTTTAGGGGTTTCTGGGCAAGGAGTTCGGGTCAAGGCTTTTTTGGGCGCGCCCAGTGCGCATGCGTGGCGCTGGGTGGGCTTGCGCGACAGAAAAAAAAAAACAAGGGTCCCAAACCCACGCTCGCTGCGCTTAAGTCGGCCGTGCACCGCCCCCTGCCGTCCGCACTGGGCAGCGCGGGGCCCAGGGCCTCGGCACCTGGAGCTGGCCAGGGCCGCTGCGACCCCACCCCCCACCCCAGCGGAATCCTGACGGTCAGAGTACCGGCTGACCCCTCCGAGACGCTGCGGTGCCCCTGGAGTGTCGTGGCCGCACACAGTCTGAAACAGGGTGAGGGGAGATTTTGATCAGGTTTCGGGGAGCGGACTCGAAGGAGTAGCTTGCGGGACTTGGGGAGAGAAGGCTGAACTGGGGGATTTCCGGAGCAGAGGCAGGTTTAAGAGGCGAGGAGGAGAGGGGGTCCCGGGGCAAGGTCTAGATTCCGGACCTGGCTTGGGGGTATCGAAGCTGGGATTGGGGGGAGAGAGCCCCACGTGCCTCTGACGCGGGGGCGCCCGGTAGGCGGCGGCTGCTGCGACGCGGGGCCGGCGGCCCTGCCGTGCGGGGAGGGTGGCTGGGCAGGCGGCAGGATGATGCGCTCCGCACTGCCCCTGCTCGGGCTGCTCCTGGCGGGGGCCGAGGCGGTCGGAGAACCTACCCAGGAGCCGGGGGCGCCGGGCGAGCCTCCCTCAGGCTTGGCGCTCTTCCGCTGGCAGTGGCATGAGGTGGAGGCGCCTTACCTGGTGGCCCTGTGGATCCTGGTTGCCAGCCTGGCCAAGATTGGTGAGTGCTTGTGTGCTTGCGCCAGGCCGGCGGCCGGCAGTGGACGCGCCCGCGGCCCTCCTGACCCCCGGATCCCAGCGGTTTCTCGCACAGTGCCCGGACTTAGGTTCGAGTCTACAAATCCGGGTGCTCACCCAGTTCCTGTGCCGCCTCTTCTGGGTCTTCCTCCTCCCTTTCTTCTCCGGTGGGAGCCCTGAGGATTGGCTTTCCCCAAGGACTGCCCCACCTGTCTCCTCCATCCCCATCGCTGGGCTCCTTCGCCCAGAACAAGCCATCTCTGCCCCCTCTTCCTCTTGCAATAAGCCCTTCTCAGTCCCCAGCCTCTCGGGAACCTCTGCCATCGGGAGACATGGGGATGATATTCTGCAGCGAACCTAGGCGTTCTGGACCCTGAGGAAGCAGCCTTCCCTGAAGACCATGTCTCATTGGCCCTTCTCCTGGCTGCGTTTCCTTTAGCCCTCTGTGCTCCCTACTCAAAGAAGCTCCTTTTTTTTGTGCTTAGCTGTGGGACCCTTCTGGCCAAATCAGGTCCAATAATCTTACCACTTCAGGATGAAGGAAACTTCCGTTATTGGAGCTGGCACTAGGTCTTTTGTTCACTCAACCTCCTCCTGTCCTCACGTTGAAGGCTGTGCTTCAGATTATCTCCCTGAATAGAGCTGCTTTTCCCTGCCTCTGCCCCTTCCTCCCCCTTCAGAGCAGCCAGTGGTCCCTCCTCCTCCCAGAGACCCCCCCCTGTTGTGCAGGCCCTGCTCTGGGGGTGACTAATTATAGCTGAGCATTGCTACTCCCCATCTATGCTGGCACAGCCTGTACGCCAGTCTCCCAATACAGCCTTCATGTAGGAATCACTTAGCCTAGAATTTGTCCCCACCCCCTACACACTGCTGGCTGGGGAGAAGGGGGCTGGGCAGGAGCAGAATTTGCCTCTCTGCTGTGGCAGCCGCAGATTAATAATAATTGAAAGTGGAGCTTGAAATGCCTCAGGAGCCTGTCTGCCAGAGAACAGGCATTTGCCATGGGACTTGGATGGCAAGGCGGGGGTTGGTGCATACGTTGGAGATGAAGATAGAATAGGGACCCTGAAGGGGGGGTGACCAAAGGTGGAGATGAGTATGGGGAGAGCCCTGACTGAGTTTACCAGAAGAGGCCCCTGAGCTGTGAGAGAAAAGTGGGAGGAGCCTCAGATTGGAAGCTAAGCCCTGGATTTGCTGAAAAGTTTCTGAGTTGCAGGATGGTTCCTGCCTTAATTAAGGTTTATAGCAACAACTGTTGTTTCCCTCATGAATCATAGTGCTTTTTCTAGTTTGAGTGGCACATCCTTTGGAGGTAGGAGAAGAGAAAAAGTCTTCTTATCCATAGCCAGAAAAATCCTCAGAGAGGAGGGAAAAGAGATGCAGAATGTCCAAGGACACATTCCGCAATACTAGGAGTATTCCCCACCCCTTTATTCAACAAATCTTTATGCAGAGCTCCCTACGTGCCAGGCACTGCCCTAGGCCCTGTGGGCACAACTTCCAAAGGGCACTGCCTTGTCATAGAGTCTCATACAAACTGATACAGAAGCCTCTCCTGGGGATATATGGGAAGACACTCATGGTCTCTGGGCTCAGGGGAGAGCCAAAGAGTTTATTTAAGGGGACAGACAAAGGTAGAAGTAGACTGTAGTGCTAGAAACCTTTTTCTTACCTCCCCCTCTTCCTAGGGACAGATTTGTTATTTTCCCCCTAAAGTCATTTAATTACCATGTGTTGAGCATCTGCCACGTGTCTGACATTATGCTAGGGACACTCACACTTCATATAATTTCATCCTCACCCTTCCATATTACAGAAAAATTAAAGTTCAGGTGAGTTGAATAATTTGCCTGAGATCACGCAGATGATGAAGGAGCTGAGTCCTTCTGACTGCTAAATGCAATACTTTTTTATCTAGCAAATCCTTAGAGAGCCCATGTAATGAAAAGCATATTGGGTTAGGAGATATCCAATGCTTCTAGGAGCCATAATATGAATTACGGTCTAGATAGGGAGGCAGGACATAATAATACCTATTGCCTTTGAGTCTATTCTGACTCATAGTAACCCTGTAGGACAGAGTAGAACTACCCCATAGGGTTTCTAAGGCTATGATCTTTATGTAAGCAGACTGCCACATCTTCCCGTAGAGCTGCTGGTGGGTTCGAACCGTCAACCTTTTGTTTAGCAGCTGAATGCTTAACCACTGCACCACAAGAGCTACTAATATAATAACGTTTCAGTCACTTAAAAAAAAAAATAGGTAACATTTATTGAAGGAGTCTGTAGGTGGTGCAAGAAGTTAAGCACTTCACCACTTAACAATAGGTTGGTGGTTCGAATCCACCAAGAGGTGATCTGTTTCCGAAAGGTCACAGCCTTGAAAACCCTGTGGAACACAGTTGAGCTGTGGAGCCCTTGTACACCTATGTTGTGCCTACACATATACCAGGTAGCATTTGTTGCAGTTCAAATACTTATGAGTAAGGGAGGTCAGAGAAAGGCAAGTCAGGTGAGGTCCCCTGAGGATGAGGTAGAGAGGAGAGGGCATTTCCAGGGAAAAGCAAGGAAAGGCTGAGGTTGCCACGGTGTGACAGGAGTGCCAAGAAACAGGCAAAATGGACTGCAGGGGAGGGTTTTCATCCTGGAGGTTGGAGATTCTGGGAATCTTACATAGCTTTTCTTCTTTCTTGGTCTTAGGTTCAGCGTCCTGACCTTGGGTAACCTGCAGCTCTGTGTGTGTGTGTGTGTGTCTCCTGAACTGATACTTCCCACCCTCTTCTTGCATTGTAGTGTTTCACCTGTCTCGGAAGGTGACATCTCTGGTCCCTGAGAGCTGCCTGCTGATTTTGCTGGGCCTGGTGCTAGGGGGCATTGTCTTGGCCATAGCCAAGAAAGCTGAGTACCAGCTGGAGCCAGGCACCTTCTTTCTCTTCCTGCTGCCTCCTATCGTGCTGGATTCTGGATATTTCATGCCCAGCCGGCTGTTGTTTGACAACTTGGGTGCCATCCTCACCTATGCCGTGGTGGGCACACTCTGGAATTCCTTCACAACAGGAGCTGCCCTCTGGGGCTTGCAGCAGGCTGGACTTGTAGGTGAGTGACTCTAAGATTTGGGCTGGCAGAAGGAGGATTTTCTGCCCATCACCTCGCTTCCCTCTTCTTCAGCTTTGGAGGTCCCATGTGGGTGACAGCTAGGCTCTGGGAGCCTTGCACAGCACTCCTCCAGATGGGCCTCCAGCCCTTGTTTAGGTCTCTGCCAGTCAAGTCTGGCTTCTGCAGCATGACAGTTGAGCAGGCCTGGCTCCCAGCTGTGTGTAGGCTGCCGAGGCTGGGGAGCCCACATCACCACTCCGCCTGCTGCTTCCTGCCCTTTGTTGCCATGCTGCCCCTTGCCAGCCTTGCTCCCCTGAGGCACAGTGTACCTCTCCTACAAGGGGTTCCTGTCCTGGCTCTGCCCAGGCCATTGTCAGAGTGGGTTTCTGCTTTTATTATTACTTTTAATAAATACATATTATATATCCACAAAATACAAGGCACCACACTGGGTGTTCATCCTTATCCTAGCGACTCTTCATAACACCCTTGTTGGGGTATCATTTGTCCCATTGGGTGGATTAGCCCCTTAAATTCATTTGACATCATGTTCAATGTTACCAGGAGAGGTCTGTTTTTCTGAGGTTCCTTGCCTTTAGGCTGCCCTGCCCATCTCCCTTCTTCATTTCTGCCCTGAGAAATTCATTCACCCAGAACGCTGACCATTCAGCCTTTTTCAAGGCACACGAAGAGGCTTGCAGTTTCCATCTGGGGACCCCAAGCCGCTTTCCCCAGTGAGTCAGTGAAGTCTTTGTGGCAGGAAGGGAAGGGAAGATATCAGAGCATAATAATAATAGTTGTTGTTGTTGTTGTTATGTGCTGTCGAGTCAGCCCTGACTCATAGCGACCCCTCCTTGGGTTTCCGAGGCAGTATCACTACGGAAGTAGGATTGCCCAACCTTCCTTCCGAGGAGTGGCTGGTGGGTTTGAACCGCCAGCCATCTGGTTAGCAGGCAAGTGTCTTAGCCACTATGCTACCAGAGCTCCTAATAATAATAGTAGTAATAATAATTGGTAATATTTATTGGGTGCTTACTGTATATTTGTTGTTGTTATGTGCCGTTGAGTCGGCCCCAACTCATCGCGACCCCTCCTTGGGTTTCCAAGGTGGTATCACTACGGAAGTAGATTGCCCAACCTCCCTTCTGAGGAGTGGCTCATGGGTTTGAACTGCCAGCCTTCTGGTTAACAGTCAAGTGCCTTAGGCACTATGCTACCAGGGCTTCTTACTATATATTAGACATTGGCTAAATAATAAATTCCTTTATTCTTCCCAATTTACAGATGAGGCTCAGAGAGGCTATATGACATGTTCAAGTCACACCTATGGTATTTTTATGATACTCAGACCTTGTAGACCGATATCTGATGTCCACTCCCCTTACTGCTGAGAATTGTTAAGTGTTATATCCTTTAGGCTGAGAATCACAGATATGGGAGAAAGGGCTGGCTTTTGTTCTTCTCCCTAGTAAAGCCAGTCAGCAGCCAATTTCCAGCTTCTGGTGGTTATTGTGACGTTGCAGTTTTTATTACCAGCCTTTTTAACTTTGCTGGTTCCATAGAGCTTTCGCAGTCATCACCTGGGTTGATTTTTTGCAGCAGTCTTGTGAGGTGGGTGTGGCTCAGAGAGGTCATGTGACCGACATCACACATTCAGGTCTTAGGCAAAGGCAGCTGGGCCCAAGTCTCCTGACCTGCAGGCCAGTGCTCTGCCCTCTGTCCCAGTTCCTCTCTAGGCTTCTCTGTTTTAAGAGTGGGATGGAGGCTGTAGGAGGCTGGCTCGCCTTCACCCATTAATGGTCTGTCCCCTATCTCTCCCTCCAAAGCCCCTAAGGTACAGGCTGGCTTGCTGGACTTCCTGCTGTTTGGGAGCCTCATCTCAGCAGTAGACCCTGTGGCCGTGCTGGCTGTCTTTGAGGAAGTGCATGTCAACGAGACCCTCTTTATTATCGTCTTTGGCGAGTCCCTGCTCAACGATGCAGTCACTGTGGTGAGAGTGCACAGCCGGCTGCCATTCCCTGACTCTAGGCTGCCCCACTGACTGGTTGGGCTGTCTGAGGAATGGCTCAGACTCTCCCCTACCCCCAGGGGGAAGAGAATGATCTAGAGTTCACACACCCCCAGCACCAGTCCCAGTGCTGCCTCCCCCTCACCCCTGATTCTCCTTGTCTCACTCAGGTGCTGTACAAGGTCTACAACTCCTTTGTGGAGATGGGCTCTGCCAACGTGCAGGCCACTGACTATCTGAAGGGAGTCGGTCAGTATTTCCCCCCTCTCGTTGGCATTGGAGGTCGGGCTCCCCTGGGTTTCTGAGGCCCTCCACCCTGGCATCAGGGCAGAGGAGGCTGTTCAGTGTCTGCCTTACTCCCTTCTCTCCTCTGTGGAGAATTGGGTTCCTGAGAACCAGAGCAAGAAGGGCTTTCCCTGGGAACCTGACCCCTGGGGAGTGTGGTGGGCATCATCCTCAGTTCCCTGCCAGGCAGCAGTCTTGTTAGCCCGGGTCAGGTCCGGGCCAGGGGTCATGCTGACAACCCACTCCTCCCCCAGCCTCCCTGTTTGTGGTCAGTCTGGGCGGGGCAGCTGTGGGCTTAGTCTTTGCCTTCCTCCTGGCCCTGACCACACGCTTCACCAAGCGGGTCCGCATCATCGAGCCGCTGCTGGTCTTCCTCCTCGCCTATGCAGCCTACCTCACTGCTGAAATGGCCTCGCTGTCCGCCATTCTTGCGTGAGTCCTGGGAGCCTTGCAGGCAGGCAGCTGGGAGGGAGCACTGCAGATGGTTGCCCCTCATAGAGACAGGAGCAGGACCCTGAGGAACCCATAGATTTCCCTAAGCACTTGTGGAAGCAGGAGCCTCACACTGGTGATGAGCCTTAGGTCATATTCCAGAATCTGTCTCCAGAACTGTTCTTGTACCCCAGAACCCAGTCTTCTTCCACTAGAAGTGCTCACTGGGTATGGGCTGATCTGGAATTGGAATCCAAGGTCTGTTGTCATTGGTTCTGGTAGCCACAGCACTCCAGAAGATATCTCCAGGAGATACTTCTCCTAGGACTACCAGTAACTGCTTGGGACGGTCTCATGTTCTCTGGGCTTCAGCTCTTAAAGTCTGGCATCCTGTAATGGACAACCCCCCTCCTGAAGCATGTTTGAACCCTAGAGGCCTTGCTCTGCCACCCTCCTCACTTGCCTTCTCTCTCCATTCCTCTCTAGGGTGACCATGTGTGGCCTGGGCTGTAAGAAGTATGTGGAGGCCAACATCTCCCATAAGTCACGCACAGCTGTCAAGTACACAATGAAGACTCTAGCTAGCTGTGCTGAGACCGTCATCTTCATGCTGCTCGGCATCTCGGCTGTGGATTCTTCTAAGTGGGCCTGGGACTCTGGGCTGGTGCTGGGCACTCTCGTCTTCATCCTGTTCTTCCGAGCCCTCGGTATTATCAGCATCCTCTACTTTCCCACCCTCCTTCCTGTCCTGCTTAACTCCAGCCCCTGCAGCTTAGCCCCCAGTCTGAGTCCCCATCCCTGTCAATCCCTAAGTCTCTCCTTGCTGCTCACCTCTCCCAGTCCCTTTAAGACCTTAGCCTGGATCCTTGGTGCCCTCCACTCCCAGTGCCCTGCTCCCACTGGCCTCCCTCCTGCTGTAGGCGTAGTCCTGCAGACGTGGGTGCTGAATCAGTTCCGGCTGGTCCCTCTGGACAAGATTGACCAGGTGGTGATGTCCTATGGGGGCCTGCGGGGGGCTGTGGCCTTTGCTCTCGTCATCCTACTGGACAGGACCAAGGTCCCTGCCAAGGACTACTTTGTGGCCACCACTATTGTGGTGGTCTTCTTCACAGTCATCGTGCAGGTGGGAGTGCCCACAAGACTGGGTGGGGAGAGGGTCTGGCAGGTCCTGGGGGAGTCTTGGAGCCTCTGGGACTGGGGCTTCTCTTCCCATTGGGGGATGCAGGGGCCTGCCTTCCCAACTTTGAGTGCAACAGGGTGGTGGTACAAAAGCTGAGGCCTAACCATGGAGAGAGGAAGGCAGCATGGAATTGACCAGGGCAGGGCTCACCTATTGCCTGTCCTCAGGGGTTGACCATCAAGCCGCTGGTCAAGTGGCTGAAGGTGAAGAGGAGTGAGCATCATAAACCCACCCTGAACCAGGAGCTGCACGAGCACGTGGGTATCAGAACCCCTTCCCTCAGCCTGTCCCTCTTTCCTTTCTTCTATTCTGGGCAGAGTCCTGATCCAATCCCCCTACCCACCCCTCTTCTAGACTTTTGACCACATTCTGGCTGCAGTGGAGGACATTGTGGGGCACCATGGCTATCACTACTGGAGGGACAGGTGAGGGAGCTGGCCCTAAGGCTCCTTCAGCAGCAGCCACCCCACCAGTCAGGGCAGTATGGACCATGGGCTGCACTTCTAAGAAGGGCACAGCCAGGCTCAGGCAGGATGACTCCTGCTGGAAGCCCTTTAGTGGCGGTATCCCAGTGCTCTCAGGATAAGACTTCCCAGTGTGGCCTTGCCAGCCCTGTGTGCCTTGGCACCTGTCAGACTCCCAGCCACATTGTGTTCTGTCCTCCCCATTACTGTCTGCCTGCTAATCACAGGGACCTTGTTTTAGCAGCTTAGGACTTACCGTTTCCCTGCTGACCACTGGCCCTTTGTCATATTGCTCTCTTGTTCTCTCTTGGCTACCCTTCACCTGCTTCTACTTGTCCTTCAGATCTCCCCATAGGCATCAATTCCTTAGGGAGGCCTTCCTTGTCCTCCCTGACTAGGACAAGTTCCAACACACTCCATAATTCTCCTTTGTAATTCTTGTCACGGTTTCAGTTTCACAGTTATTTGGAGTTCAGTTAATCGTGGGCTTCCCCATAACACTGTAAGTTCCTGTAAGGGGCAGGGACTAGCTTTGAGATTCTTCTTGCTGAGGTCCACACCAAGAGAGCCAGGCCAGTGCTGGCAATGGCCTTGCACCATCTGTGGAAGGGCCAGCCAGCTAGGCCTTGGCGATGGTGCTCAGGGCTGGGCCTGGCATCCTCTGTAGGTGGGAGCAGTTTGACAAGAAGTACCTGAGTCAGCTGCTGATGCGGCGGTCAGCCTACCGCATCCGGGACCAGATCTGGGATGTGTACTACAGACTCAACATCCGGGATGCCATCAGCTTCGTGGACCAGGTGGGCCAGCAGCCAGTGGTAGGTGGGTAGAAGGCTAGCAGAGCAGGGCTGGAGGGGGCAACAGGCAGGCAAGCCCCAATGGGGAGCTGGGAATTCCCAGCTGGCTTCATGATCCTATGATGTGGCAGCTGTAGGAACCGGCCTGCCCCAGTCCTGACATCAGAGTCTGACAGACAGCAGAGAAATGTGGGAAGTATCTGGACTCTAGAGTCAGCAGATTGAGCTCAATTCTTATCACTAGCAGGCTTGTGGCCTTGGGTAAGTCATATGTCCTCTCTGGGCCTCAGTTTCTTCAACGATAAAAAAGCAGGAAAGTCAAAGAGTTTTGTGTATTTAACATGTAAAGTGCTCAGCACAGAACGTGGCACATCAATGGAGCAAAATAAGGGTTAACTAGTCTTATTTTTATTACCCTTCTGGCTGTCTCGGTCACCCTCCATCTGACCTCTGTCTTGGCCCCTGTTCAGGGAGGCCACATCTTGTCCTCCACCGGGCTCACTCTGCCCTCGATGCCCAGCCGCAATTCCATGGCAGAAACTTCTGTCACCAACTTGCTGTGAGTCCTGGGCCCCCTTCTCCTTCCTTAACTCCTCTCCACTGGGCCCTCTGTCTGAATCCCTTCTAGGGAAGAGTTGTTTGCACCTTTGTTTCTGCCCTTCCCCTGGCCTGCCTCCTACCTTTCCAGCATCTGCCTTGCTTGCCCCTTGCAGGAGGGAGAGTGGCAGTGGTGCATGCCTGGATCTGCAGGTGATTGACACAGTGCGCAGTGGTCGGGACCGAGAGGACGCTGTGATGCATCACCTGCTCTGTGGAGGCCTCTACAAGCCACGCCGCAGGGTGAGAGCAGGCGGGGCACAAGAATTCCAGGGGAAGGGCACTATGGGTCTGGGGAGGTGAGGATGATCAGAGGTTTGAGGAGTGTTCGGTGCTGCGGAGAGTGGAGAGGTGTAGGTGCCCAGTTGAAGAATGTGAGCTTCATCTTGTTGGTTATGAGAAAAAATCTTTGGCTTTCTTTTCTTGGAGAGAGTGTTTTTGTCTGCTACAAGCACTGTTTAAAGATGCCTTCTCTGGTGGCAATGTGCAGATCGAATTGGAGGGGTGAGCTGAGAGGCCAGGAGAGCCAGTTGGGAAGCTGGAGTGAAACACAGTGGATGCGAGCTGGGTGGTGGGAAAGGAGAGGAGCACATAGGATAGGTGGTTGGCCTTGAAGGGGAGAAGAGGAGATGAAGGAGAGGGTCCTTGTGGGTAACTGAGAGAATGATGGGGTCACAGACAGTAGCAGGAGTGCTGAGGAAGCCTACAGGATCAGCTAGCATAGGGAAGGCAGACACCTGTTTTAGGTAATGATAGTCCAATGCAGATCATAAAGCTTTGGGGCTGGAAGGGCCCAGCTGATCCAGGAGGGAATCTGTTGAAACCCCCACAAGGGGGCAGCAAGTCATTCCCTTTACCCTTTCTGAACTTGGAAGCTAGCCATTACTGTTTCTGGCAATCTTAATAGTTAAGGTTCTTTCTATGGTTGAGACAGAATGAGCTCCCTTTAACTTGTACACACTGGTCCTTATTTGACTCTGTAACTCTGAAGAATAAGCCTTTAAAAGTTTGAAGGCAGCTTTCTCCTAGGCCACCTTTTCTCAGGCCAGCATCTCCTGTCCCCTGCATTGTCCTGTCCACTTTTAACTCGTTGCCCTGGGGCACCACATTGTCTTTACAGTTAGGCGAACCTCAGATTTTCCTCTTGTTAATGGCTGTTGAACTCTGTCTCCTCTAACCTATTTTTTTTTTATTGTGATTTACAGAGCAAATTCACTTTCCATACAGCGTTTCACATACACTGTCTCATGACATTGACTACAATTTACCACAATGCAACAGCTCCCCTCCCACTTTCTCCCGAGAGTTACCTCTTCCCTGTGTCCATCCCTCCATTCACTCCTGCCCCCTGAGCTGTCTCCCTGTGCATAAATAGCCCTTCTTTCTCTCATGATTGTTCTCTTCAAGGAGTGTATCTACCTCAGGTAAATGTTCAACTCATATGCCTGTCTTTTGTTTGACTGGAAGCCACAAGTGTGGGTTCAATTCCAGACCTGAAGGGCAGCTAAGGGCCACAGTCTCCGTGGTTCCACCAGACTCTATCAGACTAGCAAACTTGGTCGCCCCTCTTTTTTTTTTCCCAAATGATTCTGAGTTTTGTTCCACATTGTTCTCCCTCTCTATCCAGGATCTCCTACATAGATCCCCCTCCAAGTGGTTGACATTGGTAGCCGGGCACCATCTAGTTCTTCTGGTCTCATAGTCATATAGGCTGCAGATCGCATGGTGTACCAGTTGCTCGGACTAATTCTTTCCATGAATCTTTTAACCTATTTTTTTAAAAGATATTTTTTCTTATGGAAAATTTCAATCATTTAGAGAATCAAATAATGAACTTCCATTTATCCATCATCCAGCTCCAATAATTATCAATATATGGCTAACCTTGTTATGTTCTACACTCCTACCACACCTCATCCACACTTTTTTATTTTAAGGAAAATCCCTGTTATTATCTCTAAATATTTCACAGTATATCTCTAGGTGGTAAGAACTCTTAAAATACATATATTTAAGTGATAATGGTACTATATATATATACATATATATATGTGTATATATATATATATATATATATATACATATATATATAGTACCATTATCACATATATATATATAAGACCTTAGTACCATTATCACTTACAAAAAATGATAATAATTCCTTCTTATCATTAAATAGCAGTCAGTATTTAATAAGTATCTTTTTACAGCTGGTTTGTTCAAATTAGGATCAAATAAAGTCCATACTTAGTATTTGAGAAACATGTCTTGTCATAAAAAAAAAAAATTTGTAATAGTTTCTTTTTCCCCTTGTTATTTGTTTATTGACAAACGTGGATACTTTGTCTTGGAAAATTCCTGTTTTCTATAGCCTGCTGATAGTTCCAACAGTGTTGCTTCACAGGCTCCTCCACCTCGGCATTTCCTGATCCTATTCAGGAGCATTCACTGATGTGTCTGTATTTTTTATTGTATCACATCAGAAGTACCTAATGATTGGCTGGCTGGCTGTATCTGTTTGTGTGTGTAAGAATGGTCTGGGTTTAGTCCAACCAGTTCTTATGGAGTCAATTAAAAAAAAAAAAGAACAAAACTGGAGTTAAATGTCATCTTATTTGATTTAGCCCATTATCCCATCATTTGGATATCACTTCTGCCATCAGACATCTCCTCAGATTCATATCATCTGAAAATTTGCTAAGCCTGTTAACAAATCAACATAAAAATGTTGAACAGGATAGAGCTGAGGAGGGAGCCCTGTTGTTTGCTACCAAAGACCTTCCTTCAGACTGATAATGATCAAGCATTTTGGGGAGAGATGGTTACTTAACCAGTTCTGAAACCACTTAGTTGTACCATAACACAATTCATAATTGTGCATGTTCTTCACAGAATCACCATTAGTAAGAGGTGTCTAGTATGCAATTAGAAATATAAGATTATACAGTGAAGCCTGTGAGAGTTCAACTCAACGGGACTGTCTTGTTTTCCGGGTCTTGCAAGTTTCTGCCTTTGACAGGATGCAGTCTTAACCACTTTTCTATCCCTCCTTTTAGTAGAAAATATTTGAGTTTTCCTTTTCTGACAGATTTCTGCCTTACACAAGTTTTCGGCTTTGCAGGTTTTATGGTCATTTGAGAGGTAAGGGCTGGAGATAAAGATTTGGAAGCCATCTGTATTAGGTTTCCTTGCCTGGCTACATCACAGTCCCCTGGGGATCTTGCTAGAATACATATTCCTGGCCTAACTTCCTGGAGATTCTGAATCTGTGTCGTATAGAGTATATACCAAACTCTATAGTATAAAGAGGAGCTCTGGTAGCGTAGTGCCTAAAGCATTTGACTGCTAACCAGAAGGCTGGCGGTTCAAACTCACCAGCTGCTCCGCAGAAGGAACATGGGGTAAATCTTTATTGCCATAAAGATTTACTGCCTCAGAAACCCAACAGGGGTCACTATGAGTGCAAACGACTCGATGGCAGTGAGGTTTATTTTTTTAATAGTATAGAGTGGGACTAAGAGTCTGTATTCTTAATACATCCCCCAAGTGATTCAAATGCAGTTGGACTGATGGCTGGTGTTCGGGAGCTAAACACAGGTCTGTGTCACTGGGGTAGCTGAAGCTGAAAGATTGGATAAGTTCTCTGGGGTGACCATTTAGAGGGAGCGAAGAGAGCCAAGGGTAATACTGTCAGTAATGCACATGGAAGAAAAGGAAGGAGCTGATGGAGGAGGGGGAAGGAACCCTTGGAGAGGCAGTAACAGGTCTTGGAGGCCTGGGTGGAAGGAGGGCTGGATGCTGCCTAGATGTCAGGTTAGGACCCAAGCAGAGGCCATGACCAGCGAGAAGGCAGTCTGGTATTTAAGGATGTAATGCGTCTGAGGGAAAGTGTCAGAAACAAATTATGAACGTTTGGCAGCAGAAGTAGGGGTGATGGAGTCAATGAAAACATTTTCTTCAAGGGGGGATAGTCCGCCGCATGCTTGAAAGCAGAGGAGAGGGAGTCAATGGCGACAGATTGAAGAAAGATGGAAGGAGAGTGGAGAAGTGGAGGAAGCAGTGCAGTGATGGGGTCAGAGGAGTGAGCTGAGGAAAGGGGGAGGCCTGGGTTGAGGAGTGAGGAGCCTGTGAAATAGGGTCCTGCCTCCTGTCACTTCAAAGCAGAGAGAAGGGAATGGGCACAGCGGATGGGCAAGCCAGATTTTGGGGGACAAGTTCTGGGACAAGGGAAAGTTTTCTCCCAGTGAACCGAGAATGCAGAGTCCCTGGCTGGGTCCCTATTGCACCTTTTTTTTTTTTCCCCCCCAATCCATGGCTAGTTCTGGAAAAACCCACTGGCAGGGTTTGTGGTGAATGTATTGGGGCCATGGGTGGGGGTTCCTGTGGGAGGCCAAGGCACCTAACATCATGGCAGGATGGTGCTGTCATTGATAGTACAAAGCCAGCTGCAGCCGCCACTTCATCTCAGAGGATACACAGGAGCGCCAGGACAAAGAGGTCTTCCAGCAGAACATGAAGCGGCGGCTGGAGTCCTTCAAGTCCACCAAGCACAACATATCCTTCACCAAGAGCAAGCCACGACTCCGCAAGGCTGGCCGCAAGAAGGCACGTCCTTTCCTGGATTCCTGTTTGGGGCTGGAGACTGACAAGCAGTTTTGATCCCTCAAATGCTGGAATCCAGCTTAGAGGCCCTAGTTAGAGATCCCTGCCTTCCAAGGACTTACTGTTTGTAGCAGTTTGGGTTCCCTCTTAGAATGTCCTGGAACCCCTGAAGGGTAAGATGAGGCTTTCAGCAGGACATCGGCTTAGCAATATGGTCACCTGATGGGAAGCAGCTGGACCTTCTACCCTGAAGGGCAACTCCATGAGACCCTAAATCAGCCATGCTGAAGCATCCAGAGTTCTTGCTGGGGCATGGTTTACTCAGGACTTCACCAACTTGCCTAGGTAGTCAAGGGATGGTTGGCCTGTTGGGCCTGACCAGCCCAGACAGAAATTCTCCCCCTGCTGGGTCAGGACGACTCGTCCTCCAGCTGACCCTACCAGAAGACAGGCTTGGGGTCTGGGAGCCAGGGCCAGGGGCTCAGCTTTTCTTTCTTCGTCCTCAGAAGGACGGTGTGGCTAACACTGAGACTGCAAATGGGAAACCTCCTCGAGACCTGGGCTTTCAGGACACAGGCAAGCAGGGAGCAGGGGTGGGGTTGAGGATGAGTGAAAGGGCAGAGGCCCATCAGCCAGAAACCTGGAGGCCATCCTCCCGTGGACCACTCAGCACCATGAGCTGGGCTTGCTTTTCCCCTCTGGGACTAGATGGGCAAACCGATTTCAGAGTTGGAAATGCTCAAAATAGTTATTGGACCTTGTGTGACAGGAGGTGACTGATTACTAATGGGTTACAGGTCCTGAGGACTTGAGCAATATAGAAAAGGTGGAGAAGGGGAAATTTGGTCTGGGCTTTGAAGGATGTGTGGACACTGGGGCCCTGTGTCCCTGTCTGCAAAATGAGGAGGAGTCTGGATGAGCTAAACTTTAATGGGCTTTTCCAGCTCGCAAAATCCTCCCATTTTCAGTTGATAATGGGATCTGGACCTGAGAGGAGAGAATCGGGGAGCTGGGAGGTCTGACTTCCCTCATGGCTTCCTCTGAGGACCCTGCCTTCTCTAAGTGCCTCCTTGGGCTCCATAGTCCCACTTTCTTTCCTCTCAAGGCCCCCACCCTGCCCCAGCCCTCATGCCCATGCTGCCGCCTTCACGGTCTGGTGAGGAACGGCAGGTAGTAAGGGTACCCAGCAGATGAACTAGCCAGAGAACACAGGCGCCTCTGTCAACCGTAGGCTCTGCCTGGGTGGACAGGGCGTCACTAATCGAAACGTGCAGGACCAAGAGGGAGCTGCTGGCTGAATGCCCTGACTCTGCTCTTGTCCTTGTCTAGCTGCTGTGATATTAACTGTGGCGTCTGAGGAGGAGGAGGAGGAGAGTGACAGTTCAGAGACAGAGAAGGAGGATGACGAAGGGATCATCTTCGTGGCTCGGGCCACCAGTGAGGTTCTCCAGGAGGGCAAGGTCTCAGGTAATGGCTTCCTCCCTACCTCTCTCCTGGAGCAATGCAGGCTGTGCAACTGTTTCCTCTCACTTCAGTCTGGGCCTCTACTCCAGACAACTCCCTTTTCCTAGACATTAATGTATTCACTAATCAGCATTTGCTGGGCATCTCCTTCATATGAGACATTTGACACGATCTTATTCAACTCTCACAACCACCAGGATGGGGAAACTGAGCTCACAGAGCCTAAGGGACTGTATGTTGTGTAGCGTGACACAGCAGAACTAGAATCTGAACTTGACCCATCTGACTCCAAAGCCAATAAACAGCCTTTTCACTGCCACGCTGCCCCCTTCACAGGCTGGTGAGGAACAAGAAGTAATGTTGTTGTCATGTGCCATCGAGTTGGACCTGACTCATAGTAACCCCTCCTTGGGTTTCTGAGGTGGTATCAGTACAGAAGTAGATTGCCCAACCTTCCTTCCGAGGAGTAGCTGGTGGGTTTGAACAACCAGCCTTCTGGTTAGCAGTCAAGTGGCTATCAGAGCTCCTACAAGAGGTAATAACTATACCTAATAGTAGAATAAGTATACCTAATAGCAGACTCTGCTTCAAGCATGCTCAGCACACCTATCCTCAGGTAGGATACCTGGTGAGGATGGTAGCCTGATCTGGAAGAGGAGCCTGAATTCATCAATATGGAATTATTGTGGATAATTATATGCAAAGACCTAATGCACTCATATACTAAATACCACTGCTGGTTGGCCCAAGTATTCTTAGGTGTCTTGCTGTCATATCTATATTTATATATCAAGTGTCTTGGGATATATATAATTTTATTGTGTTTCAGTGAAGGTTTATAGACTTTAAGTTCCCATTCAACATTTTCTACATAAACTGTTTAGTGACATTGGTTATATTCTTTACAATGTGTAAACATTCTCATTGTTTCCATTTTGGTTGTTCTGTTTCCATTAATCTAGTTTCCTGCCCCCTTATAGACTCATCTTAGTTTTAAAGTAATTTTTTTCCTTAATGCTTTATTTATTCATTTATTTTAAAATTTTTATTGTGATTTGGGTGAAAGTTTACAGAGCAAATTCCACACAGCAGTTTATACACATTTTGTTTCATGACATTGACTGCAATTCCCTACAGTGTAACAGCTCTCTTCCCACTTCCTCCTTGTAGTTACCTCTTCCTTGTGTCCTTCCCTCCCATGCACTCCTGTTCCCCAAGCTGTCTCCCTGTACAAACACTGCCCTTCTGTTCTTCCTCGAGTGATCGCTCCAAGGAGTGTACCTACCTGATGTAAATATTCACCCCATATGCCTGTCTGTTGTTTAGTTGGAAGCCACAGGAATGAGTTCAGTTCCAGACCTGAAGGGTAACTAGAGGCCATAGTCTTGCGAGTCTTACCAGGCTCTATTGGACCAGCAAACCTGGTCTTTTTCTATGATTTTGAGTTTTGTTCCTCATTGTTTTCCTCCTCTATCCAGGATCTCCTGCACCGATCCCCCTCTGAATGGTTGACAGTGTAGCTGGGCACCATCTAGTTCTTCTGGTCCCATGGTCATATAGGCTGAGGATCACATGGTTTACCAGTCTCTTGGACTGTTTCCATGCATCTTTGGTTTTCTTTATTCTTCTTTGCTCTGGATGAGGAGAGACCCATTGTTGCATCTAGATGGCCACTTGCAAGCTTTTAAGACCTCAGTTGCTACTCAACAAAGTAGGATGTGGAACAGTGTTTTTGTGTAGTATATTATGCCAATTGAGCTTGATGTCGTCCCCTGCAACCATGGTCTCGAGCCTGCAGGTCCAACTACTTGCTCCCTCAGGGTGGTTGGCTGTGGCCAATAAGTTATCATGACTTTGCCACTTGTTAGCTCTATTATATATTTGGACATTCTTATAGCACATACAAGTACATATGTAGAAATACAATCTGCCAGCCTTATATATGGGAGCTCTGGTGGCATAGTTCCTAAAGCATCTGACTGCTAACCAGAAGGCTGGTGGTTCAAAGCCACCACCCAGTCCTTGGAAGGAAGGTTGGGCGATCTACTTCCATACTGATACTGCCTCGGAAACCCAAGGAGGGGTCGCTATGAGTCGGATCTGACTCGACGGCAGAGTTTGGTTTTGGTTTAGCCTTATATGTAGTCATGGATATATTCCCTTTTGCCTAGACATACCTGATCAAGCAGCCTGTCTCCCCATCTATTTACCCATAGATTAATGTTTGTTATCACTGACAACACAGTATTGTATATATAAGAGGGTTTATCTCTGTTGTTTTTACCTCTTTGTGTCTTCCTCTTCCTCAGTGCCACTGTGTTGATACTCACGTTTTAAAGTAATTGTTAACCATTTGGTGTCATCTAGGTGATTTTGTTTTTTAAAGGAGCACAGTACTTATGGGTGATATTCATTCTTTTTTGAGCCAATTTATTATTTTGCAACAAGGTGACCTCCGATTAGTTTTGGTTCAACTCAGATGTCTTTTAAAAATATTTTATTATAGAAAATAAAAAAATATACAACAGTAGACAGGACAGTAAAATAAACTCCTATTTATCCACTACCCAGCTTGAGTAATTACCGACTCATAGCCAATCTTAATTCATCTCTTTCCCCACCCATGGTCCTCTCCCCGCTGGATTCTTCTGCAGCTTATCTTAGGTATCATTTCATCAATAAATACTTCAGCATGTATTTCTAAAAGATAAAGATTCTTTTTAAAAGCATACAAGCATGATACTATTATTTCATCTACAATTTCTCTCTTCAAACATCCAGCTAATGTTCAAGTTTCTCTGATTCAGTATTTTTTGCAGTAGGTTCGTTCAAATTTTTACTTGAACAGATCAGGCCCACATATTGCATTTGGGCGGTAAGTCTCTTTTAACCTATAGCCATTGTTCTCAAGGGGGGAAGGAATGCAATTTTGTCCTCCAGGGGAATTTTGGTGATGTCTGGAGACATTTTTGGTTGTCATTGTCACAACTAGGGGATGCTACTTGCATCTAGTGGGTAGAGACCAGGGATGCAGCTAACCATCCTGCCATGCATAGAACTGTCCCCATCACGAAGAATGATCTGGCCCATAATGTTAGCTGTGCTGAAGCTGGAAAACTCTGATCTATAGGTTCCCCTTCCCCTTCCTTTTTCCTTTGCAGCTTATGTGTTGAAGAAATCAGGTCATATGTCCTGTAGTTTTACCATCTGGATTTTGCTGATTGCATCCTCAAAGTGTCATTTAATATGCTTTTCTGCCCCTGTATTTCCTTTCAACTCATAGTTCAATATAGATCAGGTTTCAGTTTTAATTTTTGGTGAGAACACTTCCGAGGTGGTGCTGTGCTCCCCACTGCATCATATCTGGAGGTACATGCCACCTGGTTGTGTCTCTGTGAGGTTACCACGCATCACTGGGTTCAGATCCATTATCAAGTTCCCCATTCATTCTTCACCCGTTTTAGCAGCCGTTGATTCTTGACAGATCCAGCATTTCCCTAGGGATTGCACAATGGTGATATCCCTTATCTATCTTTTCGTCTCCATCTATTAGCTAGAATCTTCCATAAACTTCCCTTCATCAGTTATTCAGACACAGTAAAAACAGGAAAGAATGGATAAATGGTCGATTTTTTTTCTTTTTATTTACCAGTTGTCAGACTAGTGACTAGTGTCAGACTAACTAATATTAATTACCTAAAATTCTTTAGCAAGGGTTCTGGTAGCATAGTGCCTAAGGCATTTGACTGTTAACCAGAAGGCTGTCGGTTCAAACCCACCAGCCACTCCTCGGAAGGAAGGTTGGGCAATCTACTTCCATAGTGATACTGCCCAGAAACCCAAGGAGGGGTTGCTATGAGTTGGGTCCGACTCGATGGCACATAACAACAACAAAATTCTTTAAAGGTGGATACTGGTTTTTTTTTTAATTTAAATATTCCATATCTTCCAAAGATTTCATATCTCTGTTCATCAGAACATTTTATAGGGTGTTCAGTCAAGAAGCTATGGGACTGCCCTGGACTTGGTGAACAGATGCCTACCAAACCAGTCGCCATCGAGCTCGTTCTGACTTGTGGCAGCCCTCTAGGTTGCAGAGTAGAACTGTGTTTGTTCTCTAGGGATGTCAGTAAGGAGCTGGTGATGCAGTGGTTAAGGCATTTGGCTGTTAACCAAAAGGTCAGTGGTTCCAAACCAGCTGCTCCGTGGAAGAAAGATGAGGCGGTCTGCTTCCGTAAGGTTTATAGCCTTGGAACCCAATGGGGTGGCCATGAGTCAGAATCGACTTGGTGGCAGTGGGTTTGCGTTTGGTCTGAGGCTTATCAGCGGCTGATTTTTCAGAAGGAGATCACCAGGCCTTTCCTCCAGGCACCTCCGGGTGGCTTGAACCTCCAGCTTTTCATTGGAAGGACTCTGATCAATGTTGTCAGGTGCCTTCAAGTCAATTTCATCACAGTGGCCCCACGTGACAGAGCACAACTGCCCATCGAATTTTCTAGGCTGTAATCTTTATGGGAGTAGATTACCTGGTCTTCCCATGGAGCCCCTAACCTTTCCCTTAGCAACCAAGCACGAAACCATTGTGCCACCAGGGCTCCTTCTGATACATACTGAGCAGCTATATACAAGGCATTGTGTTTGGCTTTGGGAGAAATGGGAGGCATAGGTAGCCAGAAGACTTCTCTTTCCCAGGCTTCCTCTTTCAGAACCCCAGACATTCTGTAAGGCAGGGTCTCACTCAAAGCTGGGCCTGAGCCTCCAGTCCTGCTGCCAGCAGTTCTGGGCTTCTCGGCTCATTCTCAGCTTTACTCTGTCGTCCTTTGTGGCCCAGCTTTAGCCTGCTGTTAGGTTTGCATGAGCTTGCACTCCTGGGCTCTGTCCCACCAGAAGGCTGTGGTGGGAGCTCAGGCAGGATGCCCAGCAGCAAAGCCTTTTGGCACAGAGCCCTCACCCTCGATGGCCACCTGGGATGGGGCTTGGCCTGACATGATCTCTCAGACCTGTGTTGCAAAGTGGCTAAGGGCTGGTGGCAAGTGGGACTGCTTTCTTGCTGGCTCCTGCTTTCTCTTGCTTTGATTATTTTCATTTGTTCAGTAGGTATTTCCTGAGCACCTACTATGTGCCCAGCTCTGTGCTAGGTGCTGGGGATAAAGCAGAACAAGACCATCTGTGATGCTTCCCTTCAGTAACATAGTCATCAAGCAATCACACCGGTGGATGTACTATGGCCCCTGAGGAATGACTTTGTGAAAAGTACTTAAACGAAGGATCCACTGGGTCAGTAATGAGCTTGTGTGTACCCTCTGTCCTCAGGGAGCCTGGAGGTGTGCACGAGCCCACGTATCATCCCTCCCTCTCCAACCTGTGTGGAGAAGGAGCTCCCTTGGAAGAGTGGGCAAGGGGACCTGGCAGTGTACGTGTCCTCGGAGACCACCAAGATCGTGCCTGTGGACATGCAGACAGGCTGGAACCAGAGCATCTCATCCCTGGAAAGCCTGGCCTCCCCACCCTGTACCCAGGCCCCAAGTATGATCCACCTGCCCCCTCGCCATCTGGGCACTGAAGAGCCCTGGGCGCCTCCCGCCCTGCCTTCGGATCCCCTCCTGAACTTTGCCTTCCCCCCGAGCCTGGCTAAGTCTGGCCGCTCTCGCAGTGAGAGCAGCGCTGACATCCTCCAGCAGCCGGAGCTGCAGCCCCTCATGAGCCAGGAGGACAACACCCATCTTAGCCCTGGCGCTGCCAATCCCCGCTGGTGCATCCAGTTTAACAAAGGGGGCCGGCTGTAGCCAAGGACTCGGGTGGGCTGCTGCGGGACACATTTGCTGGGCAGAGAAGCCCACTCAGCCCAACATGGGGCCAGTGGGACCTGGACTGAAGTAGCCACTGGGTGCCAGCTCCCTTGGGGCTGTTCAGAGGGGTCTCCAGGGCTGGTTCTCACGGGGCCCATATTACCAACCTTGCTGCTCCTAACTCCTGCCGCCTTCCCTTTCAGTGAGGCCCTTCCTCTGGCTCAGGACCCAGTTCAGAACTTCTAGGGGTAGGCCTGAGACTTGGGTAGCTGATACCCTTTCCCTAGTGGGTCTTCTGGCATCACTCGGCAGTTGCTTCTGCTCCCAAAGTAAAGGCATGGTTCCCTGGCTGGCATTGGCCTGCCCTGCCCTCCACTCCCTCCCCAACACCAGCTCAGGGACAGTGCCCTGATAGTGAGGCCCGGAGAGGGGCTAGACCTGGTGGTTCTCAGAGGGACTGGGGTGGGAGGTGGAATAGGTCTCAGCCTTGGTTCAGCTGCCCATAGCCAGTTTGTTTAGGGCAGTGGGGGAATCTCTGCCCCCTCCCTTTGCTGCCAGGTATCGGGTGATGGGTCCTCCTTTTCCAGGGGTAAGGCCAAAGTGGGGCCACCACTTCGCCAGGGTCACTGGGGATCTGCTGCTCTGGGTCCAAGTCTGGGCCTTTCTGATCCTTGGGTCTGGGTTTTCAGAGGCAGGGAGACAGTGGCCTCCAGACTCCCATGTCATCACCTCCACATTCTCCAAACAGGGAAGGACCCAGGTATCCCAGGGCCACTGCTCCGCTGCTCTGGGGGCTGGGATCCTGGCTGTAGTGGTAAGTGGCTGACTGGGTGGTAGGTGACTTTCCTGGGGTTAACACCTGCCCTGTTTTGTACCTTGAGCCTAAGATACATTAAACCTCTCCCAGGTGGATGGGTGCCCTGTGTCCGTATGCCTGGGAGTTCTGGGGGTAGGGGGCAACAGGGGAATCTGGTAAGGGAGGTGGGAACTTCCAGCTGCCTGTCTCAGGGCTTCTGGGACACAGACTGGCTTCTGTCATTCCCTCTGATCCTCCCTCACACTTTCCTGTACCTGTCCAGGGGGTCCCTGTGCAGGCCCAGGTCACAGAATGCAAAGTCCACAAGATGGGGACGGCTAGTAGGAAAGACCCCAGAGGTCAGTGGCCATGCTGCCTGAAGGTGCAGTCACCACACACCAGGACCAGAGAAACATTCCTCAAAAAACTGGAGGTGGGAGGTGTAGGACATGAACCGAGGGTCTGCCAATAGCAGGGTGTGAGGGCACTCAAGACAGCTGGTTACCCTGAGTGTTTCTGAAACAATTGGACAGTAAAAAGCCAGAAGCATGGCTAGAAATCCCTATGTAACAGCAGTCCCAGCATTCAATTCCTACTGGGTCTGAAGGACTTTTTTTTTTAAATTTTAATCTTTATTGAGATTAAACTCACATACCATAAAATTCACCCATTTAAAGTATACATACAGTTCAGTGGTTTTCAGTCTATTCACAAAGTTGTGCACGCCTTACACAGTCTAAGTTCTAGAACATTTTCATCATCCCCAAAATACACTCATATCCATTAGCAGTCAATCTTTCTCCCCGACCTTCCCCAGCCCCAGGTTACCGTTAACCTACTCTGTAGACCTGAAAGACTTGGCACACTGAGAAGGTTACCAGTTTTATCACCCAACGTGTCTGTGCTATGTACTGAGAAAACAGGAGGAGAAGTGAGTTAGGCTTTGCCCTTAAGGAGTTTAATTGGCAGTGATTAGGCCTAGTAGTAGGAGCTCTGGTAGCATAGTGCCTAAGGCACTTCGCTGCTCACCAGAAGGCTGGCGGTTCAAACCCACCAGCCACTCCTCGGAAGGAAGGTAGGGCAATCCTACTTCTGTAGTGATACTGCCTCGGAAACCCAAGGAGGGGTTGCTATGAGTCGGTGCCGACTCGACGGCAAACAACAATAACAACAGGCCTAGTAGTTAACAGTTTGGAGTTACAGTCCTACCTGTCACTCACCAGCTATGTCATCTCAGGGATATTCCATAAGCTCTTTGGGCTTCACTGTTCTCATCTTTAAAATGAGACATTACTCCATAAAGTTGCTGTCAGTGGTAAAGCAGGGAGGGATCTAGTACAGGGACTGGCCCATGGTCAAACCCAGTCATCAAGTTGATTCTGACTCATAGTGACCCCCATTGGGTTTCCAGAGCTAAAAATCTTTACAGAAATAGATTGCCTCATCGTCCCATAGAGCAGCTGGTGGGTTTGTTTGAACCACCGACCTGGTTAGCAGCCAAATGCCTTACCCACTAAACCACCACAGCCTCCTTCTGGCCCAAGGTAAGGGATCATGAATGGTTGTCATATTGGTCTAACATGGCATGGCAAAGGTGCACGCAAGGTGCTGTGGGCCCCTGAGGAGAGCTGAGAGGGTCTGGGCAGGCTTCTGGAGGAGTTAGATGTGTGTGTGTATGACCTTGGACACAGGCAAAATCTGCATGGCTGCATTCCAGGCAGACAGTATGGCCTAACCAAAGGATGCCCAGAGCACCTGTGGTGAAAAGCAAGTAGTGGGAGCTGTGGCTGGGAGGGGCCAGCTAGGAACACAAAGCCATGGCTGGGTAGATGCAGGATCTACTGCTGAGTACTGGAGATGGCAGACTGAGCTGGGAGTGGTGAAGGCAGCAAAGTGCTTTAAGGAGCTCAAGTATTGCTCGTGCCAGGTGGAAAAGGTACAGAATCCCAGGAGGAGAGCTTTGCTAGAGAGCAAGGCTGGAGACAGAAGACCTGCTGGAAGGCTGCTCCAGGCACCCAGGGGACATGAAGAGGTTGGAGCTGGAAGAGTGGTGCTGCCGGACCGCCATTCTCAGACTTTAGTGTCCAAATCACTGGAGGCTGCTGGGCAGATAGGGCTGGTCAGGGCTGAGCAGACTGGGGAGGAAGGCAGATGAGCACGGGTGTCTGGGAGGCAGGAGAGTGAACAAGATCATCTCTGGGTCACCACCTGACTGGGCAGGATGGGAGAGATGGCCTTCAGTGATGCCCGAGCTGAGACGGGGTAGTGGGGCTGTCTCCAGTAGCTAGGATGGCTGGGGAAGACGGTGCTGCCTCCAGGCCTTGAACAGGAAAGATTCTGACCAGCGGAGATGGGTGTGGGCATTCCAGGATGAGGCAGTGTCAGTCAAGACTTGTAATTAGATAACAGTTTGCCAAGACAACTGTTGGGTGCTGGAAAGGAAGGCTGCGATGCCTCTGGCTGGCCTTGAATGCCATACTGAAGAGACTGGACTTGAGTTAGGCCAAAGGTGAGAGAGAACTGGAAGGTCTGAGGTATTTGTCACTGTCACTGTTTGGGACATATAGAAAAGGGGTGTGCAAGGTTTGGGCTAGGGTGAGGGATCCTAGAGTCTCATCACTAGGCCCACAGGCACAGAGCCCCTATTTTATTTTCAGTTGATTCATGTTGCCAAGGACAGGGAGGCTGAGGGAGGTTTGGGGAAGGGGCAGGGGAGGGAGGCTGGTCTCCCTGTATGAGCTCAGTGGAAAAGGCTGCTGTGTGTTAATTCTGCTGCCAGGAGAGCCACAGAGATGGGTCCCATGAGTCACTCCTCAGTCCTGCAAGCTCAGCCCACAGAGCCTGCTGTGGTCGGCTGCCTGGCCCGGCCAGCTCAGACCTGGTCCCCCAGCGCTCCCCACCCGGCCTCAGCCTGCCCGTCTGCATTTCTATTTGTAGTTTTGCCGTCCCAGGGCTGTGCGTCCTGTAACTCTGCCTCTGAAACCACGTCCGTCCTTTTGTGACTCTGCTTTACATCTTAGCTCACAGATGGGAGCCTCTGGAGGGCAGAGGGGTGCGACGGGTCTAAGTCACCCCTGAGCATTGATTCTGGGCCAGGCCCTGTGCTGGGTGCTGAAGAATAGTCATGGACAACATATCGTTGTCATGAAGCATGAACCAGGGCCTGTCCCTGCCTTTGTCTCAGTGTCTCTGTGGATCAGCTATGGCCTGTGGCTTGAGGTCCCTTCTTTGCCTCTGGCACTGGGAGGGGTGTGTGGATGCCTGTCAGCTCTTAGGGCTCCTGGGGGCCTGGTTGGTGGGTGGGCAGAGACAGTAAGCATCGGAGGGGAGGGAGGGAGCAGGAGACAGTGACTCAGTGGGGGTGGACCTAGGACAGAGCTGGGGAGGGGCCAAGGTTGGTCCAACTGCTTATTGTAGCTTAGAGGGTAAGGACAGTCAGGCTGGGGGTTGGGTTGGGACAGGACAACTCCAAGGCTCCTTTCTCGAAGCCAAACCAGCTCATGAGGGAGGCTTCTTGGTAGTGTGTCTGGGAGCCTGGACCCTATATGCTGATATGGTAGCTGAGGTGGGTGGGGGGCTGCCGTTGGCCCCATTGTGCCTGCTCTGGATGCTTAGGTTCCCTCCTCCAGTAGCCTCCCTGAGGTCATGAAGGAGGGGCTGCCTTAGAGCCAAGGAAGCCATTACCTCCTCTGTCACCTCCTCCCCGGCCTGGTTCTGCCAGGACCGGACATTCTATGGGGCACAGCACCTTCTTCTGGCCACAGAAGCAACTTTTCCACATCTTCCCACAAATTTTGGGGAGTGTCAGGCCAGGCCCACATGCCACAAAAGGATCCCAAACTTTAGAGCTGGGAGGGATCTCACAAGTCATTTTTATCTAAGTGACTTTCACGACAACAGGACCCCTTGACTGAGGGCAAATGAGAGGCAGAGCATGCACACAGCCCGGCGCTGGCAGTGAGCGAACAGACACTGGAGATGTCTTTGTGGCAAACCCAGGAGGAAGGAATGACTTTCTTCTTTTATAGGTGAGGCTCAAAGAGAAGAGTGTTGCTGGAGCTCCTGCAGCAGGTAAGTGGAGGAGCAGGGGCTGCCCTAGTCTCTCTGGCTCCAGGACCCTTACTTCAACACCATTGGGGGCAGTGAAAGAGTTAGGAAATGCAAGGAGGTGGAGGGTCCAGCCTGGTGGCTTCTGGCAGGCCTGGGTCAGCTGCCACCTCAGAGACCTCCCTGCCCCTCCATCTGCCCCCATCCCAGCATGCAATCATATAACCTGTTTCACGGTCCTCCACCTGGGGACTGGAAGGAAGGTGGGGACTGCTGTCATCCCTGCCCTCCACGAAGATGCTCCTACAGGCTCCCGGCAGCCCCAAGCAGCTAGTCTGGACTCCGCGAGTCTCATTTTAGGGGCTTCCCAGGAACCCTAGGCACACATTTTCTTCTTTGGGTCTGATTTGGGGGCCCCGGAGAAAACAGGAGGGTTTTAGCCGTCCTTGTCTCACTGAGGGAGGCTGGCAGGCTGCCCCGGCCCGGTGGGCAAGCAAATAGCCTCCCAACCCCCACAATAAAGCCTTCCCCGGCGTGCATTCAAGAGCAGAAGCCCCTGCAAGTTCCTTCCCCCCATCCCAGGCGGACCACAAGCTCACTCACCATCACGCCCCTACACTGCCTTCCCCAGAAAATGACCGCTTCCAGCGCTTTGGCCAGACCCGGGGAGTAGGCACGGCCGTTGGTCGCTGCCTCTTGCCGGCAACAGACAAGCCAAGGTTGGACATGGAAAGTCGGCGGGCCCGGCGGGGCGGTAGAGCAGAGCCATCTGGGCCCGCGGGGGCGGAGGGCCGGCGGGGGCCGGCGGGCAGCGGCGCTGCGGGAGCCGGCGCCCTGCTGTTCTCTCGCCGCTGGAGTCTGCCGTCGGGACTGCCGGGTGGGCTGCGTCTCTGTCCTCCCGCCTCCAGGGGGCGGCGCGGCGCGGCGTATCTGCGGCCGCGCGTCCCTTCCTCCGCGGCCAGGAGGCGGCGCCCTTGGACGCCGCACGGGCCGCACTAAACCCTCCGTCGAGGCTGCGGCGGTACGGTACGTTCGGTACGTTCGAGGGCTTCCTTTTTGCGGTTTCCTGCGTCGCGTCCCGACGACGGCGTGAGCACGGCGGGCTGATGAGCGTGGCTGAACGCGGGTCCCAGGCGGAGGCGCGGGCAGGACGGAGCCGGCGGCAGTGCGAGCACACGAGGCAGCGCGGCGCCCATGTTCTGGGGGTGCCATAGGGCATAGGCCTGCCAAGTGTGGCCAGGAGTGTGTGGTCCTGGGTGTTGGCCCCCACCGAGACACAATTATTTGAGCGCAGTCGGCGGGGCCTGGGCAGAAGGGAGACTTCTGAGGCGTTCTCTCCTCCCCAGGTCTGAACCGTGGCAGTTTCGGCGCCCCCTGGTCCTCGGCACCATCTGGGCCCCCGCACCAGGCAGGACCAGCCTGCGTCCACCAGCGTTGTCCACTGAGGCCTGCTGGAACATCTTCAACCCAGTTACTGGATGACCTGTGGCCTTAGTTCACTCTGAGGGCCTAGCCTCTCTTCCACTGGGTCCGGAGCAGGACCACCCGAAGGGAGTGGTTGATGGAACCGCCACTGGAGGACAGGGATGGATCCGCAGACTCCCAGGGCCACGCCACGGACTGGAGATTTGCTGTGTGCACTTACATGGATGGCTGGGATGAGGAGGAGCCCACCCCCAACATGGAGGTTCAGGACCGCAGTACTCCAAGACCATCAGCAGGGGAAGTTCAGGGTAAAAGGCTACAGGGCAGCGAATTGTCCGGAGAGCCTAAGTCACCCCCAGAAGTGATGGCTGCAGATGGGTCGGGGGGTGGCCAGGAGGGCCCATCTGAAAGCTTCTCAGCCCAGTCAGAACACCCAACCCCTTCTGGAGTGGAGAGCCCCCTATCCCCCATGTCTTCCCATCTCAGACTGCTAGAGGGTGGCAGTGACAGCCAAGGGGGAGGCTTGGCAGGGAACCCAGGTCCAGACAGGGTGATGGCAGCCAGCTTAGACCTCAAGGAGTTGAACAGCGACCCTGTGGACCTTGGAGACCCTTTATCGGAGCTGCAGGAGCCAGGTAAGTGAGGCTGAATCAGGGAAGTCTGGGAAGGGAGTAAGAGTACCTAGAGTTGGGTGATGAGACTTGGAATGGCTCTAACCCTACTCAGGCCAAAATATAGGTTTGGGGAGAAGCCTCTGGGTAGGTGACTCAATGTAGACCCAACCATGTCCCTTCCCAAGATCCCAGCAGATCCAGTCCCCTCACACCCTCTGACCGCCTCTTGGCCCAAGACCTTGCTTTTGAGCTCCTGGCCAGTGGCATGGCTACCCTGCCAGGTAATGGAGAGGACTGGGGGAGGTGAAGGTGGGGTGGCCCCATGGGGTGGATGTTCACTGCCTCTTCCCCACAGGAACTCGGGATGTAGACGGCCGAGCAGTGCTGCTTCTGTCTGCTCACAGTCCGGCCTGGCTTCACCCCAAGTGCAGCAGTCAGGAGCTTGTCCGCCTCCTGTTCTACCTGCGAAGCATCCTCAGGTAGAGAGAGAAGGCTGGGAGATGGAACCTGGAGGGGCAGGGCCTGGGAATTAGGTCCTGAATGAAGCCTGTCCCTTCAGGCCCGAAGTACAGGCCCTGGGACTGACTGCGCTGGTGGATGCCCGCATTTGCTCTCCAACCTCTTCCCTTTTCAGGGGGCTTAGCCAACTGCAGGTGAGTACAGGATAGTCGTCCCATCTCCCCCCACTTCTCTTCCTTTGGGGTAGGGCTGAGCTCAGACTCCTTGCAGGAAGCCGCTCCAGGGTCTGTGCACCAGGTGCTGCTAAGGGGAAAGATGCCACAGGAGGTGCCTTCTGGTCTGCAGGTACTGAGTGGCGTGGGCCACAGGTGGGGGTGGGGTGCTTTCCCATCAGGCCTGGGTCACGTCGCCATCTTCTCCTGCAGCTGGAGCAGTTGCCCTCTCACCAGAGCCTGCTGAGCCGTGTCCCCACCACGGGGTTGCCTGCTTCACTGGGAGGAGGCCTGCCTTACTGTCACCAGGCCTGGCTAGACTTTCGGATGGTCAGTGCACTGGGTAGGGCGTGGGCTGGGTATGCAGGCAATCTGCGGCAGTGAGGAGCTGCTCCTGGGCTGGGTTCAGCAGAGCAAAGCTGGCTGCAGAGGCCAGGAATCCAGGCTGCCTGGGAGCTGCACTGAGCCCTGCTCTGGCCTTGCCTGGCCCCTACTCACAGCATCTGGAAGCCCTGCTGCAGAGTTGCCAGGTGGTTTGTGCCTTGCTCCAGGGGGCCATGGAGAGCATGAAGGTGATTCCCCGGCCCACGGAGTCTGGGGTGAGTGTCTCCTCCCGAAGCCTCCCTGAATGCTCCCTGTCTGCCTCCTGCTCTGCCACGGCCACCTCCCCTGCCTGTCGTTCTCAACCCTAGGAAGTCAGCCAGCTGCTACGGCAGGCACGGGTCTTGATGCAGCAGGTACTTGATTCACCGCGGCTAACATGGCTACAGGGCCAGGGGGCCTTGGAGCTGACATGGCTGAAGCAGCAAGTCCCAGAGGTGACCCTGAGCCCAGACTACAGGTAGGTGCCAGCCCACAGAATCTAATGCCAAGGCTTCAGCCGCTGGCCCAGAGCCAGCCAGGATTGTGGGTTTTAGGACATGATGGGATGGAGCAAGGGCCCTGAGACCGTGTGTCCTGCACCAGGCCGGCATTGGATGAGGCTGATGAGCTGTATGGCCGTGTGGATGAGCTGCTGCACCAACTGACTCTGCAGAGCAACCGGCGAGTCCAGGCTCTGGAGCTGGTGCAGACACTGGAGGCCCAGGAGGGCACGCTGCACCAGGTGGGAACTACCTGGCCGGGGCAGGGCCTACCCTGGATCTCAAGCCTGGTCCCACCCTCAGCAGCTCTTACCTTCCTCTGCTTGTGTCCCTCCTTCAGATTGAAGCGTGGCTACAGCAGGTGGGCTGGCCAGCACTGGAAGAGCGAGAAGAGTCCTCGGTGGACATGCTGCTCCAGGCCCAAGGCCCTTTTCAGGAGCTGGACCAGGCTGCCCAGGTGAATTTGGTCACTTGTTCATTCTCAGGTGTTGGTGCACTGCGCCAGGGACTAGGCATGCAGAGGTGGGTGCAATCAGATCCCTCCTTGCTCTCTTAGGGCTGACAGTCTGATGGAGAAGATCGGTTGTAAGCAAGGGTTCACAGTTCATAAGTGTTTGCAGACTGCAGCAAGAACTCTGGAAGGGAAGAGGGAAGAGACTCAAGGTGGTCTTATCTGAGTGTGGAGCAAAGGCCTGACCAGCAGGGTGTGGTGGGTTAGCTTGAGAAAGTCTTTTTTTTTTCTTCTTAAAAAAATACTTTACTGTGTTTTTGGTAATGCTTTACACAACAGTTGAGGTTCCCGTTCAACAATTTCTACATAGGTTGGTCCAGTGACATTGCTTACGCTCTTCACAATGTGTGAACATTCTTGTTGAGAAAGTATTTATGAGCTGAGACTCAAAGATTGCCCCCACTTTGAAACAGTGCAGGCTGGATGTGGGGGCACTTCTTGGGAGGTATCTGTTGATATCTTGGTTCTTCTAGAGGATAGCTTAGTGTCAATCACGCAGAAGAGGGCTAGGGCTAGGGAACATTTTAGGCTACAGACAGCGTGTGCATAGGTCCTGTGGCAGGAGGGAGTAGGGTGTGCCTCAGGAGATGTAAGAAGGCCAGTGTGGTTGAAGTACAGAGCAGAAGGAGGAGAGTGGAGGGAGATGAGGCTGGAGAAGTGGTCAGTGGCCAGATCACTGGGCTCTGTGGGTGGGACTTTGTATCCTGAGAGTAGTAAAAAGGTTTGAGCCAGAAACCCGCATGATGAGATTCTTGGAAGAGTGGCATGATTCTGGGTTGATGATGACTGGGAGGATGGATGTGAAGAGTCCAGTGACGGGACCATTGCAGCGGGCGAGGCAGAAATGCTGCTTGCTCCAGCCAGGACGGTGGCAGAGGAGATGGATTTGAGGAGCTGATGGGATTTGATGGTAGATACATTTGGGAGAGGCATTAAGGGAGAGGGAGTTCGTAAGGACGAGTGGATGACATTTCCTGAGAATAGGGACCAGGAGACTGGCCCTTCTAGGGGTGGGAGATTTATGAATCCAAGCTCAGGTGTGCCTTTGAAGTGACTGTGAGAGAATGAGAGGGAGCCTCTTGCACTGGGCCTATAGTTCAAAGGAGAGGCTTGGCTGGAGAGATCCTTGGGTGGATGTGGGCATGTGGCCACACAGGATTGGCTGGGAGAGGCTTGTTGGTCTGATAGAGAGTGGTGGAACCCCTGAGACTGTGGATCTTAGCCACCCTTCAAACCTGGACCCGAACTCACCCCCATGGCTCAGCTCTCAGTGAAATGATAGACAGGCCTATAAAGTGAATGAGAACACAAGAGAAATGAATGGGAACAGTAAACACAAGGCTGAAATGGGAAGTGTACTGTTACATTGTGGGGATTATTAAATGGAAAACAATTTGCTTTGTAAATTTTCACCCAAATCACACATACACACACAAAGATTGGGAGAGGGTGGGCTGTGTTCAGAAGTCCAGGGGAGTTGGGATGAACCCCCGGAGGAGGATGAGGAGAATCAGGAGAGTGGGGAGGTGTCAGGGGAGCCCCAGAGAGAGAGAGGGCTGAGGCCTGAGAAGTGCCAGGTTGGAATAGAAGTGGGGCTGGAATGGCTGATGAAGAAGGTGAGGATAGGCAGTTCTGTTGTTAGGCAGTGATGGTGAGGACAGGCAGTTCTGTTCAGCTGCAGAGAGGAACAGGGAGAGAAAGGGTGGTGGAAGCGGCTGGGTAGGGCTGGAAGGCTGAGGTGGAAGTGGGTTCTTCAACCTAAGAGAGGCACTTGACAACATAGCTATAGATGTTGGTGGGCTTGGGGGCTGGACCAACAGGGCTGGGCCAGCTGAGCCCAGTCTCTGTCCCCAGGAGCAGATCAGGCGAGGGGAGAAGGTTCTACAGCCACTGGCTGGCTGGGAAGCAGCTGAACTGGGCTCCTCTGGGGCCCGCTTTCTGGCCCTGCAAGTCCAGCTGACTGAATTCTCCAGGGCTTTGGCCCAGCGGCGTCAGTGGCTGGCAAATGCTGAGAGGCTGTTGGGATTCTTCAAGCAGGTGAGTGAGGGTTCCCTGTTCCTGGCTCCAAGTGGTCAGTGTGGCCAGAGTGGTGGCTGTACCCTAGCTCCACCTTGGCTTCAGACCTCTTGTCTTTCCTTGTCTTCACTGTGACCCCCAAATCCAACACCTGGGATCGTGGATGGGGCTGGGGTTGGCATCCTCTGGCGGTGAGGAGTGACCAGAGGGGGCTTCTCAGTGTCAGTGGGCTCCACCTTCAGTGTCTGGCCTGGGTGTTGCAGGCCTCAACATGGGCTGAGGAAGGCCAGCGGGTGTTGGCAGAGCTGGATCTGGAGCCCCCAGGGACCGTGCTGCAGCGACTGCAGCTGCACTGGACCAAGCACCCTGACCTGCCTCCTGCCCACTTCCGAAAGATGTGGGCTCTGGCCACAGGGCTAGGGTCAGAGGGCATCTGCCAGGAGTGCCGCTGGACCTGGGCGCGGTGCCAGGACACCTGGCTGGCCCTGGACCAGAAGCTAGAGGCTGCACTGAAGGCACCACCGAGGGGCAGCAGAAGCAGCGTGTGTGCCAGCAGGGTCCCCACAGCACCTGCCACCCCTCCCCTGAGGAAGGCGTACAGCTTTGATCGGAGTCTGGGGCAGGGCCTCAATGAGCCTGCCCGCCACTGCCACCGGGCCACCATTGTAGCTGCCTGCCGTGGACCAGAGGGTGGAGGTGGTGCTGCCCATCCGGGTTCATCCCCCATTGTGCCTCCACCGGGCAGCTCTGACCTTAGGAGCCCCAACAGGTGCAGGCAGTGGGCAGGGCAGGGAGGGCAGTGGCAAGGTGGAGCCTTGGGTCCTAACTCCTTTTACCTGGTAGGCTGCAACTGGTGCTGGCGGAAATGGTGGCCACGGAGCGGGAATATGTCCGTGCCCTAGACTACACTGTAGAGAACTACTTCCCTGAGTTGGATCGCCACAATGTGCCCCAAGGCCTCCGTGGCCAGCGCGCCCACCTCTTTGGCAACCTGGAGAAGCTGCGGGACTTTCACCGCCATTTCTTCTTGCAAGAGCTGGAGGCCTGCACCCAGCATCCGTCCCGAGTGGCCTATGCCTTCCTGCGCCACGTAAGCCTGGGCCACATGGCCTGTAGCTGATTATGTCATGCTCAGCAACAAGCTGCTAGGCCCATGCTTAGTACCAAACCCTATGGCGGGTACAGTTATGAATGAGAGAGACAGACAAGCTCCCTGCCTCTCTGTGCTCATAGTTTACAGGAGGAATATACAAATGAAAAAGATAATTGCAGACTATAGGCAAGGCTAGGAGGGAAATAACCAGGATCTGATTGGGAGTGAGCGGTGGGCAGTGGTTCCCGCTTCAGGGAGCACATAGAGAGGCCTCTTAGAGGAGGTGAGGAGGTGAGGAGGGAGTCTTTCAGCTGAGCCCTGAGGGAGGAGGCAGAGCCAGGTTGTGTGGAGAGCTGGAGGAAGAGGGTTCCTTTCAGAAGGAATGAGCGCTGAGCCTGTGGCAGGCCAGCAGGAGGCCCCAAGGCTGAGAGACAGACCTTCAGAGTTGAGTGGAGTGAGCAGGGGAGAGAGTCTGAGGCGAGGTGAGATCACAGAGTTGCCTCAGAGCTGTGAGAGGGCAGCGTTGACCGCAGGAGGCTCAGGCGGGGACAGGACTTCTCCCCCAGAGAGCCTGGGGATGAGCCCCTGTTGGCATGTGCCCTCCCTTTATTGCCACATTGCCCTCACTTTGAAGCAATACACGCTGAATATGGTGGGATTTCCCAGGGAGGTGTCTGTTGGCATCTTGGCCCCCTCGCACCTGGTCTGAGCTGCTGTCCCCACAGAGGGTGCAGTTTGGGATGTATGCACTCTACAGCAAGAATAAGCCTCGCTCCGACGCCCTGATGACCAGCTATGGCCACTCCTTCTTCAAGGTAGGCAGCCAGGGACTGTGGGGGTGGGGGCTACCCTGGAACCTCTTGAGGGCTTCCCATTCACCTGGCAGGATAAGCAGCAAGCACTGGGGGACCACCTGGACCTGGCCTCGTACCTGCTAAAGCCCATCCAGCGCATGGGCAAGTACGCCCTGTTGCTGCAGGAGCTGGCGCGGGCCTCCCAGCGCCCTGGGCAGGAGCTCGGTGCCCTGCGGGCGGCCCAGAGCCTCGTGCGCTTCCAGCTGCGGCACGGAAATGACCTGCTGGCTATGGATGCCATCCAGGGCTGCGACGTGAGTGGACCCAGGCCTTGGTGGGCAGGTTTAGTGGGTGTGGAGGGAAGGGGCCAGGCACCCACCGGGCCCTGCCTTGACAGGTTAACCTCAAGGAGCAGGGGCAGCTGGTGCGACAGGATGAGTTCACGGTGCGTGCTGGGCGCCACAAGGCCCTGCGCCGTGTCTTTCTCTTTGAGGAGCTGCTGCTTTTCAGCAAGCCTCGCCGAGGGCCTGCAGGTACCGACACGTTCACCTATAAGCGTTCCTTCAAGGTAGGCTCTCCAGCCCTGCCCCTACCCCTGCCCTGCCCCTGCCCCCGCCCTTCGGTGCCTTTGCTAGCCCTTGTACCCTGGCCATACAGATGGCAGACCTTGGCTTGACTGAGAACTGTGGGGACAACAACCTGCGCTTTGAGGTCTGGTTCCGCCGTCGCAAGGCTAGGGACACTTTTGTGCTGCAGGCCACCAGCTTGGCCACCAAACAGGCCTGGACAACTGACATCTCCCGCCTGCTCTGGAGGCAGGCTGTCCACAATAAGGGTGGGTCCCTAGTCCTGCATCTTCCCTCCCCTCCCCTCCCCTCCCCAGATGGCTTTCCTTGTCCCCCAGGAGCCTGGGGAAGGCCCAGGTACCTGGGTGGCTTAGGAAAGTATCGCCAGGGGCTATGCAGGGAGGAGGCCAGCAGCAGCCAGCAGGGTAGAGAATTTCAGTCAGGCAGTCCTCTTGTCACCTTGTCGGACTCTGGGCACAAAGTTAACTTTATGAATAGCTTCATCTTTAAAAGGGATGGTTGGGAGGAGCAAGCCTGGGACCAGCAAGGTTCAGAGCAGATGAGATACTCAGCTTGATGTCTATAAAAGACACGTTTAACAGGGAAGATAGAGGCCCAAGGGCTAAGCTGATGTCCAGAGGGGCCTTGCCTTATGCCTGCTCTCTACCCAGAGGTGCGCATGGCTGAGATGGTGTCCATGGGTGTGGGGAACAAGGCCTTCCAGGACATTTCCCCCAGTGAAGAAGCTATCAGTGACCGTACCATCAACTATGTCCTCAAGTGCCGAGGTAGTGGGTGGCCTATGGGGTGGGGCTCAGGAAAGCTGCTCGGGTGGCAGTGTGGACCTCTGTCATCCTGGCCTGAGCTCCTCTTGGACCTCAGGCTAGGCTGGGCTCTGGCCTATCCCAACCAGACCTTCCCTCTTATGCAGAAGTTCGCTCTCGGGCCTCCATTGCTGTAGCCCCGCTTGACTGCGACAGCCCTTATCTGGGGGCCTCCAACTCCCTTCCTGGAGACCCAGCCTCCTCTTCTGTATTGGGGCCTCTCAACCTGCACCTGTACGGAGACCCAGCTCTTCTGGGCCTCCGCTGGCCCCTGTATCCCACCAACTTCCCCGAGGAAGCAGTGCTGGAGGCTGAAGCAGAGCTGGGCAACCAGCCCTCTTTGAGTATGTGTGAACTTAGACAAGCAGGCTGGCATGGCCTGGGGTCTCGGCCTCCCCTGCCAGCAGCTCACCCAGTCTCCCTCCCTAGCTCCCGAGGACTCCGAGGTCTCATCCCAGTGCCCATCAGCCAGTGGCTCCAGTGGTTCCGACAGCAGCTGTGTGTCAGGACAGGCCCTAGGCAGAGGCCTAGAGGACTTGGCCTATGTGAGTGCCTCTTGCCCTTCCTCACCATCCCCTCCCCAGCCTAGCCTGGGCCTCTGGCTACCTTTCCTTTAGGTGGAGCTGGAGGCAAGTGGTCCTAAGCCATTCCCTAGAGACCCCACTGAAAACTTGGCTGCGGAAACTGGCATTCAAGCCCCAAATGGAACCACAGGTCTGAGCTCAGGCTCGAAGATGGACAGTGGATCCCACAGCCTGTGGCTCCAGGGAACATCGCCTCTCTCCAGATCTGCTGTGATCGGGCTGTCTCCTGCCCTTATAGACTACCCTTTCTGATTTCTGTGCCCACTAGACAGACTGCGGGGGTCCTCTCTGGGAAAGTCTGGCTGCATTGCATGAGCAAGTACCTGGATCCCCGGCCCCTTGCCTCGTGTCCTCCTTTCATGTCCCCCTCTCCAGCCCTTGTCCCAAGTTGTGAGTTGGGATTAGGCTGGAGCTAATGCTTCACGCTCTAGGCTGCTGGAGCATCCTGGACAGGTGAGGTCTCAGCAGCTGCTTCCCAGCCCCTGGCCTTAAGCTAAGCTTCCCAAACTTAGGCGCAAGTCCACCCCTGTTGGGCCCTTACCCTTGCCTGCCCTGACTCCCCAGCCTCAGCCCCTTCTTCCCAAGTTAGTTTGGTTATTTTGATGCAATGTCTTTTGAATAGCTTTCCATTAGAATTGTTGCCAAAAATTATGTCACTGGTTGTTAGGTCTCAGAGAGGGAGTCCAGGCCTTGACTTGTGTTCACTCTTTTATTTGTTTATAATAAAAAGTAGACTGACATGCATCCTTGGAGAACACATGCTTTCTGGAGCCACCCCCAGTTCAAATGAGCCTTTACCAGTGGAGGGGCCTGTTGGGTGACATCTCTGGGCATTCTAGCCCTCTTGTAAGTACTTGCCCAGGATCGAGTAGGAGACAGACCTAGCCAGGCCCCTCTGGATAAGCAGCTCCACACAGCGGCCATATTTCCTGGCGAAAGGCAGTGTGAGCTGGAAGGAAAGGCTTGTTTTACCCCTGACTTCTGGCCATTTGCCCCTTAGCTCTGGTTGGGGCAGGGGTCCTCCCGTGGGGCAGGGGTGGGGCAAGCAGGGGGTTGGGACCATGGATGTTCTCAGGCTGCTTTTCCTAAGGGCATCGCAAAGTCCTGTGGTTAGCAGTGGGCACCAGGGTCCTGATCTGAATGACCAGAGGGCCCCAAAATGCCTGTTTTTTGTCTCTGGTTTTTCACTTTGCAGCTGTCAATGCTGAGTTCACCTTAGAGTCAATAGACAAGCCAGAAACCTAATAGTGATTGAGGACTAGTATAGTTACAGTGAAAGGTATTCTGATTCATTTAACTATCAATATGCCAGATGCATCAGCACTTAGCTAAGTTGTTTTTCACCTATACCGTTAAAGTAACTTCAAACCCTAAATTTATTTTAAGGAATCCAAAACAAAATAATTTGATCATTCTTTTGTCCTTACTGAACATTTTCCTTTTCTTTGTAAAGGATGCATTGTTGTTGTTCTGTGCCGTGGAATCAGACCCGACTCATAGCGACCCCTCCTTGGGTTTCTGAGGCAGTATCTCTATGGAAGTAGATTGCCGAACCTTCTTTTCGAGGAGTGGCTGGTAGGTTTGAACCACTAGCCTTCTGGTTAGCAGTCAAGTGCCTTAGGCACTACGCTACCAGAGCTCCTAAAAGATGCATTAAAGCAGCTTAAATAGGAAGGAATATTTGACAAAAAATGGTGACATCATGGCTAAAAGGTAAATGAGGCAGTGGTTTTGGAAGGTCTGAATCCCAGTCCACTGATTCTGTACCCAAAAAATGTCTGCTTTCCCAAGTGCAGCCATAGTTTTAGTGATGAACGGGAAGCTGGTGTTATTGGGGGAAACTCAGACCCAGGGACTGGAATACTTATTTTTGACCAGTCTGGATGGGTTAATTTCAGCCATCCTGTCTCCCTCCCCAGGACCAGCAGCCTGTCTGCCTGCTTAGCCTCCTGAGTAGCACTGGCCTGGACTGCGGGTGGGGCCCTCCTTAGCCTGCCATGCCCAGGGTATGGGTGGTCCTCACCTCCACCCAGCTGTACAGGCGTTCCTGGGTATGCCGGTCATCCCTGAAGCCGGGGATGGCCAGTAAGTCCACCACAAACTGCTTGGGGCTGATGTGCAGGGTCTGCAGAGAGAGCCCACAGTCAGGGGGCTGGGGCCAGCTGCCGGCCATACGTGTGCTTGCAGCCCCTCAGAGGGTATGCAAAGAAGGGGCTTGCCTGGGTCTGTAAGAACCTGAGCTGGGGGGTTATTGTTACTCTAAATCTGTCCCTTGCTCAGGGTCATTCTGGATGTTGCCCTGCCATCTCCTCCTCCTCTGCCCTTGACTTATTTCCTGACCTCATCTTGCTTGCTTCCTCTTGTCGTGTAGCACTTACTGTGGGTGGACAGAGTGGAGAAAGGTATAGGGTGCCCCAGGGCCAGAGGCCTGTCACACATACCCATAGCTGGTTGGCCAGGGACACCACTTTGGCTGTGATTGCTTTGGGATCTTTGTGCCTGATGGAATCCAGGATGATGTCAGTCAGGAAGCGGTGACATTTCTGTGCATAAAACATCTCTTCCCAAGACAGAGAGAAACTCAAGAAAGTCACCTCTGTGGAAGGAGGGAGAGTGGGTGTGGCCACACCTGGTATTGCCAGGACCTTAGGAGACTCCACCCTGAAGTGCCCCAGGAAGTGAAGAGCCAGGTGTGGCCAGCAACCTCACCTTGGTGCTGGGCACTGGCAGTGGGCAGCATGTGCCTGAGGTGGTCCATCTGTGTGGTGTACACGATGCTGTCTTCAAAGAACATGCAGGAGCCATCACAGCCTACCACAGGTGGGTGGGTCACTTTGAGGATGACCCCTGCACTGTCCACTTCACTGAGCTTAGGCACAGGCTGCTCAGGGGCAGAGCTTTCTGTGAAAACAATGTGGGAAGGGGGCTCTCCTTAAGCCACCCCAGCCCAAGCAGGGAGGGAACCTCTAGTGATAGACCAATAGTCAGTTACCCCACTCTTCCAGCTGCTGCCACCTCCAGCTTCTTGGAAGTGGCACCCTGGACTGGCAGGTGCCTCCTGTCCCAGCCTCCACTGCCCTGGAACCACTGCAAGTCACCTCCTGAATTCAGAGCTCCAAGAGCTCTCTCAAGGCCTCTGTTGAACTCAGATTGTATCAGGGCCAATAATAACTCATCTGGGGACTGGACACCTTCCCTCTAAAAATGACAGGTGCTTTTGGCTGTCCCTTGGCCCATGTCCACTCCAGAAAAGTACACTTGACCAGTGTGACACTCACAGCTGCAGGTCCCCAAAGGCCTCTCTCTAGGCAGGACCTGAGCCACCAAAAGGGAGGGCCACAGAACATTGTGGCAGGACTCTGAGAGGGCAGAGACAGCAGGCCATTAGGGCAGTTTTCAGCACATTTCCCTGGGCCATGCCCCTACCTCTGTGACACACACATCTCTCTCTTCAGTTGGGTGCTGTAGACCCTCTTACCTCCTGAGCGCCACTTGATGTCCACAGCATCTTACCCTCACTGTATCCACTGTGTCCTTGTGCCTAAGCCCTACTCCTTCTCTTGTCTACTTTGCCCTCATTGCAGTCACCCAGGCCAGAACCTGGTCCCTTTCTTGGCCCAGTCTGTCCCTGCTTCCTCCCCTCTGCTACCTAGCCTTAGCTTCTGGGGCTTCTCCTCCTCCTGGTGTGTTTCCTCTGAGGGAGTAAACCTCGAAGGGCTGCCTGCCCTCATCTCCTGCTGTCTTGTTTAAAATCCTTCAGTGGCTGCCCCTTCCCTCAGGATCCGGATAAAGTGCCATATGCTGAACGTGGCTCACAAGACTGTCCTTCTCTATTAGGTTTCAGCTTGTCTCCTGTTAACTCCGCATGTGAAGCTTGGCCTCCAGCTGGACCACAAACACCCACTCCTTTTCTTCTCTTCCCCTGCTGGCTCCCCAGCCTGACCCTCCTCTGTTCCCCCACCACCTCCTAGGCACCTCCTTCTCCATGGCGCTCATCACTTCACCTTCTGATTGTCTGGCCCCTCAAGCCATGGCAGTGTGCCAGTCACCTGTGTATCTGCTGCCTGCATAGAGCTGACATTGGTGAGTGGAGGAGTTTAGTCATTTTGTCATTAACTCACCCTGTAGTCTTCTCCAAGGAGTTTGACTTCTCTGTTATAGATGATACTTAGGCCAAGGATGGAACAGGACTCACCTCTCTCCTTTGGCCTCTGCTTGCTCCAGTCCTTCAGGGAGATTGCTCTTTTCATGGGGATGTATGACTTAAAGGTTGGCTCTGGTCCCTTGTCTTTGGCTCCAGCTGCAGCCCCTGACTGTGAACTGGGGTCTTTCTTGGAGGCTGTGGAATGGGCTTTCCAGGCAGCTGAAGTGCTGTGTTGGGAAGCAGCCTCACTTCCTGAGGGAGGTTGCAGGGCTGCCTCCTCTGTGGAGTTGCTCCAAGGGGTTGGCAGTGGCTGGAATTCCCATTGCTTGCAGTTGACCATGTCCCACTCCCTCACCAGGGAAATGAGTTTTTGCATGGGTGTGACAGGAGGGTCTTTGGTTTCAGATTTCTGTGTGAGGTTGACTGTGGTGCACTTCTTCTTGGGGGGACTCTCAGCATGGCCTCCCCAGTGTCTAGGATTGGCACACAAGCCGGGGCAGTGTGAGTGTGTGCTGGGGTTGCCTGCCCTCTTGGCACCTCGGCACAGGGACACCTGGATGGTCCGGGTATACTGCTCAGCCTCTTCCATCTGGCTGGACCTGGTCAGGGTCCCCCTGGCCTTGTTCCATGGATCCCTGTCACTGCAGTCTTGGAACTCCACAGGCATGCAGGTTGTGGTCTGGAGACAGAAGGACACAGTAGCTCTGGTCACGCTGTGTATCTACAACATGATTTTAATGAACTGGCTCCTCAAGGCTTTGCTGGCTCACCCAGAACAATCCTATCCTCCACATGGGTCACCCATTTGAGCTTTGCTCATCGGAGTGGGGGTGGTGCCATCCCAGGGGCCTCACACACCAACAGGAGATAGAATCAATGCTCCAGGCCATGAGGAAACAACACTTCCCTGGGTCTCCTTCAAGGTTCAGAAACAAGTTACTATGTCGGGAATTCAGGCCCTGCTGTTTCATTTTCCCATGCCCCTCAGTAGCTGGGCCTGTCCCCTTGAGTTCTGTGGTGGTTTCTCTGAGGGCAACACCAAACCAAAGAAGGCTGGGGCTTACCTCTTTGGCATCTCTGCTGAACTCCACCAGTGACCCTGGCCCTTCTGTAACCACATGCAACCTCCTGATGGGGAAATCTTCTTCATTTTCAGATTCTTTCTCCTGAGTCCATGACCTGCAGAACCCAGGAGGGGTTGGTTAGTGAGCAGCTTTGGCTGGGAGCTAACACTAGAGAGTGGGGGGATGGGGCTCTTGAAGGGTTTTGCTTAACTTACTGGCCAGTCCTGGGCCTGGTCCACCCTCCCTCTCCAAGAAGATCAGGTCTCAGTGGGAGATGGTACTTAGGATAGGATTTCCAAAATAAAGGTGGAACATAAAGATGTCACCAGAACATGGTGTCCTGAGCAAAATGGCCTTACTTGTATGCCTCACATCGGGCAAGGGCTTCTGAGAGGGATGGAATCTGGTATTCTTCCACCTCCTGGCAGAAGAGGGGCCATTCCCTGCAAAGGACAAGGAGATGCTGGATGGAGTGGGAGTGTGGGTGAGGGCAGAAGCCCCTAGAGCTGCTGCTGCCTTTAACAACAATTCACATGTTGGAAGTAATATAACCTCATCCCCAAAGATGGCAAACTTGGGTTTCCTTTTGTTGTAGAGGGATGGAGTCAGCCTCGGTGACTCCATCCCCCTACAAGATGTTCTTGCTTCACTTACTTAAATTCAGAGGGTAAAAACAGTTTTCCAAGTCTCAGGAAGTTGAGGATGTGCCGGAACATCAGGCCATCCCCGTGGATCAGCAGGGTCTGTCCGTAGGTGATCCAGTACACTCTCTGAGAGTTGGACAGCAGTTCTGGATACTGGAAGGGGTTGGACACCAGACTCAGACTTAAGGTCTGGCTCTCTAGGGAAGGGCAGGTCAGCGTTCTCTTGCCGCCTCTTCCCCACCGTGCTAGAGCAGAGTAGCTGTGAGGTTTCCATCTCTCTGTCTTCTCTGCCACAGGGAGCCACAGTGGGGAGCAGAGCATCCGAGGAGAAGTACTGACCTTTGCGTCAAGGTTTACTGATCCCTAGGCCCCCTCTTGAGGCACTTGGAACTGCACCCTACCTCTTAGCTCTCTTTGGGCCCCTCAGAACCCGCCCCCTCTGTAGGGGGCTCCTCCAGACTCTCAAGGGCCTTCTCAGCATGCTGCTCACTGTTTCTGTTCATGTGATAAAAGCACTTTGGGCAGTGGAGCTGGGGGAGATCCGTGTTTTAAGCAGGTGCTAGAGGCTATGTGAGGGTCAGATAACAGGTTCCAGAGCAGCTCAGTGGGGGAGGCCAAGGGGAAAACGGCACCCGGGGTCAGCAGTACCTTCAGCAGGGTCTGCAGAGTGGTTGCGTACCAGTGGCTTCCAACATAAACTTTGACGATCTGTTGAGTAGAATGCACAGTGATTTCTGCTGCCCATTCCTCATCTGTGGAAACCAAAGAGAGGAAACACGTCACATGGCCAGAAAGGGAAATTAGGTAGAGCATTTTGGTCAATAATGTGTAGCAAGACTTGGTATCTTCATCAGTCATACTGTTTGGCCTACTGTGAGAAGCAGCAGAAATCCTTGACACCACCTTCCCTGCTGCTCACTGTGGTTTTTTGGGTGATGAGGTGGGTTTAGAATAGCAGCTCTGGAGGTCAGCTTGTGACTCAAAGTGAGGACTGCTCTTCACCTGACCCACTTCTTTCAAGAAAACTGGGCTGATGTTCCTGTTCACTTACACTGCCAACTACCTTTGGTGCCAACTACCTTTGGTTTCTGGCTACATGTGTCCTGGGTGTATAAGTGTTCATGTGGCCACTCAAACTGGAGCTAGGAGGCCTCTATATGTTTTTGCTTCTGGTTTGGCAAATGTCAGAGCTAGCTCTCATTAAATCATCTCTTCTGTAGAGACCAAGGAGCTCTGGCGATACAGAAGTTCAACAGTTCAAACTCACCAGGTGCTGGGCTGGAGGAAGATGAGGCAATCTACTTCCGTAAAGATTTACAGCCTTGGAAATGCTATGGGTCGCTGAGTCGGAATTGACTCAATGGCAGGGGTTTGGTTTTTGGTTTTCTGTAGAAACAAACATGTCTGGAGAATGGGGCACTATTCTGCTTTATTCTGGGAAGATGAACCCATGACCCTTTTCCTAAGAGTGACTATATTTAACCTCTTTTCTGATGTTTGGGAACCAGTTCCTAGTGGGCACTATAATGAGTAAAGGGTATATAACTAGATTTTATAGCCAAGAGATAGGTACAGTAAACAATTAGGTAGTGAGCTCCATGAAGAGAGGGACTAGGCCTGTGTTGCTCATTTCTGCACCCCCAGTGTCTACCCCTGTCCTATACAGGGATGGTGCTCAATAAGTGTTGAATGTTGTTGTCAGGTAATAATAATAATGATACAGCTTGAACTTGACCTCAAAAACTCTTTGTTACTAAGCAATTGCAGGCAACTGGTGTATGTTAATAAGAGCTCATGGGCAGCTGGTGAAAACAGCATTAACTCAGGTTCAAATCCAGCTTGACTGAATTTCTCTGAATCTCTGCTGCATCTGTTAAATGGACTTAGGGACTGTTTGTCCCTGGGTGGCCATGAGGATGAAATGAGCACAGCATATCAGCTCCTGGAGCCAGAGCAGCCATGTGTTTGGTGACCTTGTAACCCGCACTGTGTAGCACACACACAAGCCCAACGTGTATGTGGGTGTGAGGGGTGAGGAGGGATGTAACATGAAAGTTTTCCTTTAGGCAAAATACACAAATGTTGGTCTGGATTTTTTCCCTTCATCCCCTCACAATTCCTGGCTCTCGCCAGCCTCATCTTTCCTCTCCAGTCCCCCACATACTCTCCTGACACTAAATTCAAACCAAGAAGGTTCCCTATTTACCGAGCACATCCATGGGTGCCAGAGTCCTTGGCTCCAGGTGAGTCTTCAGGGCCGCTTTCATTGGCTCGTAGGTGATGTCCCTCTTGTCCAGGAAGGCACAGAGCTCATACACCTCAGAAATGGTCTCGGTCAGGGGCAGTCGGCAAGTCCCCAGCCAATTCCTGCCCAGAGAAAAGGCCTGTCATCACAAGCCTCAGCACAGCACCCCCAGAGGGTCTCCAGCCTGGAAACTTTGCATGTTTGGGATGTCTTCCCACAGCAGTGGCTTGGACTAACTGATGTCATCACTAACGTCATTTCCTTCATTTAACTGGGAGTCTAGTGTTAACTTGTAGGAGGGAGAGTCTGCACACAGGCTTGCCCTTTTAGATCTAAGCTTGACCTATTTCAGCAAAGTCCCCCAAATCAACTGGCTGCAAGCCTCTAGGTCCTGTCTCAAGTTCCAGAAGCTAGGAAGAGGCCCAGCTACTCCCTTCCTCATAAGTATCTGCACGACATCTCAGTGGCTGGGGCCCTGGGAGATTACTAACACTCTGTGCACCCAGGAAAGAGGCTGGGGTGTCTGACAATCAACCTCCTCCTCAAACCCTCCCTCTGAAGGCACTTATATTGGCCCTCTGTGATCCCGTTGGGAGGTATCTCTGAGAGTTAGGTGTGGGGCATGGTGCAGCATGGCCTGTCAACCCAGGGCCAGGAGAGCACCACCCGCACTAGCCTTCCCAGCATTCCTCTGCTGCTCTGGTCTGCCTAGGCTCCCCAAGCAGCTCTGTGCCAAACCCACCACAGGGAGGAGCCTCAGACCAGGACCTCCACTAAGAATGGACAAAATGACCCTCAGAAGAAGAGGAATGAATGGTCCCTTGCAGGAAACAGGGTACATTTACCTTCCTCTTGATACTTCCAGGATAGGAGAGGATGAAGAAACATTTGGAGCTACCCAAACTCTGTAGGAGAGGTCAGGACACCACCAAAACAATAGCCTTCAGGCAAGATAGTGGTCAAGGTGGCCAACCCTCTCAGAAAAACCCACTTCTACCTTCAATAGTGGTACCAGTGCGTTTTGGGACTCTAAGAGAGTTGCTCCATTGTTCTGACCTCAGTGTATCCCTCTGTGAAAGGGGACTGGGATCCATGCTCTTGGCACTGATGGAGCATGCAGCATTCATCCCTCAAGGCAAGGCCGTGTATCACTTCTTCTGGGAAGCCTGTCCTGGCTCTGGCCTCTGTACATTCAGGGAGCCCCCCAAGTGTGGGTGTAGGAGGATCTGCATCCCCCACTAGCTTGGGGAAGGGTGCCCAGCACTCTGAGGTCATGGCCTGGCCCCTTCAGACTTAGCACAGGGTTAGAACCAGGGAAAAATGGATTGCAGAGAACAGAAATATGAAATAGTCCTTGAACCTGGAGGCCCCTCATGACTCCATTGGCACCAGCCATCTCTTCTGTGGTCCTAACCCCACAGTGATGGTGGTAGGGGAGTGGCCAGAATAATGAGTTTACCCCCCATGGACACTGCTTCCCTTTGGCTCATGGGAAAAGACCTGAGTTGGTCCCTAGGGAAATGCACAGCCAGCCTGGTGAGACTGAGCTGCTCTCTAAGGAGGGTCTTACTTGACGTGCTGGAAGAGGGCTCCGTTCCCTGTGATGTACAGTCTGCTTCCATCGAGCGTGCTCTCAATGCGCAGCTGGCCTAGTGCAGAATCCGGGTACTTGACTAGCAGACTGAGGGCCATCGTGTACAGGGGCTTCACGGGCTCCAGGCCTGCTGCACGACCCCCCTTCCCAGGGCTTGAGGGAGGGCAGGAGGTCCGGGAACAGCCACCTGTGCCAAGGAGGAGGGGGGAGACTCCTAGACTCCCCCATGGCCATAGCCACAGTGGAGGTTTTGGGTCTTGCTTCCTACTATTGCCTCAAATTAGTAGGGTGTTATTCCCTTGCACAGCTCAAATCTGGATCTTTTCAATATCAATGTAGTTTTTGTTAAGAGATCAAAACTCTTTGGGGCCAGGAGTGAGGCAGAGGGGTTCATTTATGACATCACTAAAATCCAAGTCTCAGAAATTTCCACACCGGGCCCAGCCTCTGCAGGAACACCCCTCGGCTCTAGGTTCTGCTCTAAGTATTCGTGCATCGAGATCAGTGACCACAGCACAGCCCCTACTGCATGTTATGACCTTCCCAAGCACAACCCCCTCACTGACCCTCCCGGGCAGACTTTCACCCAGAGACGTAGGGCATTGTGTGACTTTTAAGTTGGGCATTTGAGTTGCTGGATTGTGGGATAGGAGCGTGTTCTCTTGCACTGGGCAGTACCACAGAACACAGCATCACAGCCGACTGTCCCTGCCCCACAGACAGTGGGCCAGCAGGCAAGCCACTGAGTAAGTTTCATTGATTGCTTCCACTCCTCAGAGCAACCCAACAAGGTGGGTAGTGCTACCTTCATTTCAGAGATGTGGAAACTGTACCCCAAAAGACTAAGTAAGCACCTCACCCCAGATCACAAGGCTCAGCACGGGCAGAGCTAGGATTAGAGGTCAGCTCTGTCCATGACCATGAATTTCCACCTCTGCTTCTAATGCTTCTATGTTGGAAAGGCTACCAGAGCTGTTCCCCTTAGTTACGGTGCTGTGGGAGGGGTGAGACCATGCTTTGTGTGTGGGGAGTGAGGCGTGGCTCACAGAGCCTGTCTGCAGACGTGATTCTGTTTTATCTTCACATTGACCCTGTGGAGGAGCCACTACTCCACCCCTCACATTGACCCCTGTTCTAGGAGGGAGAAGCCATTGAGGGAGGGGTCTGAACTCACACCCTTTGAAGTGCATTGTAAGGCCCTAGGATAGCTCTGCTGCAGGATGTCACTGCCCGCCCCCAATAGCATAGGGGCTCCATTTGCCAGGGCAGGGGGCTGGGAGAGCTGAGCCTGGAGACAGGGAATGAGTGTAAGCTAAGGTCCTATTCTGCCTGTTCCCCTGGGATAACAGGCTGCTGGTGTGCAGGCCAAGCTTCACAGGTGCGAGACTGCCTGTACGTTCTCAGGAGGAGGGCCCACTTGAGAGCCAGTTTCCTGCATCATGCACAGCAGCATGGGCTTGCAGAAGCTGGGAAATAGACAATGAGGACAAATCAAACCTTGAGGGATGGAGCCAGCTGGAAGGAGATAGGGCAGGGAGCGTGAAGGCCCAGACCGGGAGGAAGGGACAGAAGTGACTGGACCAGGCAGAAACAGAAGCCCAATAGCCAGGGTTTGCAGGGTGGGGGGACAAGGGAATTTGGGGGTGGGGTGGCATAACTGAAGCACTAGTGGGGAATCTGGGGAGCATTCCATGCCCTACAGCTGTGCCTGGAAGAGGAGGGGTGGGAGGGACAGGTGAGTGCTGCCAGTCCCAGTGGCTCTCCTCCACAAGCAGGGCAGACCTCCCCGACCCTGGGAAGCCTGCCTGAGGGCCCAGCCTCCCGCCCAGGACATTCCAGCCTGATGCCCCACCCAGGTCCACTTCCTCCTCCTTTGGGCTGGGCTGGGCTTCCCACAGCCCTGGTGGGCTGCCAGCCAGCCACCCTCAGCAGAGAGGCTGCACAGAAAGGGCATGGAAGGGTCCAGGGTGAAACTCACCTCACTGGATTTAATTCAGCTAAATTCTCACTGCCACTCAAGGTCCAAAGTGGTTGTGGGAAGGGAGATGTTTGTTCTTGGCTTTTCCATCTCAAGCCCAGATTACCTCAGGTCACCAAAAGGAGGACAAGGTTCCCTGGGGCACATACCCATGTTCATCCGGTACAATCTCACAGCTTCAGTGAGCTCAGGGATTTCCAGAATTTCCACCTCTGCTTCTAATGCATCTATGTTGGAAAAGTTATCTGGTAATAAGATCTTCTGTGAGCGGAGAAAGTTCACTGGAAAGGCAAAGGAGCATATGAGTTACAGAGGGGATTTCTAACTCAACTGTCAGGCTTTTACTTGGCCTTTGAGAATGCTTATCTCAGGCTCTCCTTGTCTGGGATAATTTCTAACCATACTTGGTTTAATTAGCTTTAGTTTTCAAGGTGAAAGACCCCAAATTACTTTGTTGTCTTGTCTGAGTCCACGGGCGTGGCCTCCCCTGGGACTTCCAAGCCAGGCCCTTCTGGTTGAGCACACTGGCCCTGAACCTTACCCTATGAGCCTTGACCACCCAAAATCAGGTCATTCCAAAAGAGAGAGTTGTCTTGCTGCCTAGAGAGGAGGGTACTGGCTGAGCCCGGGCTGGCAGACGGCACTTGAGGTTTGTCCTTTCCTGGATTGCAGTGTGGGAGGCAGAAATGGAGCCAACACTAACGTCCTGTGTGAATCAACTTGGAGATTCAGAAGCATATGGACAATTTTGTAGGTGACTGAACATGAATGGCTGGAGTTCCAGACAATTTGGGTGTTGACTGCATCTAGGCAGCAGCAGGATCTTACAATCAGGGGCCTCCCCAAAAGAGTTCTTCTGGGGCAGTCAGTGGAAGGAGGAAAGCTGACATCTGTCCAGGGTTTAAGATCTCGTATCTCCTTAGGTCGCTAGCTCCAGGAGGACAAGTCCACAGTGATTCTGGGGAAACTGCCACCATGCAGAGCCCTCCTCTTTTATTCCGAGTTTAGTGGAAGTGCAAGCAGATAGAGACTATCCTTTAAAGCAACAGCCCTATTCATTTGACGGTGAGATTGGAACTGAGGCCTGAAGTCCACTTGGATCCATAAGGGCAGAAAAGAAGCTGACTTTGGAGCCCATCTCAGGGCCCTGCCCTTTGCCAACTCCAGTGGTGCCTGACACCCCCTCAGGTAGTTTCTACCCCCCCCCCCAAAAAAAAAAAACAAACCCCACTGCCACTGAGTTGATTCTGACTCATAGTGACTCCCATTGGGTTTACAAGGCTGTAAATTTTTTTTTCATGGTTATGGGGTTTATTAGGGAAGTAACAGGCTACAATTCAGGTTCAGGAACACACTTAAGACATAATTCTTCCATCAGGACAGTCTCCCCTCATCTATCCTCTCAGGCCCTTGGCCTCTCGGCTTTGTCTCTGCCCTGCTCAGGCAAGTGTTACAAAGTTCTTGTAGCTCTGCTGATAGGTACATCCCACTCCACCAGCAAGCCTCCTGCTAGAAGGTACTTAGCTTTCTCACATGGGCCAGCAAGCCCGCCACTCTGTCTCATGCCTCTTGGCTCCTCAGTAGGTCATCTCTAGGACTGTAAATCTTTATGGAAGTAGATTGCCTCATCTTTCTCTTGCAGAGCAGCTGATGGGTTTGAACCACTGACCTTCTGGTAGTTTCTAGCACCCCTTTATTCCCAGGCCGTTTCAAACTAAGCAGGGAATAAGATAGCCCTGAGGGTTGTGGGTATCTGCTTGGCTTTTGGAAGTCTCCGGCATGCCCCCAACCTCCTCTGCCCAGGGAGGCTGCGCCTGACTCCCTGAGCATCAAGCTGGGCCTTTGTGGGGTCTGGAGTGGGAATGGGGGATGGGAAGGGGTGGGTGGGTGGGATCTATCATCCTGCCCCCTTCCCGCCAGGGCAGAACAATCACCAATGAAGCGGAATTCACTGCACTCGCACTCAATCAAGGCCATAGTCTCCGCCAGCCACAGCAGGTTGTCTTCAGTCACCAGGCTCGGATACTTGGCCACCAGGCTGAGGGGCAGGAAGCAGTAGTGCACTTCCTCTTCTGTGTCTAACAGTGGTGTGTCCATGAGCCCCAAAGGTGCCTTATCATGCAGGCCTAGAGGAAAACGTGCAGACAGATGTCACCACCCCGCAGAGGGCAGGGATCTCACTGGCACAGAGCTCCTAGAGGAAACTGAGACACCACCCAGGAGATGGTCCCTGCCAGGTGTCTCCTGTCCGTCGTCTCTCTTCAGATGTAGCCGTAAGGTTTGGCAGGGGTGTAGTGGCGAAGGGGCCACAGAAATCTACTTTTCTTACAAATAGTGAAGGACAGTGGAACATATTGTGAAATTTTGGCTTATAGATAGACCTAAAATCATTAAATTCATATCAGCTACCCATGTTGTTCTTCCTAATTTGTCAAACCAACCACTGGGACCCACAGATGAAACAGATGTTTCTAAGTACACTGGAAGCTCAAATCCTGTCTATAATCACAGATGCTCATTCTGGTGGCCCAGATAGGCCAATCTATCCTGCAAGGCCCCAGCAGACAGTGACCATCTGGGGCCAATTCCTTGTGTGGTGGTGAGAGGGGGCTTGAGAGGACGGTGGAGTCCTCTGACTTCTAGGAGGGGGTGGAGTACAGCCCAGCCTTGTCCAAGCAAAGCCAGAATGCAGAGGGATGAATATGCGGGAGGATGCTGAGCTCCAGTGGGCAGGCAGCCATGGAGAGGGCTCCTGGCAGGGTAAAAGATCAAAGGAGATGGGAGAGGGGGATCATGCAGGAATCACCCAGAAGTTGGGGTACTCTCTGCATGGAAGCCATCTATTAGGATGAGGATAGAGGAAGCTGGCATGGGCTTCAAGAGGAGCCAGCTTGTCCTTGGCAGTACCTGTGAAGGCTGGGCTTTTTATAGGAAATTCTGAGGGTTTGCTGATACATTTCCAGGTTCGCCAGTAGTTCAAAGATGCTCTCTCAGCAACGGGTATGTCTGCAGGTCGCACACGTAGATGGTGTTTTCCTTCCTTCAGATTATCTAGAGTCTGTTAGATAAAGAAGGTAATTGCCTTGAAAAGTCTGAACCAAGTAACTACTACTTCTAGCAAGAGACACCAGGAAAAACAGTATGTGACTTACTTTGGTAAAGTGTCTTGAAATAAATTGAGTCAATTACACACACACACACACAAATATAGAAGAAAATTAAGTCTGTAAGATGACATGCTGATAATACTCAAAATCTTAGTGATTATTTCTCTTCTGATTGTTTTTATTGTAGTAAAATATGGACAACATAAAATTTGCCATTTTTAACTATTTATAGTCCAAGAGCATGAATCAAACTCTTGTACAACCATCCCTGCTGTTTTTTCCCAAAACTTTCTCATCACCCCAAACAGAAACTCTGCCCAGTAAGCAATCCCTTCCCATCTTAGCCATGGTATCTACTTTTACCTGCTTTCTGTCTATGCATTTGCCTATTCTATATAATATAAATGGGGTCATATAATATGTGGCCTTTTATGCCTGGTTGATTTCATAATGTTTTCAAGGTTCATCTATGTTGTAGCATGTATCAGAACTTTATTCCTTTTTATGGAGGAATAATATTCTATTGTATGGATTTCACTTTCTTCATTCATTCATCTGGTGATGGACACTTGGGTTTTTCCACCTTTTTGGCTCCTGTGAATAATGCTGCAATGGATATTGGTGGGCAAGTATCTGTTTGAGTCTCTGCTTTCCATTCTTTTAAGTATGTATCTTGGAGTGGAATTACTGGGTCACGTGGTAATTCTATGTTTGACTTTTTGAGGAATCGCCAAACTATTTGTCTACAGTGGTTGCACCATTTCACATTCCCACCAGTAATGATCTGGTTTTTTAAAATTTTTTTTCGAGTCATCAGGTTGAGTAATATTGATCTTAAACCATCCTTAAAAACTTGATTATTTTCTGCTATCATTTCCCCTGAAGAGTTCAAAAACCCTTCTTGACCTGTTATTATTGTTGTGATCTGCATATTGTTTGTGTTCATCCTAGTCATGGAAATGAGAAGTGTGATAAAAGTGTCTTATATTGGCGCAAGATTTCACCCTTTTCAAAGCACATTTCTGTAATGACCTCATTTACCTGCCACAACTCTGCGAGACAAATGTGATGCTTGCATTCTGACTTTACTGATAAGGCAGCAGAGGTCAGAGGGGTGTGACTTGCCCAAGCTGTCTTTTGTCTCCAAGTCCAGGGCTCCTCAGATTTGAAAGAGCAGGTGTCCAGGGTGGGCTGAGGCTGGAGTGGAGCATCCCAACTAGGCAGGCTGCAGCCCATGGCAGAGGGCATTGGGGTTCTTCATGCCATATTTACGTGGGGACATGTTGTTGTTGTTGTTGTTATGTGCCATCAAGTCGGCCCCGACTCATAGCGACCCCTCCTTGGGTTTCCAAGGCAGTATCACTACGGAAGTAGGATTGCCCAACCTTCCTTCCGAGGAGTGGCTGGTGGGTTTGAACCGCCAGCCTTCTGGTTAGCAGTCAAGTGTTTTAGCCACTATGCTACCAGAGCTCCCATAGCCTCCTGTCAAAATCCTGCTGAGGGGCAACGTACCATAATATCAAGCCCATTTTTTCTGTTCCTATTCTAGAAGGAAATTGTTTTTCCCGAGAAAGTTTTGGAGATAGCAGTCAAAGTGGTCCTTTAAATTCGTATGACCGACTTTCTGCTCTAAGAGTCTCCTAAGGGACAGAACACCTCAGATCCAGAATGAAACTGCTGAAAGAATCTGCTTCTAACTCCTAGCTGCGCAGACGAAGAAGCCCTTGTGAAGCTGCTTATGGGAATCAAGGACTGAGAAGAGCCCTCTGGTGGCCACAGCTCTATAAACTGCATCCATGTAACCGCTCAAGGTCTGCAAAAGGAGGTGGACCAGAGTAGGAGAATAGTGCCCCCTCTGGGAGTCTGGTGGACTCATGGGAGAATTGGGCAATGGGGGCACTTTCCTGGGCAATGAGCAATGGGGAAGAACAGTGTGTGTGTGAAACACTGGAAGAGAGTCTGTCATTTATTCATTTGAGAAATATTTGTTGTATCACCAAGGCCACAATCAGTCATGGTGCCTAGAGTCAAGAAACACTCAGCTCAGGAAAAAAGAAAGACAGGAAAGCCAACAATTTACAATATGCTGAGATAAGGGTTGATGTCTGTTACAGAGTTTCTGGGCCTCCAGGAACCATGGGGCTTCTTTCCACAACATTAGAAGGGAAACCCAGCTTCCTCATTTCTCTTTGCTGAGGATTGCATGCAAACATTAGCTTCTATGTCAAGCTTTCAGTAATCTTGAAAAGGAAAACTGGTGAGAGAAGGAGTACTTGGTGTCCAGCAAAGAAGAATACCAACCAGGTGGTATCAGGAAGGTGACTGAGAGGCTGGAAAGGATCCTGCACCAGTGGGTGGGCAGGCCTACTGAGTTAGATGAAGGATTATAACCTGGCAGTATCTGTGCTGAGAAATGGAACAAAGAAAGGAAAATGTGATTGTGCATAGGAGGGATAGAACAGGGTAGGGGGGAGTATGGATGTCCTGAATGTGGCCTTGTTAAAGGTGCACTGGGGTTGAGGGAGTGTGGTGCTCTGGGATGAAGCTAAAACAGTAGTAAACAAGAGCCAGAGAGCAAAAGGCTTTGTAAGTGAGGATGAGGAGTTTGATATATCCCATGGTTAAGGGAAGTCATTGAAAGATTTAAAACAGGGATGATTTTTAAAAAATAACCCAAACAGTTGTTGTTGAGTCATTTCCCACTCAAGTGTGTCTGACCTCAAGTGTGTCAGAATATAACTGTCCTACTTAGAGTTTTCTATGAAGCAGATCACCAGGCCTTTCTTCTGAGGTACACTGGGTGGACTTGAACCACCAACCTTTTGGTTAGCAACTGAACTCTGAACCAGTTGTGTCACCCAGGGATGATTATTTGACTGTTACTCACTCATACCATCTGCATCCAATCAGCCATCAAGTCCTATGACTTCATCTCCTGCCTCTCCACAGTGATCTTTCAAATACACAAAGGAGTTCAATTCACTCCCCAGCTTAAAATGCTTCAGGACTCACCTAGTGCCTATAGGATCAAGTCCAAACTCTCCTTGGCATTGCAGGTAAGGGTCTTCACAGTCAATGGAGGTTGGAGGGGATATGTGAAAAGCACAAGGGCCTTGAACTCAGACTAGATTTGAATCCTGACTTTGTCACTTAAGACCTAACATTTATTGCCCAGGCACTTTTAAACAGAACCCTCCTAATATCCCCTGCTCATAAAGTAGGTTCTGCTGTTTCTCTTTTAATAACTCAGAAACTAGGCACCCATAGAGATGGAGCACTAGTATCCTAAGTAAATGGAGATGCTGGCAGTAGAAGTCAGGACTCAGGGCCCATGCTCTAACCACTGCTTCATTCTGCTTCCACTTGCCTGCTGGCTCAACTGCTCATATCACTTAATCTCTCCTTGCTTCAGGCTCCTCACGTGGAAGTATTGTTAGCTACTGTCATGGCAACACTGAACACAACAGAAGGAAACAACACTGCCTGTTCCTGTGCCATCCCCAAGATCCACTGCAGATCAGACTGTTGTTTTCACTAGGAGATGGCAAAATCTGGAAGGTGTTGTAAGAATTAAAGGAAATAATGTAAGTGTTAATTTCCTTCTTCTTAGTAGTTGGACCCCACTTAATCTTTCCAGCCTCATCTTCCACCATTCTCCTTCCTCCACACCCCAATCATCAGTGACATACAATTCTTTGATATATCCTTAACTTCTGCCCAGAGTACTCTTCTCCTCCCTCCTCTGCCTGGAGCTTCCCCTGGCCAGAGTTATCCTCCCTTTTGCTCCCACAAAACTCTGCACACTTCTCTACTGGGGTCTCTAGTTTCATTTCAGGCCTATCTTCCTCCCCTCCTCACTGAGGCTCCTGAGGGGAGCTACTGGGTTGATGCATTCCCATCCTCTAGTCTAGAACCTAGTAACCTAGTATACAGTAAGTGCTCAGTACTGCTGCATTGAATGAAAGAATGAGAGCTGGAGGGCTGGAAAGAAAAGCAAAGAGAGACACAGAGGTAGCCCAAGAGGTGCTGGCTGGCTAAGAAAGATAGAGAGTGTCTAACACCATGGAAAAAGCCAGGCACAGGATAACAATGGATAGAGGCAAGAGTTCAGAGGGCATGGAAGACAGTGATTCTAGCTTGGGACCTGGGATCTAGAGGGAAGATACAAGGTGGAGAGGGACATGGACAAAGGAGGTGAGGGAGACAGAATGACAAGAAAAAAGGGCTCAGCTTGGGTCCAACTGGTGATAGACAGAAGACATTGGGAGAAGCGGCAGGGAAAGACAGTGAAACTAAGAAAAGCCTGGAGAAGACAGCATATCATTCCAAGATAATACTAAGTTGACCACATCACAGGAACTTGAACCTGCTGCTTCCCTTACCTGCACATTCAACTTGAGATTCTATGTCAGCGGAGAAAAGAGTGGAGCCCTGGAACAACCCTACACTGACCATTTGGGAGGGAGCAAGTTGTGGGGAGGGAAATCCCCACCCTGGAGAACAACCTTTTGTGGATGGTCCAGGATGTCTGGTTTGAAGGTGGCATCTGGTACCTGGTGTGTCTGTGGGAGTGGGTCAGTAACAACAATCCAAGTAGCTTGAGAGGAGATGTGCTAGTTAAGGGGAGATTCATCTGTTTTGTAGAAATAAAATCTCCATTTTCTACTGCTTCCACTAATGCAAAGTGTGAGCAGCAACATCTTCCCCTAGAAAGATATGTTTGGCAAATCTTTAAAAAGAAAAAAATATAAAACAAATCCACAAGCAATATTGCAATCCTTGCCAGTCAAGTCATGCTGGTCCAAGGCATTAGTTGTGTACTAAGTCCAGGAGCCTCAGTGAGGTTGTTTCTGGGTTCTTTCAAGAGGTCTTTTGCAGCAAATGTGTGTGATGCAATATGTTGTTTGATTTCTTGACTGCTGCTTTCATGGTCATTGATCGTGGATCCAGTCACAATTTCTTTGTTGATCATGATGTTGCTTATTGGTCCAGTTGTGAGGATTTTTGTTTTTTTCATGTTGAGGTATAATCCATATTGAAGGCTGTAGTCTTTATTTATTTATTTTAGGCTATAGTCTTTGATCTTCATCACTAAGAGCTTCAAGTCCTCTTTACTTTTAGCAAGCAAGGTTTTAGCAAGCAAGATACCACAGGTTGTTAGTCTTCCTCCAATCCTGATGCTGCATTCTTCTCCATATAGTTCATTTTCTTGGATTATTTGCTCAGCATACAGATGGAGTAAGTATGGTGAAAGGATACAACTCTGACACCTGACAACCTTTCCTGATCATGAGCACAATTAACTGTTCTGAAATTCCCATTCTGTGCAGTGTTATCCTTAGTTTGTTATTATCCACGTAACAGTCAAATGCCTTTGCATAGTCCGTAAAACACAGATAAACATTTTTCTGGTATTCTCTGCTTTCAGCCAAGACCCATCTGACATCAGCAATGATATCTCTTGCTCCACAACTACTTCTAAATCTGGCTTGAATTTTTGGCAGTTCCCTGTCAATGCACTACTGTAACCATTTTTGAATTTTCTTCAGCAAAATTTTACTTGCATGTGATATAAATGATGTTGTTGTTGTTGTTATTTGCCATCGAGTTGGACCTGACTCATAGCGACCCCTCAATAATTTCCACATACTGTTCAATCAGCTTTCTTTTGAATGGGTCCATGTATGGATCTTTTCAGGTAGTTGTCTTCCAAATTTCTTGGTGTAGATGAGTAAGCACGTCCAGTGTTGCATCAATTTATTGAAATATCTCAGTTGGTATTCCATTAATCCCTGAAGTCTTGTTTCTGGCCAGTGTCTTCAGTGCAGCTTGGACTTCTTCCTTCAATACCATTTGTTCTTGAGCATATGCTACCTCCTGAACTGGTTGAACATCAACCACTTTTTGGTTACAGTGACTCTGTGAATTCCTTCTATCTTCTTTTGTTGCTTCTTGCATTGTTCAATATTAAAAAGACAGGAAAGAAAGAAAAGACCAAAATGGATGTCAAAAGAGATTCTGAAACTTGCTCTTGAATGTAGAGTAGTTGAAGAGAATGGAAGAAATGATGAAAAACTGACCAGAAGATTTCAAAGGGCAGCTTAAGAAAACAAAGCATTATAATGAAATGTGCAGTCTTGGAGTGAGAAAACCAAAAGGGAAAAACATGCTTGGCATTTCTCAAGCTTTAATAACTGAAGAAAAAAATCAAGCCTTGAGTTGCAATATTGAAGGATTCTATGGGCAAAATATTGGCCTAGATAGTGGTGAAAAACATGATCAGAAGCAATACAAGACTGATGGTGCGGAGGCTTGTGTGTATGTGTGTATATAGTTGCCAAAAGAAGGCTGACAAATGCATTCTGCTGGCAGAGCTTTGGAGCTTTGAGACTTAATGGAGGTTTTCCAAAATAACAGCAGTTCTCAGAGATGCCTTATGGTCTGGATGTGGGCTCTTTGAAAGAATGTGATGGCATAGGAGCTTGGGGAGCTTGCAAATACCCAACTGTCTTACATTATTTTGATGATCAAAGGAAGCAAAGCTAGTAGAAAACACCGTGTAGATAGCTATTATCAGTCAAAAGAGCTGAATAAGAGACACAGTTATCAGTACCTCAAGCTACCCTCCAGCTGCCCAGCCCAGTCCCCCAATTCTAAAGAAGTAGATTCAGTCTTCATATGCCATCTTGGCTACATGATTCAACATTGTTCAGCACATATTTATTAAACACCTGTTAAGGCTGGGCATTGGGAGAGGTGCTGAAGATGCAGACATGGAAAGAAAACAGCCTGATGAGAGAGAAATAATATGAACACACGATTCCAGCAGTCAGCAATGATATAATAGAGGAATTTACTCTGTTATGAGAGCAGAGGGATGAAAACTCCTGACTGGTCTCTCTCTTTCTTCTTTTGCCCTACTAGTGGTCAGCAATGCTTTTTGTAAAGCGCCAGATAGTAAATACTTGAGGCTTTTCAGTCCATACAGTCTCTATTGCAACTGCTCAATTTTGCCATTGGAATGCAAAAGCAGACACAGGCAATGTATAAACTAACTAGCATGGCTGCATTCCTAAACTTTATTTATGGAGACAGAAATGAATTTCATATAATTTTTGTGTCACAAAATATTATTTTTCTTTTGATTTTTTTTTAACCATCTAAAAATATAAAAACCATTTTCAGCTCATAGGCTGTGCAAAAAAGGTAGTAGGCTAGATTTGGTCTATGAGCTAACAGCTTTATTGAGATATGTTTTACATACCATAAAATATACCCAATCACATTGCACAGGTCAGTGGTTTTCAGGCTTTTTTTTTTTTTTTTACTAGTTAAGCTAGACTAATGCTTGGTTTTAAGAAGACTTCAGGGGATATTGTTGGCTTAAGGTTAAAGATTATTTCAGGGCAATACTTTCAGGGGTTTGTCCAGCCCCCTGGGCTCCAGAAAGTCTGGATTCCATGAGAATTTTAAATTCTGTTCTCCATTCCCCATTCCATTCTTCTATAGAATCTATGATCAAAATGTTCAGTAATGGTAGCCAGGCACCATCCATTCCTTCTTGTCTCATGGCAAAGTAGGCAGTTGTTCATGGAGACAGTTAGTCACACATTCCATATCCTCCTCCTATTCTTGACTTTCCTTCTTCTTTTGTGGATCAAGGCAAATATAGACCAATTGTTGTGCTTTGGATAGTCGCTAGTAAGCTTTTAAGAACTATGCAACAAATGATTTTCATTTTCTTGAAGATGTTCTTTGAAGACAATTTTTTTAAAGTTTTTATTGTGATTTGGGTGCAAGTTTACAGAGAAAATTGATTTTCCATCTGACAATTCATACACATTTTGTTTCATACCATTGATTGCAATCCCCACAGCACTCATCCCATTTCCTCCCTGTGTTTCCCATTTCCATCCATTCTTCTTTCCTATCCCTTCTTGCCTTCTGAACTTTGTCTCTGGGAAACTGCTGCCCTTTTGATCTCAAATGGTTGACTGTTTTAAGGAGTGCATACCTCCCTGATGTTATTGTTCAGTTTATAGACCTATTTATTGTTTGGCTCAAGATTTAGGCATGGGTGTGAGTTCAGTTCCAGGCTTGGAAGGTAACTAAGATCCATAGTTTTAGACCACCAGTTTCTATCTGACCAGTGAGCCTGGTCTTTTGAGTTTTGTTCCACATTTTTTTTTTCTCCCACTTTATCCAGGACCTTCTATTGTGATAGCTTTTAGGGTGGTTGGTGGTAGGAGCCAGGCACCATCTACTCCTCTGGTCTCAAGGTTGTGGAGGGTCATGTTCGCGTGGTCCACTAGTCCTTTGGACTAATTGTTTCCATGAATTTTTTATTTTCTTTACTCTTCCTTGCTCCAGATGGGGAGAGATCAATAGTTGCACCTTAGATGGCTGCTCACAAGCTTTTACGACCCCACTTGGCTATTCTCTAAACTATGAAGAAGAAAAAATTTTAATTTATCTATTTGCATTGTTGTCGTTTATGCTTTTGATGTTGTGTCTAACAAACCATTGCCTAATCCAAGGTCCAATGATCTTTTTAAACTTAATCATCTTAATTCTTTTTTCGAACACCTTCAAAAAGTACCTATAACATTTAGAATAAATTCTACATTCTCACTGTGGTGTATATGCTCTGTACTATCTGGCCCCTGGCTACCTCTAACCTCCTCTCCTACATCTTTGGCATCTCCTTTCTCTCATTTCACCCTATAATGGCCTCTGTGCCTCCTCTTGGCCATTTCACTCTCATTTACTGTTCCTTATGCCTAGCATCTCTTTCCCTAGACATGTGCAGGGCTTATCCCTCCTTCATTCAGGTCTCCACTCAAATGTCACTTTGTCAGTGAGTCTGCCATTCTGCCTAGAAGAGCAGTTTTCCCCACCTCAGTCAGTTGTTATCACCTCACTCTGCCCTGTATTTTCTTCACAACACTTGTTTCTACCTAACATTATGTAGTTCAGTGCCTTATCTCTAGTGCTCGGGCATAGGATAGGTGCTCAAACAGGTATTATGTGAATTGTCATCTTTGAAATATTTGTTACATGAATTTTTAAATTTTGGGGGAAGGTTTTTTCTGCTTGAGCTCAGTGAATTTTGAGTCTAACAATTTAAAGCCAGCCATTATCAGAGGGATGACGAAGAACAGTAAATGCTATAATGAGGATCGAGGCAATAATGAGCATCAAGTGCACTCTGTGGAGATCATAGCTATAGTCTGAGGGTGGGTGAGTGGAGCTGGGGAGTAGGAAGAATGGGGGTGGTGAGAATGTGGGGGTGATGATGTGGATCCCGTCTCATTTTACTTGTTGGCTCATTCTACATAACTTTCAACAGATCCTACCCCATTACAGATAATCCCAAATTAGTGAGAGGCAAAGTTCCATTTCTATGTTAGGGGTTAAATATGAAGCATCCTACAGTGAGGAATACTACAAGTTTAGAATAGTTTAGATCTATGCCATCCAATTTGGTAGCCACTAGCTACATGTGGCTACTGAGCACTTGAAATGTGGCTAGTTTGAATTGAGACATGCTGTAAGTATAAAGATACACACTAGATTTTGAAGACTTAGTATGAAAAAAGAATATAAAATCTCAATTATATTGATTCTATGGAGAAATGATAATATTTTGAATAAACCAAAAAAACAAACTCACTGCCTTCAAGTCGGGTCTGACTCACAGCGACCCCTCCTTGGGTTTCTGAGTAGGTAGTAGCACTATGGAAATAGATTGCCCAATCTTCCTTCCAAGGAGTGGCTGTGGGTTTGAACTGCCAGGCTTCTGGTTAGCAGTCTTAGGCACTACGCCACCAGAGTTCCCAATATTTTGAATATATTGGATTCAATAAAATATATTATTAAAATTAGTGCTACCTGTTTCATTCATTTTACTTCCTTTACTGTGGCTACTAGAAAATTTAAAAGTACACATGTGGGTCACATTTGTACACTGGCTCATCCCATATTTTCCCTAAAACCCATAGGAATAGTACCATGTACCCAGCATATACTCAATAAATACTGGCTGAATGTGTTAAATTGGGCCACTTGAGAAGAGTCCTTAGACTAAGAATTGATGGATTCCATTTTCTTTAAGTAAAATACTTGTATATTTAGTTAAGAATATGAGTATCTGGACAGGCATTAGCAGTGGGGAAAGTGATGGAAGTGTGTGAAGCTGTTGATGTTCTTGAGGCTAGTGTTAGGTCCCCAGCTGTATTTACACTCTGCTTCAGTGAATAACCACCACTTTAGTTCGGCCAGCCCAAATGTTTATTTCTTTGAAAACACCATTTTCAAAGCGCAAGCACTTGTTTCATAATCTGCTTTAGGCAGGCAGATCCATGTGATTTTTAAATACTGATCACATGACTTGGAACTTTGGAACTGGACCAACTCATTGGCCTCTAAGTCCTTACCTCATGTTGAAAAATTGCTTCCCAGATTTTTTTTTCCTCCTCCAATTTGGGAAGTGAGTACAGCAAAGGGATTAAAGGGTTTATTAAGCACTTAGTCTAATAGGTCTGCATTCTTAAAATGATTCTTTAAAAAAAAATCTCTTTGATTTTCTGCAATGAGCATGTTATCCCTGCCTTGTTTCATACAATGATGCCTTGGCATAGAGTCATCAGCAATCTTGACATGCCAGGCCATTTAAGTGGTTTTGAAACTCTTCGTAAGCAATTCCAGTACTCCATTTCTGGGGAAGTTGAAAATAATTTAAACTCAAGGTGGGTAACTTGAAAGAAATAAAAAGAATTAGATGACAATTTGCACTGGAGTATGTTAATGATTTTGGATCCCTAAATATGTGGTAAGTTTTAGGAGAAAACAGTGAATTATTTAGTAAGGAGGATCCATAAAAACATGTACTTTGTCTCATTCCTGTATCATCCAAATATACATGTTCTACCTTAAATTTCTTCTAAGAGGCACTGGGGAGGCACAGTCATGGTCCTGAGTTGCACTAAGACTTGCTGGGTTAGTGCTTCTGGAGATGAAGTAAACAACACCTTATTCAGACAATGGGATTATGCAGCACGATCAGTGATTCTTCCCAGTCATAATTTTTAGTTCTTCTGTGTTAAAAATATTTAAAAAACTACAGAATAAACTATTTAAGATCGACCTCAGAAACAATTTCTTTGGTTAGGAGAGAAATTAGGAAAGAAGGTGATTTTTTTTTTTTTTTTGGTGGTATTTTAATGGTCTGTAAATAAAGATATTTAAAGTTTTTACTCACAGTGAGAAAATAGGGAGAAATGAAATGAATGAAAACAGAGAAGACAAAGGAAAGACTGCAGTTTGGAGAACTTTTCACTTTGTTCTAAGTGAATGTTGTATACCTGCACCTAATAGGCACAATGAGGAAAAAAAA